>NC_138052.1:44272558-44740058 GCF_964194185.1 Rhinolophus hipposideros
TTTCTTCAAATAGGTTCTCAATCTCTTGCTTTTTCTCTTCTCCTTCTGGTACCCCTATGGTGCGAATATTGTTATGCTTGATGTTGTCCCAGAGGTCCCTTAAACTATCTTTTTTGGATTCTTTTTGCTGTTCCAATTGGTTATGTTCTTCTATCTTGTCTTCCAAATCACTGATTTGTTCCTCTGCTTCATCTAATCTGCTATTGATTCCTTCTAGTGTATTCTTCATTTCAGTTATTGTACTCTTAACTTCTGACTGGTTCTGTTTTATTGTTCCTATGTCCTTTTTTATGCGTACTATTTCTTTGATGCAGTTCTCACTACGTTCCTTGAACATCCTTATAACCAGTATTTTGATCTCTATATCTGGTAGATTGTTTGCTTCCATTTCATTTAGTTATTTTTATGGAATTTTCTCCTATTCTTTCATTTGACACATGTTTCTTTGTCTCCTCCTTTTGCCTGCCTTTCTGTGTTTGTTTCTATGTATTAGGTAGATCTCCTACATCTCCCCATCTTTGCAGGGTAGCCTTATGTAATAGATGTTTTCTGGGGCCGATTGGTACATTCTCCCTGATCACCTGAGCCAAGTGATCCAGTACTGTCTATTGTTTGAGTTGTGTATGCCCTCCTGTTGTAGTTGAACCTTGATTGGTGTTGGAATGTCAGTGAATGCTATTGACCCTCAATCAACTGGCTGTGAGGATTGGCCATGACCACAGTGTATGATTTGCTCTGTGGGAGCTTACCCCCAGAGCAGGATTCACCTCAGTGGGCTCTGGTGCCTGCCAAGACCACCCTTTGGGTGTGCTGCTTGTAGAGCTAATTGAGCTGTTGTAGTTTGAAGCTGACCACCTGCTGTGTTACTTCTGGTGCTGGTTGGGAGGGCCTTCCATGAAAGCTAAGGTCAGCTGCTGCCTGTGACCAGCCTGGGACTACCTGGTAGAAGCACAGTTGGTGCCTGCTTATGCTGTGTCTGCAAGCACATGGGAGAGGCGGCACTGTGAACCAATGCCTGCTGCCACCAGTCGTGGCCTAGGTCCACCAGCCTAAGGCACAGGGGATCCCAAGACCTACCATTGCCTGTTGGCTGTCTGTAAGGCTCAGGTGCAAAATAGCTTAGGGTGATAAGCTAGTTGGGTGCAGTGGGATTTCAGGGAGTAACCAGGATGGGGCGAGTGGTTTTTACCTGGTTAATGCAGATTCAGATTTGGCACTAGTGTCAAATCTGGGGCTACTCAATAAGAGGAACAAGGCACACTAAGGCCAGCTGCCACCTGTCTGGGGCCTGTGGACCTTTGAGAATTTTTCAGAAAGACTGCAGTTGTGCCAAGACCAGCCGACCACACTGAAAGAGTGCTGTATTTTCCAAGGCTTACTGCTTGCTGCTGAGAGAGCCTAGGGCAGTGCACCAGCTGTGGCTGCCTACTTGCTGCTGAAAGAGCCTCCAGCGGTGGGCAGTTTGGGTGGGGTCAGTCTCAGAGAATCATCAGGGTGGGGTGAATGGTGTTCATTAGGCTGATGGATATTCAGATTTGGCTGTGTGGGGAGAGGGCTCAACACAGGAAAGATGGTGCATACCCACCAGTTGTGTGGGAGGAGGTTTCAACACATGGACAATGGTGTCTATCTTTCCAGCCCTTGCTCTGAAGCCACACAAGTAGTTTCTCTCTGTATCCCTGGTACCCGCTGGGCTGCTGTCCCTCCGCTCAAGCCCAGGGTCAGTGCCTGAAAAGGAGTGAGTCTGTGTGTGGGTCCTTTGAGGATGCATTGGTTTCCAACAGCTTTCTGTCTCACCAGGAAGGGCAGAATTACCACTGATTTTTATAGCCATTTGTTTTGGGGGTTCCTCTTGCTGGCACTGGTGTTCCAGGCTGGGGAATCCAGTTGGGGGCTGGGACCCCTTGCTCCTCAGAGGGGACCTCTGCAACTGAGATTTCCCTCCTGATTCTCAATAGTCACACATGGCTTTGGGGTCAAGCTGTTCTACATCTCCACCTCTGATACCATTCTCAATGTGGCTTCTTCTTTATATCTTTAGTTATAGGACTTCTGTTTCACTGGGTTCAAATGGTTCTCCAAGTTGATTGTTCTATAATTTAGTAGTAATTTTGATGGGGTCCTGGGAGGAGATGAGCACAGTGTTTACTCCAACATCTTGATTACAACTTCTTGGTGATTTATCTTGCTACATAAGATACCACATTGAATCTCACTAGAGAGCCGAGTAGGTTTAGTTCCAGGAATGTCTTCTATTCTGTTGTTGTTATGAAGTAATTAATAAAGAAGTACTATTTGCAGTTTCTGTCATAGCCAAATATATTGACCTTATTGAAACACCATTGTAAAACAATGCTATCAAGAATTCAGAGTGTAAGACCAGTTAATTTCAACACCCCCGAAACAAACTAATACAGTTGCTATAATTTCTATATAACATAAATTCTGAAACTCATTGTTCCCTACCCCAAAATGAAGATTTATCATCTATACTATTCTCTAAGTCATAATTAGGATGAAATGAAGAATTGAACAAATGTTGAAATCTAACAAGGAAACTCAGGCTTGTGTAAACATTTGAAAAAAAGTCATATAGGGCAAGTTGTGAAAGTTGGATTATGAAAAGTATGACTCAAAATGTAATTTGTATACTACTAAATTGTGATAATTAGAGCAGAGAGGAAACAGGTAGCATGACAATAATTCAGAATCAAAATTATATCTAAAACAAAGCAACATGTTTAGATTTAATTTCTTTTCACGAGACAACTACATTTTCTTAGGCTTACAGAGAGAACCAAAATTCAAGAAAAAGTAGTCCTAGGAAAATAACATAATTCTGAAATTATTTTTGCTGTAAACCCTAGTAAAATAGATGCTGTAGAAAGAGTACATGTATTATTAGACAACATTTCTTCATTATCTGAATTAAAATCAAACTCACTTGTCTTTGATTTTGGCTAGTTGTAATAAAGCTCTTAAGAATGAGCACCAGTAAATCACACAAGGTGCTTTGTTCAGGGTTTTCAAGGTGGCACATTGTTCAATTTCTAAAAATATTATGTAGAGAAGCACGATGAGACATATGTTTCAAAGACAATCTCTGAAATGTGCTGAGGATTTGTGGAAAGCAAATCAAGGTCATCTTTGTTTCTATGCAAAAAGAAAAAAACATCTCTGCAAAGAGACACAAAATGAGTGAAAGTTTTAAGTTATTCATAAAATTGAATGCATTACAAAAGCTAGTCTCAGAGAACATGTACATCTATTTTATAGCTAGAAATTGTTGATCTTGACTCTCCAGAAAACATTTTTGAACCATACCCCTTAATTCCAAAGCAATATTAAAGAGAATTACATAAATATCAATGAAAAAGAGTAATTATTTAAGAACTTAATGAATAACATATTAGCTTGCCACCTGCCATCCTATATACATTTTAACACAATCTGAAAATAACTTTAGTTTGTATAATGCTTTCAAAATCTGACTGGAAAATAATAAAGGAAAAGGTGCAGTAACTGTCAGGAACTGAATCCTAACTACCTTATTTTTAATATAAATTACAGTTAAATGAAGCAAGTTTCTGGAAACATATGATCTGTACAACAAAAATGGGATAATAGTATACGGATTGCTTACATTTTCTGTTCCTTTCATTTTTTGTGTTTTGGATTCTAGCATTTTATGATTCATATCAATAAATGAGACAAACACAATGTTAATATCTTTTATTTGAATATTTCAGTATTATATTTTTCTTGTTATAATGGATAGGCTATCTATATTATGACTTTCTGGCTGAAAAGGTAGCATTCAGAATTTGGTGACATACTGGCAGTGGTTTATCATATTCCTGTTACTTACCTTGAATATATGTTTATATTTGTAGTTACTTTTACATCTCTCCCAGTTTTTCAGAAGGAAGATGGGGTGCTTTGATGTATTTTGAAGCAGAATAGATTAAAGCTGCTGGAGGATCCAAGAGAGGTAGGGTTGTGTAGTGGTTAATGGAGAAACTTTGGAGCTGAGTTTCAAACCTGAGCTGAGTTTCAAACCTGGCTCTTTCACTTATGAGTGTTGTAAGCTGAGTAAGACAACAAACATCATTACGCTTTAGTTTTCTGTTTGTAATATGAGAATTATAGCAGCAATATTAACAATAAAATGAATATCCTGTCTTATTGGGTCATTGTGAGGAGTGAGATAATACATTCAAATTTTTAATAGGTCAGTGCTAAGGGTAGCAATTATTATTATGTGTGGATGGTGGGCTCAAAAGAGAATAACTAAAGGCATGTATATTTTCAACTTGTTGAACTTTACTGTGGAGAAGCAATATCTTTTGCATTCTGCATTATATTAGTACAGTTGAGCACATTTATTTAGGAAACATACTAACTTGAATGCAATTTTTAAAAAGTATCTTAGGGGAAAATTAATTCAACTTTTTTCCTTAAAAATTCCTTAGAAATAGACAGAATCCATAACTACAAATGATAAACATTAAGAACCTACTATAATATAGTATTGTCTACTATATATAATAGATCTAGTATACTAATCTAAGATTCACCACTGATTTTTTTCTCCTTTCTTAAATGGAATTGGATTATAACTTTACTAAGATTCCTTTCTGTGCTGAGATATTACTACCCGGCTATAAATTCCTCAAGAGCTGTGAGCGTAATAATTCCATTTCACATTTACAACACTTAGTAGTTTACTACTTCTCATTAGATTCTCACAACAACACAGTTAGGGAGCACCTGAATCCTGTTCTTCAATTATAGTGGAATAAATGATACACAAGAGCTTCGAGGTTCATATCCAAACCAATGGTCAATAATGAGCAGAGCAGGGATAGCAATTGGTCTGTCTATCCAGGGCCTTTCCTTTAAGATGTCACCACTTTGTGAATCTGTGTGTATTTCTCTTAGTCCTCAGTCTTTGAGGATGTAAAATAGGACCTTGAACATAGTGGATGTTTAATAAATACTTTTTCAGTTACTTAACCATAAAAAACAAGATAGGTAATAAGTAACTTCATTTTTTGAATGCTATTTAATCTTAATTTCCTTTATGACACCTCCTATTTCTTTATCGCAGCAGAAACCTTAACACAGATTTTCTTGTAGTTTTTTTGGGGTAACTATTCAATCGAGTTCACGTATGTTTGTTTAATCACCAGTCACAATTTCCTTTTTGATTATATTCCTCTTCTTAAGTATTATTTCTTTGCCATGCCCTGGTCCCATTTCTATTTTCACAGGGTTCTCTTGTGTTATTACTCAGAAGTAGTGAGGATGAAGGACTCATTAAGAAGGTTAGGCGGGTTAGGCTCACTTTGAAGGAAATGGAAGGGAAAATCCAATTCCCCATTTTATTTTGAATACTAGGGGCCATTCAATGGTTTATGTCTGTGCTTGGCTCTGAGCATTTATGCTCTAATACGAACTTCTCTAAGTTGGGTATGAGATGATCTCAGCACCCAGTCAGGCCCCTGGGAATCTAGTTGGAGATGATCTTGCCATCTGTACCCTAGCTGTGCTACTTTGCTATTTTTCTACAGATTCAGGGTGTTCCTATGGTTTCTGTTACCCATCAAATTAAGAGGACACTATACATTTTTTTTTTTTTTTTTAGAATGACCGGTAAATAATGAATAATCTCTTTCCCCTCCTCAAACACCTGAAGAGGGTTAGCCGACTGAGCATGCAGTACAAACTCCTTTCTTTACTCCTTCTGACCATGTTCATAAATCAAATGCCCTAGAAGGCATCCAGTCCCATTTTTTGGCTGGATGATTCTTGATTTTATAGAACTGTCCCAGACATAAGTGCAGGCGTTTCATCACTGGACCCTGTGTATTAAATACCAGGAGCACTAGCTCTTCCCTCCAAACCTTCAATCCCTTTAAAGACAGCTGACACCTCTGGTTGAGAATCCCTAGACATACCAGCTGTTCTCTTTCCCTTATCTTTCCCAATTATCCCCCCACACACACACACCTGACTAGTTCTCCATCGAATGTGACCCCTTCTTATTATCTGTCTTTGTTCTTTGCTATACATTTGTGTATATATTTATATCTATATTTACTTATTTTATATCTATATTTTTTTATATCTATATTTTTGGGGCTTTATTGAGATATAATTGGCAAGTAACATGTGTATGTTTAAGGTGTGCAACATGTTGATTAGATACAATTATATATTACAAAATGATTGCCACCCTTGCATTAGCTAACACCTACATCATGTCACATAATTATTTCCTTTTGTGGTGAGAACTTTTAAGATCTGCTCTCTTAGCAACTTTCAAGTATTAATACATTATTATTAACTATAATCATTCAACAATACACTTTTGTATAGGGTAGAGGTAAGGCCTCAGAAAAAAGAAATTGGAATTCATTCAATTATTTTCACAAAAAAACACTTCACCACTTCTCCCAATAGTTCTGGCAAATGAAAAAGTAAAAAAAATTGCAACTAAAAACTGTATACTAATTACTGGAAAACCAATTGAAAAATGAGTAGACTGTTATAAAGTTATCAAAGCATTTCTATAACATTACATTTTTGGTGGGGTGGGGAGGTGATATAATCTTTTCTGAAAAAGGGAATGATTTTTAACACCTCAAGGTTTGGGAACTTTACCTAACCATTTCAAGATTGTGCAGTTAAGAATACTACAAAAATGGGGGTGGATCAAGACTAAGATACTTTTTCACATAAATTTGAAGACTGTTAGTTGTAGGACACTTCACTGGTAAGACCTCTTTAAATTGCAGGCCAAAGACTACATATTATGTGAACATTTATCACCTATCACTCCTACCTGCCTCTTGCTCCCTCCTACCTATTTTCTTCAGTATTTGATTTAATTCTCAGCATCAAGAACATGGAAAATAAATTAAAGTATCATAATGCTAATATCTCTAGGCCTAGACTGCCATGAAACACTGAGATGAAAATACTAACCCCTTAAGAGCTAAAAAAAATTAAAAGGACAGAGAAATGTTAATAACAAAAATGGGGAAAGAGAATGTAAAGCTATGATGTGACTAATAGTGCAAATCTTGTTAAAAATTAAAGATGAAAAGAAAACATCCTCCATGTAATGAAGGCAGCAAGACCAAGAAAAAGGGACTCTCTTTTTAAATTTTAGGCAGAGTGAGTTGATCCACACTTTTGATTTTAGTGCTTCACTTTGGTTTTTACAGTGAATTTATGTTTAATAAGATTCATAGAATAAATGACAATTCTAATTTGAGAATGGAAGACTCAGTCAAACAGGCAAAAGAATGACTGAATATTACAGTATAACCAATTTGATAATGTACATTAAAGAACATCTAGTGTATTTAGGAATTAAATGTGTTGTAATATTTTATGGACATCGTAAAGACTGATAAAGAAAGATTTAGTTGCAATGTTTAATAAAGGAAAATGCATCTCTACTTATTAGATTTAAACTATGAAGAACAAAAGTCTCCAGATAGTATAAGCTTAATTCTGTGAAGACAAAATCAAAATGGACCACTTTCACTAAGCAGTCGTGTAGTCACTGTTTATTTTATTGATTAAAATGTTCAAATCCCGTGTACCAGACATAAAGGTCTACAAAAATGTGTAGATATAATACTACTTGCATGAAACTTGTATTGTAGAAAAGGAACTTGTAATCTGATTTCATTCTGTGTCAACATACCCAGCTTCTGGCTTAAAAAAAAGTAAATTGTAGACAGAGTCTATCTGAACTTCAGATTTTGTCCTTATTGATGGTTTTTCATTGATGAATTTGGGGAAACTTTTCCAGATGCCATGTTGTCACTGAACAGAGGGATGTTTCTGTACTGCATTAATTAATGCCTCTAAAAGGTGTAAATACATACATACACACACACACACACACACATATAATTCATAAAATGAAAGAGCATGTATTTATAGTTAATATGTATGTATGTATGTATACATATATATATATATGTGTTATATAAAATGTAGTATATGTATATTACACATATATGTATGTTACATATATATATATATATATTCACACACACATACAGGGGGTGCCAAAAAATGTATACAAGTGGACACTTGGTCAATGTTGCTCAAGCAGTAGAGTGCCATAATCAGAAGTGTCTGGGCACTGATGGTAACCACTTTGACCACCTCTTGTAATTGCAAAAGTCAAACATGACTTGTCTTCCTCTTTTGTTATTTGTATATATTGAGTATTACAATTTTAATAGTTTTCCTTTCTTAAAATGTATATACATTTTTGTGGCACCCTCTTTGTATAAAGGAATATATACGAGGTCTGAAAGATAAGTTTTTGAACTCATCCTAGAAAAAGTGCTACATATTTCATTGCTGAACATCACTATGGTTTCTTTTGAAGTACTCCCCTTTGGGAAGCTATCACCAACACCAGTGCCTAGTCCACCCTTCAAAGCAATTTTGGAACTCTTTGTCTGGAATGGCCATCAGAGATGTCATGTTATTACCCTTGATGTCCTGAATGTCATCAAAATGTCTTCCTTTCAATATTTCCTTTATCTTGAGGTAAAGAAAGAAGTCACTGGGGGCCAAATCAGGTGAGTAAGGAGGGTATCCCAATGCAGTTATTTGTTTACTGGCTAAAAACCCCCTCACAGACAGTGCTGTGTGAGCTGGCGCATTGTCGTGATGCAAGAGCCATGAATTGTTGGCAAAAAGTTCAGGTCATTTTTGCCTAACTTTTTCATACAGCCTTTTCAGCATTTCCAAATAGTAAAGTTGGTTAATTCTTTGTCCAGTCAGTACAAATTCATAATGAATAATCCCTCTGATATCAAAAAAGTTTAGCAACATCATTGAGACAAGTTCGCAAACTTAATTGTCAATCCTCATACCTGTGCACACACACAGGAATGGAGTGGGAAAGTTATATTTGAAATGTATATAATATTGTATTAATTTTTTAAAAGAGACTCAAGTAAAATATGTAAATTTTGGTATCAATTATGTTTGAATTGTGATATAGATGCAATTTTTATTGATTTCTATTAGTATTTGTCTGTTTGAAAGCTATTTAAGTGAACACAAAAAATACAAAATATGAATAAACAAAAATAATGGGAACTGTAATTCTAAGAGAAAGGTCAACATTATTCTTGCAGACAAATAGTGCAATGAGAGTTCAAGGAAGAGAGAAATCATCTCCCAGATTCCAGAATAATGGTATTTCTTGCCTGTTCTCTTCTCAGCTGACTGGGGTATCAACACTTCTGAGCATAGCTCCCAGCTTCAACATGTTCCCATGTTAGTTAAACTACTTGTTTAGGTTAAATCTGTGAAAGAACTCTCAAAATTCCTTTCCTTAAATAAGACAAATAAATGAAGAGAAAACAAAGAGGGTTTGAGAGCAAGAGAAAGAAGAAGTAAAAGAGAACATAAGCAATAGGAAGAGTATATGCAAATCCTATAGTTTGTGTCATGACTGCAAACATGAGCTCTCTCTCTCTCTGTCATACACACATGAAGTATGGGAAGACAAATATAGACACTGGAAACATTGTTAGTCATTAAAAAATCAGAATTAATTTCAATATATACATTTGATTTAAAATTCCAGGAATACAAAATGGAGAGAGAGAAAAGCTAAATTATCTTTAAAAAGGTACATATAGGTGTCATAATACAAATGAATGGAAAAGAGTTTTTTCCTTTATTAGAAAAGGATATACAAGTTGGGGATATTATAACAGGTTTATATATGTTCCAAATCACCTTAAGTAAAGATTCATACAGATGGTAGCAAATTATGCAAAATCATCGTTGTTTAGGATACTAAAATTATTTATTATTTAAAACATTTGTTTTTATAGAAAATATAGAAGTCATTATTATATAAAATATTGATTGAAATTGAGTTCTCCTCATTCTTATAAAATATGACTGATAAACCCATAAAACATTAAAACACTTAAAATTTAAACAAAAACAAAACCAAAAATGGTTTCAATTCTTGTCTTTGCCCCTTTTTATCTGTTTAACCATAACTGTGTCTCTTACTCCCTCGAATCTGCTTTTTCTCCATATAAAGTACGCAAAATAGTATCTAGTGTATAAGGTAGCACAAATAAGATTATACATGAAAATTTTGGTAAGTTGCAATACAAATATATATGTCAAGATATATACATATTTTTGTCTCTTATTTGTTAACTAAATTAATTTATTGACAAGTCATCTCTATAATACACTAACACAAGTCAATATATTGTATTGACAGTAAGTGTGAACATATGAATTTTACTCAAAATCTGTTAATAATTATCATAGTATAAATCTGTTGCGCCACTGGAACATGCATTCTCATTGTCTAGCAGCAGATCCCGAATTTGTTTTGGGAAATTTTCTCTTTCTCTTTGGTGCAGCATTGGTGACACTATCTATAAGATTTTCTGGATCCTCTTGGCCAAGGTTGGACACATGACCTAAAATTGGCCAATGGGACATACTTCCAGGAACTTTAACAATGAACAGTGACTGGAAAACAACAACAACAACAACAACAACAACAACTGGAAATAATTGGAATTTTTATATTTCCAATGTTCTCCGAAGAGACTGATCTTTATTTCTTGCTCCTGAATCCTCAGCCGTGAATAGTTCTCTTTCCTGTTGCACTGAATCCCAGTCCTTTAGCTTCTCCTTCCCTGTGAACCACTCCATGCACATACATATAGAGTATTTTATTTTTAGTAAATTAGCCACAGTTGAATTCTGTTGCTAGACTCCAAGAAAGCAATTATTCTTTTTAAATGCAAATTCAGTTTATCTCCAGCTTATAGATATATGATTTACTTACTATTTACAGCATTACTCAGTTGAGCATGCTATATCAATTTTGTTTTGTCTAATTTTTAGATGCATAAATAAGCAAGATACAATCAATGGAGACAAAAAACTAGAAGTATAAAATTCAGACTTAATTTCCACTTGAGCTGTGCTGTACTCTCCATCTCTCCTTGTTTTCTTCCATTTAGTATTTACCTTTCTATGGGGAAAAAAGTAGAATATGGAGAGAAAAAAAAAAAACTTGAGAGAACTTTAGCTCTACTTCCACCTACATATTGGACATTACCTAGAAAGTGGAGGTAAATTGTTAAATCAGTATAATGCATTTCACTGATACAGGTTTGGATTGTGCTAGCCATTTTACATTGTGTGTGGGCCCCTGTAGACATAGTGATTTATGCTGTAGAGAATATATCACATGCTTTAGAAGGAGCCAGATAGCATAGAGATGAAACTAAGGAAAATGCTTTAAGTCATCAAGTTATACTTGGGAGGAAAAAAGTCATCAAGTTATACTTGGGAGGAAAAAAGTAACTGTCCCTTCATCTTGCTGGCCTGGCAGAGAAAGAAACCAAATAATCATCTTAAATAAGTAGAAGTCAGTATTTGCAGCCAATTCTCATTTGTAAAAATGGTGATTAAGAAACAAAGGTCATTTGTAGTCTCACAATAACGGTATCATGTAAACTGTGAAAACAATATCTTTTATTTAATATTGAATTGATATGAGGAATTATTTCTTTTAATGAGCTCTAGACAGGGCACTGACACAATTGATTTAAGTTCCTTTTTGTATTATCAGAAAAATGGCTGACTTATATCTTCTAAAATGTTTTTGTGGTGGAGACTTAAAAACCCAAGTGGCACAAATAATTGTTAGTCTTCTTGTAGACCTGCTAGAAGAGGTAATTTTTGATAAAAATAAATTATATAGTGATAGACCTCTACTTCTCTCTGTTCTCCCAAGTGTCTAATACAGTGCAGGCTATTGGTGGGTGCTCATGTCTATTTCTTGACTAGTCTTGTCAAAGGACTGGAATGAGAGGTCTGCATGAAGTTGTTTGGATTATATCTAAAATCGATTTTACAGAATAGTCCTTTAGGAAAAACTGTAGGATGCTGAATAGCAAATAGAGTTAACAATCTCCAAATGTTGCATTTTCTTTCTGAAACTTCTTTTTCTTTGAAAAAGAGATAACACTAACCTTGAACATACATTTCAATGAATGCTTGTACATCTGCTGTTATGAAAACAAGAACTATTAACAGGTACCCAATACTGTGCTTTAAAATGTAACTTTGGAATATTTTGTAAGAGAATATTTCAGCTCAGTGAAAACCAAGTCCCAACAGAGGAGAGGTTAGAAGGGACTATGAAAAATGTTTGGAGATGTACTGTACTCAAATGTAATTTATTGTGCATGATTCAAGGATGTAAAATCACCAAGTTTAGCACCAGGCCTCCTAGTTGTGGAGAACTTAGAAAAGTCCTGGTATCATTCACATTTATTTCTGCTGCTATTAAAATAGTTTAACTTCTCAAATTTCTCTGCAGAAAATCAGAACAGAGTCGCTTGTCAAAATGTGTTATAGATGAGGGTGAAACACATAATAGCAAACAAGTTAGATAAATGGATTAATATACATAATCACGTAAGCATTTTATCATTTGTCAAAGGAATCTGAATTAACATTTTGTATTTGATGTATGATATTATGTCTAAATGTAGGAGAAAGCAAAACAAAACACTACTTTTATTTGCACCAGGTGACTGTTACCTCCCCAAGGTAATAAAGTCCTAGTTAATATATTTTTCCGAATGACTATTTTTGGAAGATACTGATTAATTTGAAGTATAAATATTATGTATAGAAACAGAATTGTTAAAATCTCTTTCAAAACTCATCCACACTTCTATCTTTAATACAAATTCTGAGCTACTATAGTAAACATTTTTCATACAGCTGCCAATAAGACATCTTCCATTTACATTAAGACCAGCATTGAACTTCCCATAATGTAAAAAACAGTCTATTTTTGTTTGACTATTGAGAAGACCTTATTAAGTGTATAGACATATTTTCTGAAGTTTGTCAATAATTCCACTTATTTCTGAATGAGGTAATGTTAAAGGAAAATAATGAATGCTTTTATAAAGAAAGTCTTAGCCTCTACATTAGGCTTTTAATCTCATGGCAATCACTTTTTGGCACTAGGTTAGTTATTTTGAAAATTAAAAAGGGAGTCATGAAATAATGATATATTTTTGAAATATAAATGAAATAATTGGTTATACTATTGCATGATTGCTTATTATTTTTCCAATAGGAGAAACTCTGTGGAAGTATTTTTTAAGTTGATTTCAGATTCAAAACGAAACTTCCCCTATGTTGGGAAATGTAGTATAATTTTAAGTTATGTCATCAAAATCTAGGAAAAGCTACACAAAATATAAACATAAGAAAGCACTCATGTTTGAAAAACATGTCAAAGATTATAATATGATTGTTCTGTCTTTGAGGTATATTTTGATGTATTTTGAAAACTAAGTGATCACTAAATAAATAAATAAATAAATAAAGCTGAGATTTCACTGTTTAAAACATTGTTCCCTAGACTTCTAAGTAAGAGATTGATATATTGTAAATAATAATTCAGCACAGCTCTGTCTCCCATAAATGAACATTTAAAAGGTAACTTTGAAGAATTTTAGATATCACTGACTGTTTAAAGGCACATGGCCACAATTTCTAAGGTGGAGGGGGTTTATTAAAGTGAATAGATGTGATAGAAGATTTATAGTCTTGGGCTCCACTGGCCTCCATGGTCTTTAAAGAAGTCTCACTGTGCCTTATTTTCTGAATTTATAAACAGGAGCTTATCTGTAAATACAAAATTCTGAGACCTTTGAACAGAAGTAAACAGAAGGTGCCGTGGGACAGAAAAGAATTATTATTCTGAGAAAATGTTATCTTTTTCACATTGCAGTTTATCCTTCTCTGCCTATCAATTGATAAATAACAAAGAGCAGGGTAAATATCATTGTTTTCAACATACTGGAATGATTTAATTTTGTTGGTGTTAAATTTGTCTTGGCTATTGGCCCTCTTAATCTTTTTTTGTTTATAATCTTTCCCACCAAGCAAATACGATGTAGGAAGCCACAGAGTACTACACTTTTTATGGACAAATTTTATATTATTGGTTATAGTAATAAATGTGTATGGATGTGAATAAAAAGCCTGACCTATGTAGGAATTCCTCATAACAGTAAATATGTAAAAGCTATCAAGATTGTCCTTGCTCTATGAAAATGGTGTTAACTGTGCTTTTTTTTTTTTTTGATTTATTGGGGTGACAATTGTTAGTAAAATTACATAGATTTCAGGTGTACAATTCTGTATTACATCATCTATAAATCCCATCGTGTGTTCACCACCCAGAGTCAGTTCTTCCATCACCATATATTTGATCCCCCTTACCGTCATCTCCTACCCCCTCACCCCCCAACTGTGTCTTTTTTTAAGAAACCACCTGAAACATCTATGGAAATTGAAAATGTGCAATTTCTATGACCAGCACTTCTACTTTTAGAAATCTACTCTAGCATATATTTACTCATGGATTGACAGATATAGATTTAAATGTGTGCATTTTGGACTTGGTGAATACTAGTGAAATATTAGAAACAAACAATATGCCCACAATAGAGAAATAAATTAATAAAAAGTGACACACACACACACACACACAGGAATATTTTGAAAATTTACATATTCATGAAACATATCTATACTTTATGGAAATGTTTGAAACATTATGGAGTGAAAAAAGTGAAATTTCAGAAAAAGCATGTTATTCTTTATGTAAATTAATAAAAATACACAAACTATATGTCTACTCTAGATAAATATGTGAAGTTTTAAGAAAAGGAATGGAAGGATAAGTCATAAACACTTAGCAATGGAAAGTTCTAAACATGAATCTAGTGGATTAGAATAGATGGAGGCAGACAAGTGAGCTTTACATTCTGTTGTCTGCTAACAATTTCTACTGGCAATGTATTCGTATAGTTCCTGTATTACTTTAATAGATATCATGTAGAGATATATTCAACTGTGTGGAACAGAAAAATACAGAAATTACTGTGGTTTAATGAAGGTAGAAGTTGATTTCTCTATCACATGAAGGAGGTAGGTTACAGGGCCTAGCATGTTGATGGCATGGTGACATCGGGCAACCAGCCACCTTATTTTCTTCTCTGCCATTCTCAGAATTCTTATGTCAACTCATGATCCAAAATGATTGTTGGAGCTTTAGTTGCCAGTTTTATTTTTTGCTTTCTAAACCAGTAGCAATCACAGTTCATAAAGGCATAATCTTCATCCTATTTAGGGGTACAGATTTACCTTTGTTCTCATCTCATTAGCCAGATTTAGTTGTCTGGTACCCTTTGAGGCTAGGGATACTGATATATGTGTCCTTCTACATTGGTCTGAGAAGATCTAAGGAAATAATGGGTATAGGAAAGCAATTTGCAATCTTAGAAGAGGAGGGCTGGAGGGAGGGATACATGCAAAAGTGAATAGTAGTTAAATTTGACTGAGGGAATGTCGATGGCTACTTTTCTCCTTATTTTTTAATATTAAAAAAATCCCTATATCTTAAAATGAAAATATTAAATTTGCCTTTAAAAAGAGAAAGAATTAACAGCTCAATCTGGTCAACAATATTTTATCTGTAAAATGTAGATAATAAGACCACCTACCACATATTCCGGAGAATGTTTTTAGAGTCCCTGGGTCTTGTAGCAGAAAGCTGTCAGTGCGAATGCTGTCTGCCAAGGAATTATAGATGGTCACCAACAATGCATGCTACCGTTGTCTTGAGTTCCAAAGGATGCATCCAAAGTCTGTCCCTCTGTATGTTTATTTGGTTTATACTCCTTTTGAAGATGATGAGGTGGGGAAAGGTTATTTTTATTGGTAAGTGGAAACTGAAATTTTAAGGATTAGAGTAGGTGTGATTTTACTTCAATTTCATTAACTCAAATAAATGATCCTATAGTATGTAGTAAAGGGAAAAACAATAATTCTAAAACTTGCTATTCAAGTGCTGCCCAGAGGGCATTACCAAGTATGTTTCATTGCGCAATTGTCCACACTGTGGCACTGAGATAGCAGATAGAGCTGTGGATAGCTATCACTCTGCATAAGTGTGCTTCTCTGAAGCCACTGTCTCCTGTGTGTATAAGCATGAGGTGAATTGATAGTTATAAACTCCAGAATCACATTTCTTCGTTTCCTTCTTTTGTCCCTAAATACTCAAAGGATATATGAAAAATATACATTGAGACATTGAGATTATGCATTATTTGGTTATGACTGTTAAATGCTGTTTAATTGCTTGTTTTTGCTTCATATATCTCCCCCTCCCTTTCCTCTTTCCCCTCCCTCTCTCCCTTCCTCCTTCTTAAATACTTTCAAGTAAATTAGACATTACAGATATAGTTATTTCCTGTCTTTCTCTTCTGAAGTTTATCATCACAAAAAGATGGGTGGTATTTTCTGTATTTACATAAATAATAAAATCATAAACCAATCCTTTTCAATGAGCCTATCCTTGCTTTTCCCCCCCACTCATTATGTTTTGAAAATGCATCTATGTTGATACATGCAAATCTAGCTAGTTATTTAATTTAATAGCTGCTCCCTTCAAAAAATTGTGTTTTATTCATCTCTGTACTGAAACTAGTATATGTAAAATGTGGATCCTTCTTATAAATATTTATGTATTTATTCTAGTAGCTTTTATTTAGCTAACCTCCTGTTTAGTATTAGATAGATTATATAATTGAAAATTTGGCATTCTTTCAGTAACATATTTCGACAGCTTTCTAAATAAAATAATATGAGGATATTAGAATGCTTTTAGGTCTTTAAGTTGGTCAGGAACCTCACCATCTTCTTGTACAATATTTCTGATTTTGATCAATGATATTTCTACTTGTTCATATGAATATTCCATTATTTCATGAATGCTTTCCATTATTTACAGTCACAGTCTAATTTATTGATCCAATGTAGTATGTTGTGTTTCCACTCTAAATCATTTATCTCAATCACTTGAGTTGGCATATTTGAATGGATTTGATGTGTCAGGGTAAGGATATACTATTTTGAACATTGAACTATAGGGCATATCCTTTTAGCTAAAATTGTAACCCATTTTGTTAAACATTAGTTAATTCAATACATTTATCTGAATAAAGACATCTTGTTGAGACACATAAATGGATAATACACTCAACATGTAAAATTGTATATAACTAAATGAACCAATCAGGATAATTGTTAAGTAGCAATATGGCATCTAACAATATCACCAACTAGCTAAGAATAGTCTCAAAAACTTAAACTTAAATGCAGAAATGTGTATATTTTAAACTAAATATGTTAAGTAACAGATGGATCAATATACTCGTACAAATTAATCAATATACTCGTACATAAATCTGGTTTAAATACAAAGTATTTGGAGATATTGAATCTAAATACTTTCCATGAAATATTGAATAAAAACATTTATTGAATTGCCAGTGAATACATGTGCAGCACTTAATTACACTTAGTGGGAAAATACAAAAGAAACAGGAGACATATTCTGGGCCCACAAGGAATCTATGATTAAATATGAAAATAAAATGAACTAACACAAAGAACATATTTCTCAAGTACACATTGATATTGTGGAAACTCTATAAATTCACTGTTATCCTGAATTATTAGTATAAACTCATTCAACTTAAAGAATTTCTAGCTAACTGAAGTATTGAAATGGTAATTATGTTTAATGCAATTATCTAAATGAAAATCATACCGTGTTTCCCTGAAAATAAGACCCAGCAGGACAATCAGCTGTAATGCGTCTTTTGGAGCAAAAATTAATATAAGAGCTATTTATATTATGTTATATTATATTATATTATATTATATTATATTATATTATATTATATTATATTATATTATAATATTATATTATGACCAGGTCTTATATTAACTTTTGCTCCAAAAGACACATTAGAACTGATTTTCTGGCTAGGTCTTATTTTCGGGGAAACCGGGTATATAAATGAGGACATACTTTCTAAACGGAATATTTGGTGCAAATTTATTCTAATGAAATACCTTTTCTGTCTCCTTCTGTGATGTCAGTGCTTCTGCTTTTATTCCTCTGTTACAAAGGATGCTGAGGAGACTAGTGTATGTTCCCCACACCGTACCACTTAGGGGTAAAAATGTTAAAAGATATTTCATTGAAAAGTGGGGATTTTTAGAGAGAATGTCCCATAGCTCAAAAAGTTTGGGGGACAATTTTAAATAAAGCTAAATAGCTACATTTGCATTAGAATCACTCACAACCTGTAAAAGTTAAAACTTTCACGATGAACATTTTGTTTGCCATATTTCACCAATATTATTAGATCATAGAAGTCATATTGGCATTTTGAAGGCATTGGTGTTCCACAATTCTGGGAACCCCTGCTCTCTATATTGTTCCCAGTTTATACACAGCTGATTTACCTCAACAATTTGACACCTATGTCTATAAACATCTTTAAGAAGTTAAATTAAAATAAAAAATTAAAAATTGTTTAGGCTGTTCTGGGTTCTTTGGATTTTCATATCCATTTTCAAATTAGTTTATCAATTTGTGCAAAAATACCCAGTGGAATCTTGATTAGTATTACAATGAATCTATAGATCAATTTGGGGAGAGCTGACATTTTCATATCAAATCTGCCAATGTAGTAATACGCTATAGTTATATACTATTTAACTTGTCTTTAATTTCAGTAATATTTTGTGGTTTTTGCACTCAAGATCTTAAGTCCTTAAGACTTTCTGTGTAAGCAAGCATGTTCTCTGTGGAGAAGACAGATTTATTCTTTCTTTCCCAGTAGTATTGCTATACACGTATTTCACTGCCTAAAACCCTCAGCACAATATCTATAACAAGGTGGAGTAGACAGCTCTGTATAGCACCTGATTTTACAGAACAATCATTCAATGTGTCACCATTACAGTATCAGCTGTAGGGTTTTTGTAGACGCTCTCTATCAAATTAAAGAAATTATTTTCTGAGTGCGCTGAGACTTTTTTTAATGCATGGATGTTGAATTTTGTCAAAGGCTTTCTCAGTATCTATTGAGCTGATCATGAATTTTCCCCTTTATTCTGTTAATGTGTTGAACTACATTATTGATTTTCACTTATTGAACTAATTTTGCATTCCTGAGATAATTCCCAGTTGATCACAATGCATTTTCCTTTTATATAACTCTGTATTTGATTTTCTAATATTTTGCTAAGGATATATAGATAGATAGATAGATAGATAGATAGATAGATAGATAGATAGATAGATAGAGATATTTATGATAACTGTTGGTCTCTACTTTTCTTCTAATGTCTTGATCAGATTTTGATGTCAGGATTATCCTGGCATCAAATAGTAAGTTGGGAAATATCTCTTCTTGTGTGTTTTCTAAAAGGGTTTTTTAAAGATCCATCCATCTATCTATCTATCTATCTATCTATCTATCTATCTATCTATCTATCTATCTATCTATCACCTATCTATCAATCGATCGATATATATATATATACATATATATATGTATATATATATTTGTTGTTTTTCCCTTAAATGTCTGTCAGATTTACCATTGCAAATCTCTGCCTCTGGAGCTTTCATTGAGGGTGGGTTTTTAATTCTGAAATTGATGACTTTTAAAATGCTGTTTTGATTATTTCATTCTGAGTCAGTTTTGATAACTTATTTTTCAAGGTATTGTCCTTTTCATTTAAGTTTTCAAGTGTTTGGGCATAATGCTATTTGTAATACTCCCTTTTAATGATTACAGGTTCTGTAGTGATATCACATTCTTCATTCCTTTTATGGGTATTTTGTGTTATCTGATTTCTTTTTTTTTTTTAATTTATTGGGGTGACAATTGTTAGTAAATTTACGTCGATTTCAGTTGTACAATTCTGTATTAAATCATCTATAAATCCCATTGTGTGTTCACCACCCAGAGTCAGTTCTCCTTCCATCACCATATATTTGATACCCCTTACCCTCATCACCCACCCCCCACCCCCTTACCCTCTGGTAACCACTAAATTATTGTCTGTGTCTATGAGTTTTTCTTTCTCATTTGTTATCTGATTTCTTAATTTGCTTTGCTAGATGCTTATCAATTTTATTAATATTTCCAGAGAACCAGATTTTGGCTTTGCTAATTCTACTATTTACTTTAAATAGTCTATTTACTTTAAATCAGTATGTCACTGATTTCTTCTACTTACTCTAGCTTTAATTTGTTTTTCTTTAACTAGCTTCTTAAGTTGTAAACATTGATAATTTATCATGAATCTTTCTTTCCTTTTAAATATAGACATCAAAAGTTATAAATTTTTCTCTAAGTTCTGCCTTAACTGCATCCCACACAATTTTTTTTTCATTTCTGCTTTTGTTAATCATTTTCTACCAAATATTTCCTGATGTCTCATGAACTTCTCTTTCATCAGTGGATTCTTTTCCTCATTACTTTTAAATCAATAACTAGAGTCAAATATCAGCATGTCACTGGCAAAAATTACTTTTCTGCCATAAGAATAGAAATTCTTTGTTTGTTTGGTATGTTTTACAAAAAGAGCTGAAAGATATGATTAATAGGTATCAACAGGAATTGGGAAGTGCCAGCCTGATGTGGGGGTGGGGGTAAAGTAAGGTGGCATGTTAAGAGTTGCAGAATAAAGGCTATATAAAAGAAAGATTGTTGATATGTGGAATTCTATTACTGATGACTAATATCTTAATAAAGATACCTAGAGCCCCAGTTCTAGTATGTTGGAGTTGACAAGAAGCCCATGCTTTGGGAGCCATGCAGTGTGTCCATTCCTCCCCGTATTACTGCTCCACTCATAGACCTGTCATAGGCCTATCGCATCACATCAGGGATGGAGGTCTGAGGGAAAGGCTGGCTGCTCCTCACAAGACCCTCTTTCTGATTATCATGCATTTCCTCTGCATTGGACGTAGATTCCTCTGGTGGGCACTGAAGAGCAATATAAAGATTTGTACACTTTGTACCCACTTTCATAAAGCCACCCATATGCATTGTCCCCAAATCATTTTTGTCTGGTTTTCCAATCTTAGACTTTCCAGACCCCTGATCAACTAGCCAAGTCGTTTAATACTGCTCAGAATTGCATGGCCATCCATATTGCCATCCTAGTCTCCCCCTACACCAAGTCAACAATCAGGTGTATAGCTCAGATATCTGATTACTGAGAAGATTTCTCCTCATCATTTTATTTCAGGGCTACTCCTGAGTGTAGCTGGAGTTCAATAGCAGTCTATTTTTTTTATTCTCCAACATAAGAAGGCAACCCATACTGAACATGACCTGGGTAACTTTATTCTTTGGTCAGCTGGCCATAGGGATTTCTCCAAAAGGCCATGTTGTGACCTGAAGGAGATCTGTGGATATGCGGTACAACAGAGGTTTAATACTTGGATTCCATGGCCACTGTCTTGTTGAAACTTATTTGTGCACTTTGGGTCTGCTTGGGCCCAACCCTAAATAATTTCTATCATATTAGGTTGGTGCAGAAGTCATTGCGGTTTTTGCAATTATTTTTTAACTTTTTAAACCACAATTACTTTTGTACCAACCTAATATAATTTGAGTGTAAGCCTGTTATAGAAATTCTGAGCCAGTGCAAGGTGTCCAGGAGATGGATGAACTTATTTATATACCAACTCCTGTCAGTCATTGGTTAGGGGCTGTTCCTACAGGGCACTAATTTTCAGGAACTTCTGGCCTACCGCACCGGCAGAACAAAGCAGGCTACAATATTCAGAGAAAGTTCTCAGGAGTTGGAAGATGGTATTTGGTCTGGTCTGAATGACAAACAGAGATGTTAAGCAGTACTTTGTGTAATTGCATGGTAGTGATAGATTTTCAATTAGATTGCAATTGGTCACAGAATTTTAGAGTACTCTTTAATTTTTAAATACTTAGTTTTAAAAAATAGGATTAGATTGTCCCAGTTCAAATTACAAAAAACACAAAAGGGTTTGCAGCAAAAGGTTTCCCAACAGCCATTCTGCTCACTTCTCTAGATAAGTACAGTCATTATCTGTTTCTTAAGTATTTTCTGAGAGTTATTAATGATTTTATAACCATAAATACATTCATATGCATTATATAGTTCTCTTTTCAATTATTTTGTTCTTTGCCAATCTAATAGGGGAAAATAGTATTCTAATTTTTATTTTCATTATCTTTTTATGGATGAGGTAGACCATCTTTTCAGATATTTGCAGGCTACTTAAATTTACTTTTCTGTGGGTCATTCTCATGTCCTCTGTATGTTTTCTACTTCTTTTTGGTCTTTTATTTTTTTATTGTTAGAAATATTTGCTATACTAAATAAATTAGAATATAAATATTTTTCTTTGTGTGTGTTTTACAATGTAGAATGCTTGATTTCAACATTGTTGAATTTACCAATCTTTTATTTCCAGTGTTAGAAAAGTTTACTCATTGCATGACTTAAAGAAATGCTCTCATGTTTTCTTTTATTGTTTTTATTTTATTATCCATATCTCTTATGTAAGTGTTTCTTTTTATGTAATATGTAATATGTAATATGTAATATGACTATCAAATTATCCTAATACCATTTATTAAAATACATATTTTGACCATGAATTTGAAATGTAATTTTATCACATTATAGGTTTTTGAATGTAGTTTTTCGTTGTTTTTGTTTTTCAATTTTTGGATTTAACAGTCTGTTCCAATAGCCTGTCTACAAATGCTATTTTTAAGTTTAAAAATGTTTAAATTCCCTATCATTACAGATTTATTAAGTAACCTTAAGCATCAATGCACAAGTTTTAAAGCACATATTAAAAACAACAACAACTTTACATTCCTCTCATCATCTATAATTAAATCAGACTTTAAAACATTAATTTCAGACTTTTTAATTAAAAAAAAAAAGACTGGAGCAATAAGCCAGATAACAGGCCTCTTAGAAAGTAAAGATTTCTTCATAAAAAAGAAGTTTTGTTATTAACATGTTAAGTATAAAGCCTCTGTAGTTTCTTCCATTACATAATTTATTTTTTGCTCTAATATATTTTTGTCTAAAAGTAAGTCACGTTAACAACTCAGAAATTAAAGCTAGTGTGTATTTGAGGCCCTTGATGCATCTAACTTCATCTAGTTTCATTTATTTTCTGTAGCTAATAATTTAATATGATAAAATAAAAGGTCATATAAATTAGAATACTAACATTGCTTTCAGTTTAAAAAATGCAAGATGGGGGAGATTCTTGCTATCATATCCTAAGACATTTCCATTTACCTGCTAAAACCTGATTTTTCAACAGATGGAGATGTACTCCTATTTCTCGCCCTAGGAGTCAAATCATGATCAATCTAAACCTGCCAATGTTATATCAGTAGCTTTCTTGGGCCTAGGTGGGACCATTATAATGTAAGCAGAGCCAACTAGAAGGTTTCTGAGATTTCCTTCTCTCATGAGAGAAGAGTGTTTGCCAGTGCCATCTTTTTATTGCTTCCCTCCTTGAACTAAGTGAGGCATGATGCCTGAAGTTGTGGGAGCCAAATTGCATCCTAAGGAAAAAACCCTCAAGATGTCAAATTTGTCATTATTTTCACAGACATAACATTATTGATCTACTGAATCAATCACGTTACATCCAGAAAACTAGCTTTGCGGGGGGAAAATCATTATGGGACAGAAAATGACTTCAAACCATACACTTACGCTTCTTCCTGATTTGATATATTACCTTATTTAAGTATGTAATACTGACAGGTCTATGACAAAAATATTTCAAATAGCGGATTCTATGGTCTTCAAAAATTTGATGTTAACCCTTTTTGTATGATTCCATCAGAACACCGAATACAGACCACCCCATTGTTTCCAGTACGTAAGCATGCGTCAGCCTTCTCTCTGGTCCTGGATGATGCCTGCCACCTGGAATTTATGTTCACATATCATCCCCGCCCCTTGAATGTGGTCTGTATTCTAAAGAATAGAATGCAATAAAGATGATGGATTGTCATTTATGAAATCAGGTTATAGAAAGACTGTGGCACTCATCTTGAGTGATCTCTCTGGCTCTCTTGCTTACTCCCTGTGAGTGAGCTGCTGTATAGGAAAAATAATCCCTGTGTGTTTCTCCTTCACTCTCATTCTACTACCTCATTCACACCATTTCTGACTTCAGATGTGTGGGGGGAGGGGGAGGGTATGTGCTTCCACAACAATTTTGTGTAAAACCAGTTGGGTGTCCACAATTCACTTCAATTCTGACACTAACTGGAGTTAGCACCGACCCTAAAAGTTAAGAGCTGTTCCACAGGACTTCCCACACCACTCTACCCCAATCCCTTGCCAGTTCAGATGCCAACTAAAACTAGTAGACTCCAGGTTACCCACTACTTCTGTCTGACTTGGCTACACATCAGAGGTTTCCATGATCTACTATTTGGATTCAATCATTTGCTGCAACTGTTCACAAAACTCAGGGGAACAGTTACTTACATTTACCAGTTTATTATATAATAAAGGATATGGTAAAGGATACAGGTGAACAGCCAGGTAAAAAGATATACAGGGCAATGTCTGGAAGGGTCCCTAGCACAGAATCTCTGTTCTTGTGAACTTGGGGTATCTCACCCTTCTGGTACCTGGATGTGTTCACCAACCTGGAAGCTCCTTGAACCCAGTACTACTGAGGTTTTTATGGAGGTTTTATCACGTAGGCATGACGGATCATTAAGTTCATTTTCAGCCCCAGAGAATGGGAGTGGGGTGGGTCTGAAAGTCCCAAGCTTTTAATCATGGCTTGGTCTTTCTGGCGATCAGTCCCTTTCAGGAGCCCACCAAGATTCACCTCATTAGAACAAAGTACATTCCTATCACCTGGAAAATTTCAAGGAATTTAAAAGTTCAGTGTCAGATGCTCCTGTCTCTCAGGTAATTACAACGACCTTAGGAGCTCAGTATCAGGAACTGGGGTCCAAGACCAAATGTTAGGAAAAAAAAAATACTCCTCTCAACCCTGTATACAAGAGTTTTAGGTGCTCTGTCAGGAATAGGGGAGAGACCAATATAGAGAGTTCTTATTTCACACCTGCCCTAAGGTATGCCCAGGCAGCCTGAAATTTATGTTTCTGGCCAATGACCAGCAAGGACCCGAGCCCTTCCTAACACTTACCTGGCTGGGCTTGAAAGCAGATGAAACCCAACAGTGCCTCAAGATGCCTACAGTTCAGACAAAACCTTGGTTACAGCCCAGGATTTTCTGCTTTATGTACAAAACTAGGAAGATCATGAAAAATGTGACACAGCTGCTGCTCATTAGTGTTATCACTTACCACTTAGTCTCCCTTTACTCTGTCTTTCTCATTTGGTATGTAGTGGTTATTCATCACCACACACAGGAATATTCTGTAGTCTCTAATTCGTTCTCAACCTACATTAATTTGTTAAAATTTTGCTTGCACTAAAGACAGTTGTAATGAAAGTAAAATATTGTCTTTCTTTCAGTGATAGTCTTTCAATAGTGGTGATTATCATAGTACATTCACTTACCTTTCAAGAATTTTTTTCTTTCTTTTTCCCACTGGGAGATGCACATTTAGCAATAACAAGAGCTAAATGCAGTACAATACAATTATGTGGGAAGGATTTCAATTTCGTAGTAAAATGGTAAACTTCTTATGAAATGTTTACATTTTATTTCTCATCTTAGAACATCGCTGTGCTAGTTATGAAGCTATTGTTTCTCTGCTATGAATGCACCCTCTACACTCAGCTGTTTGATGCAGGGGCTGGTACTTTGCCAACCACATTTCTTCTTTCCAACTGGCTCCCCATTAGGTTCTGCCAGTAGAGGGCGCTAGAGCAAGTGCAGAAGACAGAAGGGAGCGAAAGGGAGTTCCCCTTCGCGTTGGCTCACTCTTCTTGGTAGCATTGCCCCAGCATTGGCCCTTCACCTTGGTCAGCAGCCATTGCTTCTAGATCCCAACTTCTTCGCCACTCTCAGAATGCCAGCCCCAACCAGCTGGCATCCCTCCCTCAGGGTCTGGGCCCAACTCCCCAGGGGTCTTCTTTCAGACTCCACAGGTATTAGTATTAACCTTACCGTATCTGTTTCTCCAAGTCCTTGGATTTAGATGTGTGGGGTTCTTCCACCACACCGCTGGTTCTGATAACCCCACGTAGTAGTACTTGAACCTGAGCGGTATTAGTTACTTCTTATAATTATCATCTCTTTCCATCTCTGTATTGCTGTTTGTTTGTTTGTTTTTCTTCTTGATTTTCTAACATCAGCTTGACTAATTCCCTGCATGTAGTTCCCTTTAAACAATAACTATTTGGGTTTCTGTTTTTCTACCTTGACTGTATTTTGAATATAGACTCCTGGTCTTAGAACACAAATGTCCATAATGACAACCTCTTTTAAAGGAAACACTTAAATAGTCTTAATAAGTAAGATGGCAATGAGCCATTCTGTGATGTCCTCCCAATTCAGAAAAGACTAACCGTCACGTTTTTTAATTGGGTTGTTTGTTTTTTTGGAGTTGAGTTGAGTAAGTTTTTTATAGATTTGTGATATTAATCCCTTATCAGATATATCATTGGCAAATATCTTTTCCCATACAGTAGGATCCCTTTTTGTTTTATTGATGGTTTCCTTTGCTGTGAAAAAACTTTTTAGTTTGATGTAATCCCACATGTTTATTTTTTCTCTTACTTCGCTCGCGCGAGGGGATATATCAGTGAAAATCTTACTCCGAGTAATGTCCATGAAGTTTCTTCCTATATTTTCTTCTAGATATTTTATGGTTTCAGATCTTACATTTAAGTCTTTAAGCCATTTTGAATTTGTTTTGTATATGGTGTAAGGAGGTGGTCCAGCTTCATTTTCTTGCATGTGTCTGTCCAGGTTTCCCAACACCACTTATTGAACAGACTGTCTTTACCCCATCGTACATTCTTGCTTCCATTGTCGTAGATTAGATGGGCATATAGGCATGGATTTACATCTGGACTCTCTATTCTGTTCCATTGATCTATGTATCTATTTTTATGCCAGTACCATGTTGTTTTGATTACTGAGGACTTGGGGAGACATTTCTCTGAAAAGGACATACAGAAGGCAAGAAGACATATGAAGAAATGCTCAACCTCACTAACCATCAGAGAAATGCAAATAAAAACCACAATGAGATACCACCTCACTCCAGTCAAAATGGCTATTATCAATAAATCAACAAACAACAAATGCTGGCGCGGATGTGGAGAAAAGGGAACGCTAGTGCACTGTTGGTGGGACTGCAGATTAGTGCAGCCACTATGGAAAACAGTATGGAGGTATCTCAGGAATCTGAAAATGGAACTACCCTATGATCCAGTAATTCCACTCCTAGGCATCTACCCGGAGAAATCCAAAACTCCAATTCAAAAATCTGTATGCACTCCTATGTTTATTGCAGCACTTTACACAATAGCCAAGATATGGAAACAACCGAAATGCCCATCGGTAGATGACTGGATTAAGAAGCTGTGGTACATTTATACAATAGAGTATTACGCAGCCATAAAGAAGAAAGAAATCTTATCATTTGCAGCAACATGGATGGATCTAGAGAACATTATGTTAAGTGAAATAAGTCAGAAAGAGAAAGACAAGTACCATATGATCTCACTTATATATGGAATCTAAAGAAAAGACTATGTGAATGAACTAATCAGAGACAGTTTTAGGGACGCAGAGAAAAAACCGAGAGTGGTTAGATGGGTGTGTGGGAGGGGGTTGGGGATAAGGGGAAAGGTGAAGGGATTTGGAAGCAGCTGGTAACCACAAGATGGCCTCAGGGTTTTTTTGAAAATTAATTTGGGGAAGGTATTCTATAATGTTGTAAAGATTTTGTTGGGTATCCGATGGACATGCGTTCTATTTGGGAGACCACCTCAGGGATACTGTGGATACCTGATCATGGCATTGTACACCAGAAGCTAAACATTAATGAATGCCAACTATAATTTTATATATATAATGTGATGGTTCAGTGTGAGGTCGGAGGGATAGTGGATGGGGGGTGGGGGGTTCACAGTATGAGGGATATAAATGATGAACGTCTAAGTATTACCTTGTTTTGTACACCTGAAACTAATAAATAAATTAATTAATTTAAAAAAAAAAAAGACTTTAACCGTCACGAATCACCCCTTTCTCTGAATTTAAACTTGCTTTCTATACTCTGCTTCCCAATTTGGCGGTTCTTATATACTGTATTATTTCTACTATATTATGTTTTTCTCCCAAATAAGATTAGAAGCTCCTTGTGGATAATGAATCATTTTCCTACTCTTTTATCTCTCAATGTGCTTAGCAGTGCTTCTTTGAAATATAATATTATTTATAAATAATTGTTGAATAAATTTGTCAACAATGCTCTACTACATTTATAAAGAAATATGTGTTCTAAAGAAGTTAGGGGAAAATAACGTGTTAATGGCAGAGAAAGAAAAAGAGAAAAGAACTAAATAAGTATTGATAGATTACAATTTGTTGGCCTATTTTAATAAAAGCTCTTTCCTGAATTATTATTAAATATATATGCTGCTAAACATTTGTTATTGACCAAATTTTATCTAAATCTGCTAAAAATTACTATTTCTACTTTACATATAAAAACATTTGCCACAATCAACAGCAGAGCTGGGAAGTCAACTCAAGCATTGTCAAAGTGGCTCATGAGTGTGATATCTAAGCCCCAAGACCTGGACATATACAAACTTATGTCATAATTTTTTGCACTAAAAAAAGGTTAGAGAATTTAAAAAAATATTTCTTGTCTTTAAAGGTTGCTTAGTTTTTTGCTAAAATAGTCCAGTCATCCAGAGATATCCTTCTTCATGGTCCATAGCAGCTACTTCACAACTCTGGTCTCCAGTCAATGATTTAAACTTCCTATCTCGGAGTTTGTTCAGCTGATAAATACATTTAACAGTAATTTCTTTACAGGGATATTTTTAAACGTAAAATGAAATATTACAAAGTCAATGCAACAAACACATAGCTATATGCAGGCATATAATGCAAAGCACAGTGACAAGCACATAACTGACAATCACAAATCAATGCACTTTTGCTCAAGTATGTGTTTAACTTAGCAAGTACTTTTTTTGAAAAAAATGAGGTATAATTGACATAACATCATGTTAGTTTCAGGTGTATAACATAATTAAATATTTGTATATATTGTGAAATGATCACCCCAGCAAGTCTAGTTAACATCTGTTGCTATCCAGTCACAATATTTTTCTTGTGATGAGGACTTTTAAGATCAATCTTAGTTACTTTTAAACATGCAATACAGTATTGTTAACTATAGTCACCATGCTATACATTGCATCCCCATGACTTTAGCAAATATTTTTTATAAGTCTAAGTTGCAGTCCATTATCTCTACTTAGAAGAGTCTCTTAAACTTAAATCAGGTTAAGTTAAAAATGAATGAAATTGTCTGCCAATCTAATTGCTTTGTAGAATCTTTGATTCTTTTGGCATGTTTATTGCATATACATATAATGTGCAAGATGTTAGCCCTGTTTGAAACAGCAGTTTTCTTGTTAAACATTTGAGTGCATTCTTGAATCATAGAGCTGAAAATACAGACTAGGGTTTCCAGGCGGGAATTCTCGCCCATTCTCAGGAATTTTTTTTTTTTTTTTTGCTTTCCCATTCCTGAATCCCGAGATATAAACTATTTTCTGTTCTCCATGATGAATCATTTCTACGAAGTGATGGCCGATATTACCAACCACCTGGATTCAAGGAGCCGATTTTCCGGATTTCCTGGGAAACTTTTCTCGGGATTTGGGAACAGAAAAGTGAAAAATATTCCTGAGAATGAGTGGGAATTCCCGCCTGGAAACCCTAATACAGACCAATGTAGTGTAGATAAAAGAATGTAGAGGTGTGATCAAACAATACAATGAATGTTTAAATAATATATATATCAGTGTATATATCACTATATATAGTAATATATATATATATATCACTATACATGTAGTGATATATATATATATATCACAGTAAAAGACACATTGCCACCAATCCTCCTCAAAACACCGCCCCTTGATCAGACACACTTATTCTATCATTCTTGCCACTTTCTGAAGCAGTTCTGGAAGTCCTCTTTTGTGAGTGTCTTTAGTTGTGCTATTGTGGCTGTCTTGATGTCCTGAATCATTTTGACTTTGGGCAAGAACCAGAAGTCACTCAGTGCCAGATCCAGTGACCTAAGGTGGATGAGGACACACCATCATGTTTTTATTTGACAGAAATTGCTGTCCCAGAGCGACTTGTGACATAGTGTGTTGTCATGATGGAGGATGATTTACGACATACTTTAAAACACACCTTTTCTCATCCATAGCTCACACCCAACCGACTGCACAGAACAAGTTGAAACTTGTTACGCTCTGTTACTAAGATTCATCGCACCACTTCCCGTATTGAAGATCCCTGTCTTTCCATTGGATGGCACTCGGCATTCACTGTATTTTGTGATCACAATGGAAAGGCTCCATGTCATACATCGCTTATGGTATGACAATGTCTGCCAAATAAAAACATTATGGTGTGTCCTCATCCATCTTATTCACTGGATTTGGAACCGTGTGACTTTTGGCCCTTCCCTAGAGTCAAAATGACCATGAAAGGAAAATGTTTTGAATTGATTCAGGACATCGAGGCAGCCATGAGAGTGGGAGTAAAGACACTCATGAAAGAGGACTTCCAAAACTGCTTCAGAAAGTGGCAAGAACAATGGGATAAGTGTGTTCAAAGAAAGGGGGGGTATTTTGGGGGGAATTAATGGCAATGTGTCTTTACTGTAAAAATATTTTTAAAATTTAAACATTCACCATATTTTTTGATCATGCCTCATAGATATTCCTGACATCAACTTTCTGGCAATAGAGTATTTATGTTAGTGAGAGAATGTGGGATATTTCGTAATACCAAAGGAATTGCAATCCTATATAAACATGTCTGCATTAACTGGAAAGGATCTACATCTTCACAGAGGTTTTAAATCCTTGAAAAAATATTTTAAACATCAATTCTATGTTGCTGTAATAGATATCGTGGCTTAAAAAGAAGTGCATTTATCTCTCACATAACAGTCTGCCTGCTCCAGGCCAACAGAACAGCTCACAGGGTTGTTCAGGTATCCAGGCTCCTTCCATCTTAATTGTTCTCTTTCTTAGGTTCTCCCCATGTCTGTACTGTGAAATCTAGTTGATGCCTGTTTGATCTATAGCTTACAGAAAAAAAGAAAGCATATCTAAGGCAAACAACATACTTGTAACGAGGGATACAGAATTTGCACTCATCACTTGCATTCCATTTTATTGGCAAGAATTTAGTCACATAAACACACATAGCTGCAAGGAGATTATTTTTCAATTTGGCCACAGGAATAGAGTCCAATGTGACAATTTTTTAAAAAAAATTATTTTATAGTATTTTATAAAATTGTGTAAATGTTCCATATGTTCTATTCCACATGTTCCAAAATGCATATATTCTCCTTTTTAGGGTATAGGAGTCTATAGATATAGACATATGGATATATATACTACATACAGTCAATTCATTATGTTGTTTACAATTCTATTCATATTACATTTATGACTGTTTATCAGTTTCTGATAAAAGCATGTTATATTCATTCACTATAAGTATAGCTTTGTTTTTCTCTTTTGTCTATCAATATATGGTTTATCTCTTTCTAGGAAATTTATTAGTGCATACAAATTCATAAATATATCTTCTTAGTGGATGTGTTCCCTCTTTATCTCTCCTGATATTTTGGCCAAAAATAATATCGTCCTTTTAATTAATATTACCACAAACACTTTATTTTAGTTGATATTTGCTGTAAATACCTTTTAAACTGTAAATGCAGTTACCATATAGAGAGCAGAGACAGGGCTCTCTTGCCTAAAGAGATGTGACTCTGTTTTGTCCTAGTTTTCATGGGTGATTGTAGCCCATTCTTTATGTTTTCACTGTCCTTTCCCAGTTAATATTAAGATCAAAGCTAGTTTCAGGAATCTTAGTGATTAATAGTAACATTTTATCCCTAAAGTTTGCTGTAAGAATGAGATTTTCATGAAAATAGAAGGATAACTGTAATTATATCTGGAATAGTAAATTATAGATAAAATAAATTTGTGCAAATATTTGTGACTTTTTTATATGTTGAGAATATTTTGAGAGTCATAGACAAAGATGATACCATCAGTGCTAAACAATTGCCTAACCACCTGATCTTTAAATAAGCCCTTGAAATATGAATTTTGTTTCCCTCAGTCCACTAAAATTGCTCTAAAGCAGTCAACCGTCTGATTGCCAACTGACAGAATTTTTCTTTGGCTGAAAGCAATCTTTGTGCATTTCTGTGTCATCTTCCTCAGTAGATTAGGAAACTGTGGCTCAAGAGTGTGTTTAGTTCATTCTGTTTGCATCTTTAACTCTTCTTAAAATCGAACTATTTTATGCCTTTAATAAAACAGCATTATCCTTGTAATTTTCTTGCCTCCTACTGCCATGCTCCTTTCTTCTCTTCAGGATCTCCTATTCTGAATCCAAAACTTAGACAAAGTTAGTGCTGTGTTTGGATTCCTTTCTAAAGAAATCTCTTGTATATTTCTTATATATTTTTGATTTGTGGTTACCATGTGCCTCAGATATACCAACCTATGTTCATAGCAAGCTATTTTAAGTTGATGGTTGCTTAAGTTTGAACACATTCTATAATCACTACCATTTTTATTCACCCCATTAAAATAGTTATGGGGAGGAAAAGTACAAATGAGGGAATATAGTTGATAATAGTGTAATAACTACACATGGTGAGAGTTGGGTAAAAGACTTATTGAGGGAATCACTTTGTAAGTTAAATATATGTCTAACCACTCTGCTACACAGCTGAAACTAATACAATATTGAATTTCAACTGTAATTTAAAAGAAAAAACCCTCACAAAGTTAGAGTTTGAGTCTTCCCTTCTTAGTGTATTTTCTTCCTTGGTTATCTGTTCACCCTCATGGTTTTAACTGTCATTCTTAACAGGTATTTTGAAAATTTAATCTCCAGCCATAGCTTCTCTCCAAATTATTTATTCTTGAATTTTACCAATGGCCCAACATTTCCACTGGCACTTGACATGCAACACATTCAATATCTCTTTTTCCTTTTTTCCTTTTATTTCATTACTCATTAACATTAATTCTTCTGTAGAAATGTAAACTTTTAAAAGGCATATGTACTCAATAAATACAATTTTTTTATTATTAAAAGCTAAATATTGACTGTAATTAATGTTTCTGAAAGGGAGATAATTTAACTTTTTTATTTTATGAAATAAAATATTGGCTTTTTTCATAGTTTAATATTCATTTTTACTTTTTGGCATCTAATACATAGATTGAAGTCATTGAAAGTAAATACTCAAATTACTTTCCTTTGTTAATTTCCCTCTGTTAATTTGAGGCTACTTTCTCCACAGTATCTGTTTTCTAGGGTGTTCATTTACAATACAACTATTAGAAGAGTAGAAGGTGACCGTGTCCTTAATGAGCTGGCTATTAGCTTTTTGAGACATATTTCTATCTACTCTTACAGCATCTGGTTATAAATTTCTAATTTATCTAGGACTATGCATATGTGTGTTGTGTCCCCTGTTTAAAGGTGAGAACATATGTTGATGAATTTCACCCATTTGTTAGTAGTATTTAACACATAAAAGCATTTTGCAACAGAACTGCCAGTATGTCAAAAGCTTTGAAAATTGTTTAATATTTTCTGAGGCAGCTCTCCTCACCTACTACATTTTCCCACATTGCCTATTAACTATACCAGCCATCTGGAATCCTATTGTTATTGAAGGATTCATTTAAATAAAATCCCACAATTTAATTGGTTAATAATCCATTAAGTATCATGATACTGAAGAAATAATTTCACTGGCTAAGTTTTTAGAGAAGTAGTTCATATACGAAACTTATCTATTGGCCACCTAGGCCCGAGATGTATCAGAAAACAGTTTAAGGGTCTGCACAAGTATGTAGATATATACTTCTTATTAAAATGGAGTATACTCATCGACATAAAATATAGCGTGTCATGATAAGCACAGTTAAGAAAATAAGAAAAATAAGGTATTGTATAAATTAGTGGCATAAATCAAGGATTCAAAGAACTTTAGGATGTTCAGTAATTATTCTGCCAAGATATCTAAATAAATGAAAGTCATAAATTGGATGTTTTAAAATAAAATGTATAAATCTTCTGTCTTGCAAATTGAGGTTTAGCTAATTTATAAATTATATCAGGAGTGGTAAAATATTCTTAGTTTTGAATATAAATCAAAACGAAATTGAATATGTTAGTAGAATTGGGTTGTACTCTGGGCCCAGCTCCTAAAAAGCTGCATGATTTTTATGGGTCTCAGTTTCTTTCCTCATTCAGAAACGAGAGGGTTGGTTGAATCAGAGCTCACAGAACAGTGAGTCTCTGTCTTTCTAGTATGTGAATCCAAATGTTTCTCCATGCAGAAACCATCACTCACTATTTACTTACCTTAGCTGATTATCCTGAAGATATTTGAGTTTGTCCATGTAGATAGCTCATTTCAATGGTCGCCTTCTTAGCTAGAATTTTACGATTTTAAATGTCATGCATGCATCAATGTGATTAAATTAGACACATCGAGAAACGTATGTGGAAGAAACAAGATTCTGGTTGTCTGAAACTTGACACTTGTCCTATCTGTATTACTAAGGATATACATCAGCCCTGCTCTCTCCACCCACTTATGGTCGTGAATGTGGTTTTCTCTGTACATTTCTCAATTGATTGTTCTTAACATACGCTTTAGGCGTTGTACAGGAAAAACTAGCTAATGTTAATGTCCCTTTATCCTTGAATAAAAATAACCAGTGACCTCTAACAGCAACAGAATGTTAGTAGAAGGGAAGGGGACTTTTAGCAGATGAGTGATTCTCTCATTAACAGTGTGTGTCATTGATACCATTTCCAGACATATGCTCTCTGGAATTTGGTGACCTGCAGATGTTTCAAGGGGAAGCCGTCAGCAGAGTTGTCTTTTTGATATAGAGTAGTTCCAGGACACCCTGCATGCATTATCACATGACTTAATCAAAGTCTGTAAATTTTAATAGGTGAAGAGTAAATTCATATCTTTTGACTTTGGTGTCACTTTGATAAATATTGCTGGCTGTGACAATCATTCTATTTTGGGGGGCCTAAATATAGATGCCACATTTCAAAAATATAATTAATATCCCTATTATCAATCATTGCAAGTCACCTATAAGTTATTCTGACTCACTAAATTTATTTAAGGTACCCGTCAGAGTATAAGCTTTGGAACTATTTTGATGTATGCACAACATTTTCTAGGGTCACCTGTTGAAATAAACCTAACGCAGGCTTTCTCATACTTGCTTTGTTTTATTCTGTAGTTATAATTTTCCAAAATATTCTTTAACTTTCTATGCCAGTAAAGTTGCAAAATACATGTTAGTCATTGTGAAGATAAAGTAAAACGTTTATCTAAACTTTCCTGTGTTTGTAATGGGTGTGCCATTTGGCAAAGTGGTTTTGCTGAATTGATGTACGGTATCTTGTTTGATATTCACATGAGTCCTAAAAAAGTAAACTGAAATATTATTCTAACTTTGTAAACGGAGATAGCAGTGCTCAGAAAGAACAATAACTCAGCCATCATCATCTCTTGAGTGTCCGATCAGCCCCTTCCTCATATCCATTCCAACATTTTGTCACACAGCATTGTCCCTCCAGCAAAGCAACACCAATGAACCCCTCACATAAAACCAAATGTAGAGTGACTGGCTCTCAAACTTTAGCGTGCATTGAAATCAGTGGAAGCCTTATTAAAAATGCATCATGATGTCAGTCCCTAAAGATAATGAGTTGAATAGGAACTAGAATTGACATTTTAAATCAACACTTCTGGGTGTTCTGTGACAAGTAGACAGGAAATCACACTATGTAAAATTCTGATTTAGAAAAATTTACCTCAAATCTTTAGTGGTTTACAAAATACCCTAGACCAGAACCTATGGTGTTTGAGTGTAACAGAGACACTTACACTGGGTAAGTTTTATACCTATGTGTCTGTAGAATTTCATATGTAAATCACAAACGTATTTAGATAACAAAGAGGTCAAGCTGTCTCTTGATCACATTACTTTATGCCCTCAAGTAGAGCAGACAGTTCTCTTGTATGTAGCATATTCTTGAATGCCTAAGATTAAAAAGAATTTATTTAAGCCATAATTTCTGTTCTGTCTCTGTCTCTCCCTGCTCCCTCCCCATTCTACTGTGAATAAGCAAGTGGTATGAAGGAGGTTTATGGTAGTATTTAAAATGAAAAGCAATTAGAAGAGTAATTAAAAATGGGAACTGACAACATAACTTGATGTGCCTGATGTATAAAAGATAAATATTTCAGGGAAATTATATTTTGTTACTTAAACAATTATGAATCAAGGGGAAGCACAGAATACTGGTTCTCACTAGCTCCCTCATCACCATTGTTTTATCAGCTGTGTCCTGAGCTAGAGCCAAGAAGGGAAATGTAAAGTATATTTATTTAGAGAAAAAACTGCTACTCCCAGAAAATGACCAAAAACAACCTCGATTCTATTGGAAATATGGAGTCTTTAACTACTTTGCTTGCAGTAAGAGAAGAAATGACTTCCATGATATACTTTTTTGCCTGAGTTAGGCAGAGCCCAATGTTCTTAATTGTTAAAAATAGAGGGTGTGCAGAGTTCCACTCCCAGCATGACATAGGAAATGAAAATATAGGTCCACAAAAAACATAGTGAAGTGCTCCATTGATCTACTTTCCAGTAAAACTGATCTAAAAAAAGGGGGTAAATAAGGGGGAAAATGCCTAACTATGGCTAAAATCGCTGAAAATGACCTTAGGAGCACAAAGTAACTGAAAAAAGCAAACAAACAAACAGAAACAATAGATTCAAGAGAATCTACTAAAACTCAGTACGAACTGGGAAAGTCTATAGTATTTGAACCAAGCCTTATCTCTCCTAGCTTAGCTGTCACTCCAGACTGGTACAATGTAAAACATAGAGCTTACTCTCCCACTAGCTTTTGTTCCCAGGAGGTGCAGGATGTCGGCATTTCTCATCCTGTCCAAGCTCTGTTGCTGAGCCTAAGTTCCACGTGAGTGCAGCTGAGAGATGGGAACTCATATCTTCTACCCAGCTCACACTGAAAGGTAGAGGCTCTACCTTAGGCATGGCACCACTGAGAATACCCGGTCACCCTGGCTCCAACTCATAGGTGGAATGTTAAATGCTGAGAGAAGCAAGCTGAGGAGGCCTGGGAGTGGCCCCATCAACCAAGCAGTCAGCTTCTAAAGTAGGGGTGCCTCTCACATAGCAGTCTGCTGTTATCCCTTCCCTCAACACAAGAGCCTTGGCTCAGAGATTTTTGCCTGGGAAGAGAAACATACTGTAGAATTAAAAGCTCCAAATTACTCCCAGTGGACCTGACTGACTTCCTTTGCAACCTATTGTGGAGAAGTTTAAACTTAATGGGAGTCTCGAAAACATTGGAGATTGTGGTAAAAGGTCATTGCAAGGTCATTGATATTAGAGATATAGACTATTGTAGGACAGGTAGTTACCCCCCAATAGGAAAAGAGACAGTTGGGAAGAACCCTTCAGGAGTCAGAACAAATCTCAAATACTAACTTGGGGAACTATTTCTTCAAAGGAGTCAAAATTTGATTGGGTAAACTGTGAAGCAATTTATGTTCCAGGGCATTTTTGAGAACAATAGAAAACAACCATCAATTAGTAGAGCTTTACAGTGGGTGTGGTCAGGGGACTGAGACAGTCAATGAGAGCCCTGCCCTAACTATTTTCTTTCCAGGATAACTGAGCATACTCAAGGCTGCATTCCCTGAGAAGTAACGTTAGAGGCTTCACACTGGCTCCTTCATCATGGGGGAAATAAACTTCAATAAAATAATCATACCAAAATAAAATATACAAGAAAATAAATATACAAGTAAATAAGAACAATAAGTTTCAGAGTGGGAGGAACCAGAACTCAGACTTGCTAAAATATGTTATCTAACATGTCCAGTTTCCAACAAAAATTTTTGAAGACATGCAAAAAAAAAAAAAAAGTATGATCCCAGACATTGAAGAAAAAGCAGGTAACAAAAACTGCCTATGAGAGCAAACAGATGTTGGAGTGACAGAAAAAGACTCAAAAAACTTCAAAGAACAAAAAGAAACCATGATTAAGAAGTAAAGTATGATGACAATCCTACATCTAATAGAGAATATCCATTAGAATTTGACAGAATCCAACACCCTTTCATGATAAAAACACTTAAAGTAGGAATAGAAGGGACCTTCCGCAATCCGATAAATGTTATCTATAAAAAAATGCAGTTAGCATCATATTTAACAGTGAAAAAATGGATGCTTTCCTTCTAAGATCAGGAACCTGACAAAGGTGTCCACTCCTGTCACTTCTGTTCAATATTGTACTAGAGGTGCTAGCAGGGCAATTTAGCAAGAAAAAAATAATAAAAATCACTCATATTGGAAAGGAAGAAGTAAATTTTTTTCTACTCACACATTACATGACCTTATATGAAGAAAATCTTGTAGAATACACTACAAAAAAAAAAAAGAAAACTATTAGAACTAATACATTCATTTAGCAAGTTTTCAGGGCACAAGAGAAAGATACAAAAATCACTTGGATTTTAATACACTGGCAACAAGTACTTTGAAAATGTATTTACAGAGTAATTCCTTTATGATAGTATAAGAAAGAATAAACTATTTAGGAAAAAAATGTCAAAAATGGTGCAAATCTTGTACTTTGAAAACTACAAAATATTGCTAAAATTAGAGACCCAAATAGGAAAACATTTTATGTTCATGGATCAGAGGATTTAATATTGTTAAGATGGTAATACTCCCAATTTGTTCTACAGATTCAACATAATCTCTATCAGAATCCCAGGGCACTTTGTAGAAATTGGCAAGCTGATCCTAAAAAATCTTATGAAATTGCAAGGAACCCAGGATAGTCAGAACAATCAGGACAAACTTGGAGGACTCACATTTGTCCATACAAAAACATACTATAAAACAATAGTAATCAGAATAGTGTGGTACTAACATAAGGAGATATATATATATATATTTCCAAAGGAATGTAATGGAGAGCTCAGAAAAAAAAAAATATTTGTCAACTGATTTTTGATAAGTGTGCCAAGACCATTCAATGGGGAAAGTAGTTCTTTTCTACAAACTGCTGGAACAACTGGATACCGTATGGAAAACAATGAAATTGGAACCATACCTTATAACATCTACAAAAATTCACTAGAAATGAACAAACGATGTAAATGTAAGTGAAACTTACGAAACTAGAAAATCCTAGAAAAAATATGATCAGGTAAATCTATATGAATTTGTATTTAACAATCAATTCTTAGATAGGACACCAAAAGCACAAGCAACAAAAGAAAACATAAATTGGGCTTCATTGAAATCAAAGCTCTGTTTCAAATGACACTATCAAGAAAGGGAAAAGACAACTCACAAAATGGGGAAAAATATTTTTAAATCATATATTTGATAAGGAACTTGTCTCTAGAACATATGAAGAACCCTTACCACTCAATAATAAAAAGACAAATAACTCAACTATAAATGGACAAAGGACTTGAATAGAAATTTCACCAAAGAAAATACACAAAAGGCCAATGAACATGTGTAAAGATGCTGAGCATCATTAGTTAGTCAAAACCAGAATGTGATACCACTGAACACACTCGAATAGCTAAAATTTAAAAAGTCAGGTAATAATAAGTGTTGGTGAAGATATGGAAAAATTAAAACACATACAAGATATGATCAAAAAGTATGGTGACTGCTGCCACTGAGTGTCATTCAATGGAAAGGCAGGGATCTTCAATATGGGAAGTGGCACATCGAACCTTAGTAACAGTGTGTTACAAGTTTCAACTTGTTCGGTGAAGTCAGTAGGGTGTGAGATACGGTTGAGAGAAGATGTGTTTTAAAGTGTGCCATAAATCATCCTCCATAATTACAACGCTCCATGTCACACATCACTTCTAGTGTATGGAAATTTCTGTCAAATAAAAACTTTACAGTATGTCCTCATCCACCTTATTCACTGGATCTGGCACCATGAGACTTCTGGCTCTTCCCCAAAGTCAAAATGATTCAGGACATCAAAGCAGCCATGACAGTGCAACTAAAGACACTCATGAAAGAGGACTTCCAGAACTGCTTCAGAAAGTGGCAAGAATGATGGGATAAGTGTGTTTGAAGCGAGGGGGATTAATGGCAATGTATCTTTTACTGTAGTATTTTATTTTATTTAAACAATTCATCATAAGTTTTTATCAGACCTGGTACCTCTGGTGTGAATTTAAAATGGTGCTGCCACTATGGGAAAATGTCTGACAATCTCTCAAATGATTAAGCATAGAGTTTCCATATGACTTAGGAATCCACTCCTAGGTATACACCCAAGGGAAATGAAAATATAGGTCCACAAAAAAACTTGTACACAAATGTTTATAACAAGTTACTCCTAATACCCAAATGAAGGAAATAAGCCGTCAACTAACGAATGATAAATGAGTTGTGAGATATTCATATAACGGAATATTATTGAGCCATAAGAAGGAATGAAGTGTTGATAAATGCTACAGAATGGGTGAAAATTGAAGACATGATGCTAAGTAAAAGAAGCCAGTGACAAAAAAAAAAAAAAAAAAAAAAAAGAAGACACATATTATTCCACTTACATGAAAGTCTAGGATAGGCAAATCTATAGAGACAGAAAGTGGAACAGTGGTTTCTTAGGGCTTGGGCGAGCAGGACTAGGGAAGTTATAGCTAAATTATACAGGATGAATACCTGGAGGCAAGGACTAATGGGGCCATCTTAGAGTCTGTCCATCACAAAGTATGCCATGTTATAGTGATTCCTAGGTGACAAAGAATAGAAGGGAAATTGATAAGTAGGCTTTAGAAGTCATATCCATAGTTTGTAAGACATTACAGTTTCATCTGAGATCCTTTGTGTGTTCATTTTGTTTGTTTTTGTTTTTGCCCTTGATGCTTAAAAGAGTTAATAAATAAGGAAGGTCAAAGTTTCTGAGCCTGTGTGGATATTAATCTTCATAATCTACCGAAGAATTATCAGGAAGAAAAGAGCAGCCCTCATGGTAGCTATGATTTCCTTGGGATGAAAACCAATATACACTGTTTCCCCGAAAATAAGACCTAGCTGGACAATCAGCTATAATACATCTTTTGGAGCAAAAATTAATATAAGACGGGATCTTATAGTAAAATAGGACCAGGTCTTATATTGATTTTTGCTCCAAAAGATGCATTAGATCTGATGTTCTGGCTAGGTCTTATTTTCGGGGAAACACAGTAGTGATAGTCATCTAATAATCTGATAATGCAAAGCAACAACAATAAAAACTATAATTACTAATATGTACTACTTTGTGATACTATTAAATTGTAATTTTGCTTCTGATGTCTCCTCGTCTAAACAATAAATTATTTATAATGGACTGGGCATGATACACTTTTCTCATTTTTCAAAGTGTATAGAAAAATACATTAAGTCTAGTAGGCCCGCTAATATTTATTAAATATTAGGCCTATAGAATGCCCCCCTTATTTATCATATTCCAAGCTGGGCTCTTCATAAATCAGACTTCTGAAATATAGGTTAATGTATATGAGAAATATTGAAGCTGTACTTAAGAGTCGAGGGTATGGGTTCAAACATAATCATTTGTTTCTTACCCAGAGATATAGTTACTTGCTGTTGTCTATGTTTTTCATTTTAACCTTTCCCTTGTGCTTGACCAAGGGAGCAGAGTCTAGAGCCCCTCATTCAGGGACATTCATGGCGTCCCCTCAGCTTCCTTCTCTGCTTGCTTCAGACGGGATTTCGTTTGTACTCTCCAAGTGATAATCCTACTACTTGTTCTTCCAAATCTATTGCCTATGCTTTGAGAGCTTTTAATGTTTTTTTTTTAAGTTCTAGTGTTTGAAAATGCAAAGTTTAAGCCTTTATTTATTTATTTCTCTCACATCTCTTCACCAAACAAAATAAATAGCCTGGTTTTCTGAATGGGATGAAGGTCATGAAACGTAAGAAAATACATAGGTTTTTAAAAGTATGTATCCTACCATATAAATATTTAAGGGTTTATCCATTTTATCTACATACATTGACCATTTAAAAAAAATCAATTCACCAGGAAGCTTTTATCTTTGAATTTCAAATTAAATGCCCCAGTGAGCCTAGGTCAAATGATTTGTCAATGTATATTTTCACACTTATAAAATGTATGCACAGTGTATAAATAAATGTCTCCTCTCTTTGAATACAAATAGTTAAGTCATTTTTTAAAAATGGCCATATGACCTTATTTCTCCCAGTACCTGTGTACTTAATTAAAAACAGAGGTACATATGAAGGTCAGCACAGAATAGGAGAGTGAGCACCTGCTTTCAAACTGGGCATGCAGGAAAAGCCCCTCTTAGTGATATCACCAGTGATTTGGTGGTTAGGGAAGATAACCCTGGAATAGCCACTAAAGTATAACTTTGACGTAGATTTCAGGCCTGGGATGCCAAGAACCCTTTATTAGGGCACTCTCGCAGAATAGGGCCATGTACCATAAAGTAGTAAAGTGATGTGGTAGAGAGTACTAGATGTTTATTTATTTACACATGTACTTGCCCAATTATCTCTTTGATTTACAGAACTCAGAGCTGGGATGCAGAATTCCTTTTCTAAGCTATCCATATAGATTAGTGGCATGTATCATGAAGTAAAGACTATAAGATGTTCACCAAAATTAGTTTTTGCTTTCTCCTGAGCAAATAGACTACATTCCTGAGCCTCTCTTGTTTTCAAGGGACTCAATTCTAGCCAATAGCATGCTATCAGAAGTAATGATTGTTATTTCTGTCCCTGTCCCACAAAACCCTCCTCCTGCATATTCTTCTCCATGCTGTCTTCCTCTTCCAGTCAACTGGGAAGGCGATGACCCCACAAAGCAACTATGGGAGCCATGTGTTGGAGAGCCCCAGAGCTGCAGGCAGACTAGGTACCAGAATAATTTTGTTAACCAGAGACCTCTCAACGTCACGGGGCATCCACCTAGGTCTGTTGCATGAACATCAAGTGCACTTCTTTTGTATCTGTGCCTTTACATTTTTAGATCTTTTAAATCCAGCTGTAGGCATTACCCTAACTAGTTCAAGTGGAAAGAGTGATTGTGTAATGATTAGCAATCCTGTGTGCCTAGCCCAGGTTTACCACGGATTGTCTCTGTGTGGCCATGGACAGGTCACATTACTACTTAGGACTGGAATTTCCTCATCATGAAGTGAAGGTAATAGATCAGTTGATGTAGGCCATTCCTTCCCATTCCACATTGCAGAGTGGGATATTTTATTAGATTGTCTCAACAATGTGTCTTTGATTTTAACACAAGGAAACTAAAGTATTTGCCATTGGTATGTAGCTACCATGTTTCCCCGAAAATAAGACCTACCCGGACCATCAACTCTAATGCGTCTTTTGGAGTAAAAATTAATGTAAAACCCGGTCGTATTTTAATATAAGTTCTGGTCTTATTTTAATATAAGACCCGGTCTTATATATTATATTATATAAGACTGGGTATTATATAATTCACATAAGATCGGGTCTTATATTCATTTTTGCTCCAAAAGACGCATTAGAGCTGATGGTCCTGCTAGGTCTTATTTTGGGGGAAACATGCCGCATGTTCATTTTTTAATTTTTAAATCTGAAAGTAAGTTTCCAATAACTTTCTAGGAATATCTGTTCACTGCTATTGGTTAAAATTCCAAACTGAATTGCTGGGTTTACAAGTAAACTGGCTCTTTCTAAACTACTGAGGTCTACATCTATCTATAAATTTGCTCTCAAATCAATAGGAAAGTAGTACTTATTTATTCAAAAGATAGTATCAGGAAATTGTTACTATTTTAAACTATTGCTTCTACCCTGCACAATTTATAGCATTAAAGAAAAATGTGCTTTTGAGAAAAATCTATGCTTGGCATCTGTGAAAAGGTTTTTTTTTTTTCTGTTAAAAGTTTGAGTGAAATTGATTTGACCACTTTTGAGTTATTTGAGTGTTCTCAAACATTTTCTTTTTCATTTATGGGAATAACAAAGATTTTTTAAATATTCTTTAGCTTATATCATTGAATAAAACCAGAAAGATATGTTACTCTTTGAAGTGTGGGTTTTCTGTATATATTGTAAGTAATTGCAATGGGTGCAAAAATGAACGTATGTGTAATAGAGCTGGATTGACTTAACTTTAGATTCATTCCTTCTCTGAGAGGATTTTCAAAAAGCTTATGTTACTTTTAACATTTATGAACTTGACACAGTTTCATAACTGGAATCTAGGAAACACTAACCTAATGGATAATTTTAAATGTTCAGCATTATCTAGAACACATTAACTATTTTTAAAATTTTTAATTATGTTCTTCAAAATAGTCCTTGATATAAGAAAGAAAAGCTGACTCATGGGCTCTATAAATGTTTTGCCTTTGATAAAAACAAAGAAACAAACAATGACAAATCGTAGAACTGACGATTTTTATTGAAAGCACACTTAGTTGACTATTCAATGAGGTAGCATTACTGGCAAAGGAACTGCACTGATTACATTTGTCCATTACTTTCCTTTTTTTCAGAATTAGTACATTTTCTTTTCAAGTACAACTTGGGATGTCTCACTAAGATCAATTGGTCATTTATTGGTGTGGATGCCATTCAATTTTATGACTTAGAAATACTTTTAACCCTCTTCCCTGATTATCATAGATGACAAACACAAGGGCTGCCAAACAAGTGAAATCTGAACAGTACAATGATGCTGAATATATCTAATAAAATAAATTACTCTGGTCCTCTGTATAGAATTAATTATTTCAGCCAATAAGTAGAGGTAAGAGAATCATCTCATATTTGCTCAGATCAGAATGACAGAATATAACATATTTTTTATTCAAATCCCTTCTAATGAAGACAAGGAAGTTAAATGTCTACAGACCTTTGTTTTATTTTTTAAAATTAAAACTGGTAAATAAGTCATACTTCCAAATAGTCTTTCTTGTTCTCATATATAAGTCCCGCTAAAACTTGTTATAAATAATCTGCATCATTTAGGTCTAATTTAACATTTTTCACTTGTTAATACCTTTTCTTGAGTTTGACTTTAATGAAATATTCCCAACTTTCGGGTACTCATCAGTCCCATAAATTTATCACTTGCTCTAACCTCCAAAAAATATTCACATTGCCCAATAGTATGGTAGAAAGAGAATATTAAAAGGATTCTTGAAAGCACAGTAATATTCATAAACTGACTGACAATTCACTCAAAAGCCTTTGCACATTGAATGGTCTGCAGGTGATTATACACACACACACACACACACACACACACACACAGAGTAGTCAGGGAGTTAAAACCTTCTGTAGAATACAATACAAGAAATCAATAAACAATTTCTTTAATTCTCTGGGCTAGTGGGGAAGGCCTCCTTTAACTGTCAGACCTATTGTCACCCGGTTGAAGGGTAGCAATAAGTTGAGGCATCATGTTGCTTTCCACTACTGTGTAAGTTATTAGAGAAGCTACTTTAAAGAAATATAAACTGGATTTCTTTTAAAGGATGACAGCTTATTACTACTAACTCTGTCAAACAGACTATTTTCTTTTCATTCTGCACTTTGTAACTCTCCATGAACTCATAATCATCAAGAGAAAGCAAATGGGATTCCTTCCTTCCTGCTGAGGTCTAGAAGTCGCATTACCGTCAGTCGCAGCCATGTGGCAAACGTTCCAGAGAAGAAGGAATTAAGATGAGAAAGACACTCAACTAGATCATTTCATAACTTTTCTGACTGAATCCTTTTCAAATTGCACAGGAGATTAACTTAAAATGATTTCCACCAACACTTTAAAATGTGTAACATATGACCTTTAACATCTGCATATTTTGTATGTTTTCGTTATTGTGTTGCTGGAAGATAGGTTCTTGGTGTTCACTACAGGAAAGAATTCAAGGATACACTGAATAAGCAAAGCAAGCCGTAGACTTACTAGAAAAGAATAATACACTCTCGAGATAGCGAGAGCGGGCATTCTCGGAGAAGAGCAGCTGCGCTGAAGAGAAGTGGGGTTTGAGAATATATTCTACTTAAAACGAAAGTGTAGAATATTCAAGACTCAAGGGTGGTGCTGTAGGTGTTCCTATGCAGGTCCTTGATGACAACTCCTTACCAACGGCAGGGGGCATTTTTGTCCTAATTTGGCTTTCTCAGAGCTATCATGGCAACGCAGGGATGGAGATTTTTCTTGGATGCCATGTTAATATTATAATCCATATAATCAGCTAAAGTTTACCTAAAGTGGCAAGATGATGTCCTGGATCCTCTATGGGCAGCTGAAATCCAGTCCTGGCCTGATTGTAGTGGGCCTTTTCCCTTAACTGCTGACCTTGCGTCCTCCATCCTTCCCCTACCCCCACTTCCCTTGCAGTACTATTATTCCTGCCTATGGTAACAATTGTGCAAATGTTAGTAACTAATTTTAAACAAGATTTATAATTACTAGAGCAATGAATGAACATGTCAACAAAATGAATTAGTGTGCAAGAATATAAAATTGAAAATATATCTTTCCATCCCTGTGATTACATGCTATCTGGACGCTTAGGTATTTTGCTTTTATTGGTCATGCTCTAAGAACAGATTGTCTCCCTCTGTATATATATTTGAGGTCTCAAATGGACAGCATGATATATCCAGACTTCTGTTACCTTAATGAATCATATTTTTTAACTAATAACTCCCCAATTTGTGAAATACTGGATAGATCATAGATTTTAGAATCAGAGAGGAGGTTTAAGATTCTAGCTTCAAAACTGTTTCACTTGTCACATAACTTGTTCTATATTCTCATCTCTCTCCCTTTAACACTTATTTAATAAAAATTCTGTTTCTAAGGACTAACCCAAATAGTGATTCCTCAGTGAATTTATTATTGGTTTCATAATCCCTCTTCATTATCTATTCTCCTCTTAAACTTTACAGATATACCATGTCATTTAGCATTTAACAATGAGTAATGATGATATTGGTTTATTTTCTTAGTTTTCATATTTATCAGAGTACTTTGAATATTGTTGGCTAACCCAGAGATTAATAAACGTCCATTGATTGATTGATTGATCAAGGAAGCAAATTATTAAGTCAGCGAATCCATTCAGACACTGTTGCCCCTGTTGGCACAAATGACAACACAGCCAGATAAATCCATTCCTAAATAAAGATGGTATCAGCCTGAAAATCACTGCTATCTTTTATTGCATTTCTATTGCACATAAAGATAAGTAGGCGTATCAGGTGCAGTCTCTGACATAAATATAGAAGCAATTTGATTTTTATTCCTTTTCTTATGATCATATTTCTCTATTAAAGAATTTAGTGCACTGAAAATACCTCAATGACCTTCCAGTGGGTGGTTCTTCAGTTTGAATCACTCTTAAGCTTGAAGCCAAGCCTCTCCATAAGTTTAGTTTCAGTAGCTCTGGTACTCCAAAGAGAAACACATTTATTATCCTTGCTTCTTCAGATGGTACTGGGGATACAAAAGAAAAAAAATATATATATATATAAAATATATATATATATATATATACACACACACATATACCAAAATTTCATACCAAAATTTCAGCATTAGAGTGTGCTTCTAAAAACACTTGGACCCTATAAACCTAAAAAGAAAAAGTAAAAAAAAAACGTTAGTTCAGGTAGATTGAAAAGGAAACCCTACCTTACCCATTTTTTGATCACCATAGAATGAAGCTGTACACATCTCTCTAAAACTTGAAATTGAGTTCTTAGGGATGGATTTATTGAGAATTACTTAGATATAGGACAGAAGAAAAGAAGACCAAAGAGAAAAGAAGGAAGGGAGAAGTCCAAAAAGGGGCATTACATGCTGTCTTCTATGCTTCAGACACCTAAATAATAAAACTATTATTTTTGACTTTGGTCTATATTTAGAATAACCAAAACCTGTATAAGTAATTGCTTTAGAATGGTTTCCGAAATGTAAGTGAATATTTCTTTTATCAACTTCAGAAAACATCGTCATAACAGTGGTTTGCTAACTATTTCTAAGCACACCTGAAAGTTATAGTGGAGGCTCACAGCATGCATGCAGCTTAATGTTTTTCCTTAGAAAGTCTCTGAGTATATGTGCGGGATTTAAACAAAATTCTTCATACATTACTGTCTGGCTGGTGCTGAAGCTCAAAGCAAATGCCATCAGTACATCTTAACATCACAATGTGGGCTTAAAAGACAGTCCTCTGTCTTTCAAGTTACCTCAATAGAAGGTGATTCTTGTTTTAACTCTGAATAACTCAATTGTCTAAGCAGTTGTTTTTTTAATGGGAAATCAATACAGTTCTCAGTAACAGTCATTCTTTCTAATGTGATAGATATATGTGTATTTATGATGTATCTGATAATTGTGCCTATATCTACCTATTTCATAGGTTTATTAGGAAGATTAGATAAGTTAAATTTTAAATACTTGGAACAATAATTGGCACATGGTAGAATCTCTTCATATAATGTGGGGTAGCGATTATGATGATGGTGATGTTTTGAAATATAATTTTTAGTTGATTTGTAATGTCATTTTTATTAGTTTCTAGTGTACAAAACAATATATAGCTAAACAATAGCAGCTAGACATTTACACCCCTCACAAAGTGACAGCCCCCCAACCCCTACCTACCACCCTTCCAACGTGGCACACAGCCATTACAATTCCACTGACTCTACTCCCCATGCTGTACTCCCCATCCTGTGACTATACACATAATATATTAAGTTATAGTAGACATTCACCACTACTCAGCCCCAGCTCCAGGTGTACATGGCAGTGGTGTTTTTTTAAAGATCAAATTCTACTCTATTAAAATGTGTCAGAAACTCCAAGAGCGATCACTAGTTCATGTTATAAAAATATATGTAATCAGTTTACATACGTGGTACAACCCTACTGCTGCTCTTCCCGATTTAGGGGCTCCCTATTTGGTATTAGGGTGGATATATTACTTATATTTTCCATCAGAAGTCATTCCCCGTGGTCTGGAGTAGAACTTAGACATGGTGGGAATGCATAAGAATCATGTTTTCTAAGCCAGAAGGCTTTATGTTTCCAAGGTCATTTAGTAATTGCAGAGGCTTGTTCTGGTATCATGATGGTCAGGGTTCAAAGCAGAAATGCAATTGTGATTTCTTTGTGTTTGTGTGTGATAGGAGACAAATGAAGAATACCTATAAAACACAGGTTATATTTGGATTTGATGGCAACGGAAAAGCAGCGCCTAAGAAGTTCTGTAATGGGCAGCTGCTTCCCTCAAGTAAGAACAACGTTGCCACTCAGCTCAAGTGTAAAAGCATAGCTGAAGCAGTTCTGGTATTCGGAAGACCTGCACACTTACGGGCCTGTCTAGCTGTTTTCCCCCCATCTTTTTGAACTTGCAACAGCTTAAACTTTAGATTGACACTCGGTGACAGGAGGCCAATTTGAATTCAGCAAGAGTTGGCTTTGAAAACCGACCTTTTCTGATGCTATTTGATTCAAAAACAGCAGTGTGAGTCTGAAATGTCCCATAAGTATGAAGGGGGATATAGGGTTTCAAAAGTAGCTAAAGCAACATTACCTGCATGAAACAGGGGCATTAATTGACAAACGTCCTTTCCCAATCAAGATCAGGGTTAAAATAACATAGAAAAGGTTTTATATAAAGCAGGAGAACTTTGACTCACTTGAGCCTTAAAACTGAGGTAAGAAATGAGAAAAATCCTATGTATATATTTTCCTAAGCAGAGAAGTAATTGATGGTGCTATTGCTGGGGTTTTTATTGTTGTTGTGTAACTGTTCTTTAGATTTTTAAAAAAATATATTTTTAAAGACAGGAACCAAGGGATCACTTGAAACAGGGTTTCACAAACCAGAGTATGCACGTGAAGAGCAGACAAAATCAGTATCCCTTGGCGAACTGCTACTGTCCTACCTAAGTATAGCGATTGAGAGTAAGCTTTTGCAAATGTTTGTATTGATTGAACTTTGCTGTGACACTTAAGTTTGTGATCAGTGAACGGTTATCTCATTGAATAAGGTATAGTACATTCAAATGTTCAACTCTCCTGGTATAATCTGTGTACTGGTCATGTGTAATAAAACTGTATATCTGTTTATAACAGATTTGAAATAAGGGGAAATGAAAAAAAATCCTTATCCTTAACCAAGGTAGGTTTCGAAGCTCTGACCTGGATGGTCTGAGAGACTTTGATCCCTCACACTACTTCTACCATAGAGTATGAATTGACTACATTATTTGCATTTTTTGCTTTCTTGTGTTAAGATACTTAAGACTCTTAAAATACAAATTATTTATGGAAGAGGTCTTAGTAGATACTTACTGTGCAGTTTACATAAGCCCTCCTTCAGGATTAAATGACCTGTACCCCAGCTGCTTCGACCCAGTGTTGACATCTGATGGCTGGCAGCTGTGTATTCCCTCCGGATTTGCTCTGGACTAAAAAGGCATACCTCCTAATAGCATTCCCCCCTTCCAGTGGCAGGAGTTGAGAGGGGGCACCAGCAGAAGGGCACAGGCCCTTAGTTTGTATAGGAAGGGATTCTAAAGATACACATTTTCCTTCTTCATTGTCAGAGATAACTTTTCCTTTCTATATAGTCACAAATTCAACTACAGCTCAATGTTATTATAGAGTTGCCAGGATTTCAGAGCTGGTGGTTGCCCAATATTAAACTGAATACCGAGTGCTTATAAAACAGTAAACTCTATCTCAATCACAGTATGTAATCTAAGGAACTGGAATTGTGTGCCTAATTTTTAAATTTTTATTCAAAAAGGCTCAAAAGCATCTCTTTGTATTTAAAAATCTCTAACCACAATTTATTGAGTCCTATCCCATTGCTATGTCCATAGCTGAGATTCCTCAACTTCACGATGCCCCAGCTGCTCTCACAGTGAGCCGTCCCACTGACCAACTCCAGAGGACCTCTGTCACATTATGATTTCCTTCTGTGTGTTTCAAGAGTGCTCTTCAGACAAGCTGCTTCAACATCACTGGAAAGCCTATTAAAATTGGGACACTTAGGCCCTTCCCAGACTTACAGAATTGGAACCTGTGCTTTAGAAATATCCCTGGATCATACTGGCATTTGAGAAGCATTGCTCTGTGTGACTGGATCCTCTGGAGTTGTTCATATTTCAGCTTGCATTGATGTACTCAACAACTTTAATATTAGAGGCAAGTTCTGCAATGCTGCCTTTCTCATTGACTCCAACAAGCGATTCTAGTATTTACTTCATATAAGAAAGTTGGACAAGGAATGAACTGAGGGAAGAATGATAAAAATTATGTCCTCCAAGACACAAAAACTTTAATAAGTGAAGACAAAATTCCCTATGGTACATATACGTAGAGAAAATGTCAGTTTATTAGGACACAGTCCAGAATCTGTAAAATCACTCACAAGAACACACTTGAATAAACCTAGTTCCCTTTTCAACCTGATCTTATGCTCCTGCCACCTTTATTAAATACACACACACACACACACACACACACACACACACACACACACACAGATCTAAGCTACTAGACTGATCTGTTTTAAGTTTCTTTCTGAGCATTGCGTGAGTTGTCTCTTCTGAAACATTCTTCATTTTCTGTTCTTTTCACCTAGAAAATTTATATTCATGTTTCAAATGTCATAGAGATATCATTTATTCAGGAAAGGCTTCCATAGCTCCAATAAGAGCTTATCATTCTTCCAAATTCTTGCATAGTATCACGAGTGTCCGATCTGTTAGCCTATAATCCTTGGTTTAGCACTGGATTCAGCACCCAGCACCATCCCTGAGTACATATTGGTGGAATAAACAAATGGATAACTTAATAAATGTAGTTATATTAATTTTCTATTGCTAAATAAATTTTCTATTGCTAAATATTACCATGAACTTAGCAGTTTTAAATGACACATACTTATAGCTTATGGTTTTCATGGGTTAGGACTCCAGGCATGTTTTAGTGGGATTCTCTACAAGGCTGCAGTCAAGGTGTTGGCCAGGGCTAGGTTCTCCTCTGGAGACTCCAGTGGGAACAAATATGCTTCCAGTCTCTCTCAAGTTATTGACAGATTTCATTTCCTTGCAGTGGTGTGATTAAAAAAAAAAAAAAAAAAGAAAGAAAGAAACTATGGCGAATGATTAAATTAAAAAATGTATCACAGTAAAAGATACATTGTCATTAATCCCCCTCAAAATACTCCTCCTCCCTTGGAACACACTTACGTCATCCTTCTTGCCCCTTTCTGAAGCAGTTCTGGAAGTCCTCTTTTGTGAGTGTCTTTAGTTGCGCTGTCATGGCTACCTCGATGTCCTGAATCGATTCAAACATTTTCCTTTCATGGCCATTTTCACTTTTGGGGAAGAGCCAGAAGTCGCACATTGTCAGGTCTGGTAAATAAGGTGGATGAGGACACACTGTAATGTTTTTATTTGACAGAAATTGGCATACTAGATGCCTCTTTCTGTTGAGATCACAAAATATGGTGAATGCTGCAGCCGAAAGTGCCATCCAATGGAAAGGCAGGGAAAGGATCTTTAATATGGGAAGCATGCATCCAATCTTAGTAATGGTGTGTGACAAGTTTCAACTTGTTCAGTGCAGTCAGTCGGGTGTGAGCTATGGTTGAGAAAAGGTGTGTCAAATTGTGCCATAAATCATCCTCCATCATGGCAATGCTCCATGTCACACATCACTTCTGGTATGGCAATATCTGTCAAATAAAAGCATTATGGTGTGTCCTCATCCACCTTATTTACTGAATCTGGCACCATGTGACTCTGGCTCTTCCCCAAAGTCAAAATGATTCAGGACATCAAGGCAGCCATGACAGCACAACTAAAGACACTCATGAAAGACGACTTCCAGAACTGCTTCAGAAAGTGGTAAGAATGTGGGATAAGTGTGGTCAAAGCAAGGAAGAGTATTTTGGGGAGGGGGGTAATGGCAATGTGTCTTTTTACTGTAGTACATTTTTTAATTTAAGAATTCATGGTATTGTTTGTTCACACCTCATAAGATTGTTTCTTCCAAGCTAGTAATGGAGACAGAGACATTGGTGAGACATATGCAATACACTTATGTAATAACACACACTTAATCATGTCCATCCCATTACCTTTTTGCATCCATTTGGTTAGAAGCAAGTCACAGCTATTGCTCAGACACAAGGGGAGGGGATTACACAAAATGTGATTACAAGGAGGTAGAGATCATGGGTACCCGCTTAAAGTCAGTCCACCACAGAAGGCCTTGTTAAAATGTTTGTTTTGCTGTTAATCTTCTAATTTATTTTAAAAATTGAACTTTTCTGAGATTCAATTTAATGTCCTACAAAACAATTGTAGGGAGGTTTTCTCAGTTTTATTTTCTCCTAGTTGAGTCTCAGCACTTGGGTTATGTACCTCTGAATAAACCTAATTTTTTCTCTAGAGATGGTTCCCCTATTCCACAAGAAAACACTGCATACTTGTCAGATGGGTATAACATATTTATCTGCCGGACTTGAATCTTTGTGTATGTTTTTATTATTTCTGCTACACTTTGTCAATAGTCAAGTTGTTTGTTAAGTTGAAAGTTTAAAGCTGTTTGGCAGCTCCATTTAATTCTCATACATTTTTCTTTTCACCTCAGTAGTTTTTTCTTTCCTTACATTCCTCTGAAGTTTCTTGTTTTAAATTTTTAAAAAAATTTATTGGGGTGACATTGGTTAGTAAAATTATATAGATTTTAAGTGCATATTTCTATAATACATTATCTATATATTGCATTGTGTGTTTACCACCCAGAGTCAGGTCTCCTTTTATCACCATATATTTGATCCCATTTACCTTTTTCTACCACCCTGTCTCCCCCCTTACACTCTGATAACCACTAACCTGTTGTCTGTGTCTATGAGCTTTTATTTCTTTGTCGTTTTTTTGTTGCTTTTAGTTTTTATATCCTACATGACTGAAGTCATATGTTTCTTGACTTTTTCACTCTGACATATTTCACACATGATAATCTCAAGATCCATCCATGTTGTCGCAAATGGCAGTATTTCTTTTTTTATGGCCGAGTAGTATTCCATTGTGAATATGTACAGAGTTAGTAATAAGCTGTGTCTAGCGAGAGGGAAGAATTTCTAATTTGCTTCTGCCAAATGCAATTTTTCTACTAAACATCTTTCATATCTGTAGAAAATAGTTTAAGTCCAATTGAAACCCACATTAGGTACACGATCCCTTCAAAAAATAATGGGAATCATACCCATTCATTTCTTTAGCAGAATGATAGGTATTGGGATAAAGAAACGTAAAATGGGTAATAGTTTTTATTATTATATTTAGGAAAATAAATTCTTATTTTGCTTCCTTGTCATATGGTAAATTTTTATTCAAGTGCATCTTTCCAATGAGCTCATTTTTTCGTATTTATGATGTGTGTGTGTGTGTGTGTGTGTGTGTGGATGCTGTATTTTTTCTCTTCCTTCTGAGCCAAATTACACTGATTTCTCAAATAATAGTTCAAATAGGATTTGTGGTTGTTATCAAGATCATCACCACTAGTGTAACTGTAACTTTAAAAAAAAACAAGAAATCATAGCCAATCTAACCCAAATTTCCAAAGTAAATAAAATTTAAATATAAGACAATATAACATAGAAAGAGGAAAGATGATCAAATTTAAATGGTTAAGTATGTTAATGTTATTTAATTATGTAGCAAGAAGGGAGAGATTAGTTTTAGACAGCATTGAGACAAGTATGCAAGTTAAAAATTTGAGGGTAACCACTAAAAGTTCAAATATAGTTCAGTCTCTAAACAAAGAATGGGGGAAAGGAAATAAAAAAAATATTTAATTCAATAAAAGCTTCGCCTGAAATATAGAAGAAAATATGGATTTAGAAAACAACACAACAAATTAAAATCATAGAAATAAGTGCAGCATATAAATAAATGAATTATAATACAAGTTGATTATTTGTACCCAATAAACTAGAGGCATTCTACAATTAGATAAAACAAAAGAAATCTACCTACGTGTTATTTTCATCAGATACACCTGAAACTAATGGCCCAGCAAAAGTGAAACTTAAAAAATAGAAAATTCATATGGTAACAATAAAATCCCATGCCTGCACTCCCCACCCCACCCCCCCAAAAAAAAACCCTCCAACTAGGAGTACTACTATTAATATCAGATAAAATAGCATTTAAAGGCTTCTTGGGGAATTGATTGATTCTAGGACGGGGGCAGGAAACATACAAGATGAACCTGGATAACTTATAGTATCAGAAATTAAGAAAATGCTAAAAAACAAAACAAAACCTTCACAAAATAGCAAAATAAATAAAGCAGTATTAGATTATTACCCAAAGTATAAAATAAATATCCATGAGCCCACAGTGACATAAATAAATGGCTGTCTAAAAAACTAAATTGGGGAGAAGAGACAAATATTCCACAGAGAAAATTTCAAATAATTTATGTAGATACGCCACCCTGAAGGAGGTGGAACATAACTCCCCACTCCTTAAGTGTAGGCTGTATATACTTCCTTTCCAAGAGTGTATGCAGTAGGCAAAGGGGGGGAAAGAGTAACTTTATAGTGGAGAATTGTTACAAATCCTACCTTAGCCAAATGATCAAGGTCAATATCAACAGTCAAATTTTGTACCCTTGATATGATGTGATGAGAATGGTACTTTGCTTGTGTGATATTACTCTCCCAAACCCATAACCCCACTCTTATCAATAGGACTGTATCACACAAATTCAAATATGGGAACATTTTACTATGTACCTGACCAGATCACTTCAAAACTATCAAGATCATTAAAATTATGGAATAATCTGAGAAACTGTCATAGCCAAAGGAGCCACTATATTACCAAAAATTGCTTATAACTTTTATCTTTTCTTAAAATTAGCACATAATCACCTAACCTTGCCATCTTTGCTGGTTACCTTAACATCTTATGTATTAAAATTCTCCAAAGAAAAAGAACCAGTATAATTATATAAAAAGAGAATGAGATTTATTACAGGAGTTGGTTCACATGATTATGGAAGCTGACAAGTTCCAAGATCTGCCGTCGGCAAGCTGGAGACTCAAGACTGCTGAGGGTGCAGTTTTAGTATGCGTCCAAAGGCCTGAGAACCAGGAGTGCCAGATGTAATTCTAGTCCAAAGGCCGGCAGGCTCAAGACCCAACAAGAGGTGATGTTTCAGTTTGGGTCCCAAGGCAGAAAAGAAGGATGTCCTAGCTGGGAGGCAATCAGGCGTGAGGAATTCTCTTACTTGGGGGAAGGTCAGTCTTTTTGTCCTATTCAGACTTTCAGCTGATAGGATAGAGGCCACCCACATTAGGGAGGGCAATCTGCTTTTATTCATTCTATCAATTGAATGTTAAACTAATCCAAAACTATCATTAAATAAACATCCAAAATAATGTTTGACAAAATATCTGGGAACCCTTTGGCCCAGTCATGTTGACACGTAAAATTAACCACCACATTCTGATTTCTACAAAGCTTTTGTATATGCCACACAGAGGGTACAGATTTTCCAAAAATTTAGTTATGTATAATACATACCACTCTACTCTTGGCACATTATAGGATCATTCACAATCTTAAATTCTCCAACATGGTACTCTAAATATCTAGAAATTCCACCTAAAGGAAATCTCTAAGTTTAGAATCCTATATCAAGTTTAGACTGTCTTTCATTATGAACCACTAGTATTTGGCTTTTTCACAACTACACATGTTAATCTATGTGCTATTGACTTCCACCTCTAGACTGGCATGTTCTGGGACTGGCTTGGGCCAAGTGAGTTATAAATATGAGGATCCTGAACATGACTGTTTGTCAGTATGTTCTAGTGGTTCTAGTGGTTCTAGCTAGAACCACTAGCTATTGCCTAGCTAATAATAATAATAGCTAGCTATTGCCTAGCTAATAGGCTAGGGCAAACTAGATTCTGATATATAATTATCACTAAAAACCATTTACAAGTCAGCCAAAGAAAAATTGAGTTTTTTGCTTCGTTGTGTTTTTTTTTTCCCTTCGTTAAAGAGACTTCCTTTGGAAGCAATGCTCTCTGTGCTGTCTTGGATTATGCGTTCTCTCTTACTAGCATGCAATGGTTTTGACCACTTGACTTAATTTCTATTTGAAATTTACTGTGACTTTTTCATCTCAGTAGACTTCAAGTGCACACAGATATCCATGAAGCAATCATGTACAGCATGTGGTATCCCAACAGCTGCATTCTAGATATACAAACCCCCGAAGATCCAAAAACATTTGTGGATGAATTTCACACAGCAGCAATCGTATCAACAACTGACAGGATGAAGAACACTAAAGTTATGTATCTGTTCTTAGCAAACCCATACACAATTATAGGACAAAGAGAGCCAACTCATCTATTTTATGAAGAGATTATCTAGGCTTTCCCACTGGCTTCTGGAGAGGCCCGTGTCTAAGACATTCTACATTTATAGTTTCTGTTCTATTTATCAGCTGTGTCTTCTGATACCTTTGAAAACTCATAAGTTCCAAATTGCTGTCTCTCAGTAAAAGGGCCTCTTAGCTTCCATTGATAGAATGAATCATGTTGCTTATGTACATGACCTTGAATTCAGTGCAGTTTTCTTCATAAGAGGCCTATGGTGTTTCCCCAAAATAAAACCTAGTTGGACCATCAGCTCTAATGCGTCTTTCAGAGCAAAAATTAATATAAGACCCAGTCTTATATAACATAAGACTGGGTCTTATATTATAGTAAAATAAGACCCAGTCTTATATTAATTTTTGTTCCAAAAGATACGTTAGAGCTGATGGTCCAGCTAGGTCTCATTTTGGGGGAAACACATATACCCCCCCAAAAAAAACCCAAAAAACACATATACTTATGTGTTTTCCTAGGAAATGGGCATACCGTGTTTCCACAAAAATAAGACCAGGTAATTTTTGCTCCAAAAGACACATTAGGTCTTATGTTCAGGGGATGTCATCCTGCAAAATCATCTTAGGGATTATTTTCCGGTTAGGTCTTATTTTCAGGGAAACATGGTATTTGTTCTCTGTCAACCACAGAAATAGAGAATTGTTTGCCATGTTCTTCATACCATTTGATCTTAGGAACTTGGTTGAATTCTAATCTTGTCTCTGTCATTTAACATCTATGCTGATTTAGTACTACAATGACATTGCTATAATATTTGATAAAAATTCTGAACTAGAAGGGACATAGCATGTGAAAAGAACCACCAAATACAGGCCTCTAAAATGTTAGAGTTACAAGTGACCCAGATGTTGTCTAACCCTCCTTTGACCATCATATCAGAAATGAATGAACTGAGGCTCAAAAGGGTGAAATGGCTTGCCGAAGGCCATGATGCTAGTTAGGAAAAAGTAGAATCCTGGCTTCTTGACTCCTATCACAAACTGTAGGACACTGTGCTGCCTCAAGCATTTATACTTCAGGGAAAACAAAATATCTTAAAAAGAGGAAGCTTCTGAATAGATGAATTATGAAGCAAATCTATTGAATGAGTTAATGATTTTTGTCATCTTAATCCCTTTCTTCAAATAAGCTAGGTATTGTCCAATCATAAGATTACATTTTAATTAATATCTAATTAACATAATCATCTTGATTGGCTGCCAATGTAATAGTTAGATTGCTTTGAGCTCAATAGAACTATGTTGTTTGGCTTCCCTGACCCAACAAAAATCCCTTCCTCCCCCCTTGCCAATGGGGGCCCAAGTTGGTTTTGGTTTGTTCTGGGTTCTGTTATATTTAAAGTGTTAAATTAGAAGTCACCCATTATCCAGAAATAATTAAAAGTCTAACTCTGAGGGGAAATGTATTAACAACGGTCTAAGGGGCCACATTCAGTTAAGTAGACATAGCACCAATCCCCTTTCTGTAAATAGAATCAATTTATTTTGCCATTTGAAGTTGATTTTTTTAAAAAGTAGAATGGACACTTATTCTCTGGCCTCCATTTGTCACCAAAACTCACAGGAACTTTGCTATTATTATTATTATTATTTATTATTTTTGTTCCTCTGTAAGAGAATATTGATATAAGGTATATACAATCATATGTTACTTTAGGAAAAGATGGTCAGTCATCACTTGCAAAAAGAACACATGAATGATGATAAAAGATGCCATTTACATGCACATCATATAAATTGATTGTGATTATTTAATGCAATTTAAAAAATACATACATTTTGTGCAATGGTAACTATGAAGAATATTTTTGAAGTTTACTTTTGTTGTTGTTGTTTTTTTTTTTTCAGTGTTCTCACCCTGTGAATTTTCCCTATATATCTATAATGTCTCTATGCTTTAATTCTATATGGATCACTAGAGAATTTCAAAGCCTAGAAATCTTCCATTTTCTATCTTAAGTTGAATTAGACTCTACATCAATTGATACTTAATCACATAAGCACAATTTCTGAACAGAGACATTGTTCATGTTTTAGATATAAATTAAGTCATTGAATTGTTCAGGACATGAATCCTCTTTTTATGAAGTTGTCAATAAATCAAGGGCACTTTTTTAAAACTTCTAAGGAAGATCACTTTTATAGTATTGTACATCTAGTATGGTTTAGGGCTCAAATTTATAGTCACATGGGACCCATAACTGTGGGAATACAGTACTGTTAAATAATGTTACCATCCTCATAAATTGTGTATTTTTCAGCTGGGTGCAACTCAGGATAATTTGATATTTATGATCTTCTAGGTTTAAAGTACAGATGGGCATTCAAGTTATGCGACAGCAAAGGAAAGTAAGGTCTCCTGGTAGTTTCATGTTAACACAGTAATTACATACAAAATAAATGTGTTTGAGTTCAGTGTCACCAAAGTGTCAGGAAGCTGCCCCAAAGGAAGTAATTTAGTTACTTTAATAGATATTCAAGAATAAAGCTCCAATCCTCAAGTTCAATAAAGAAGTGTAGAGATCACTGGTAGAATTTGAACTTTTAAAACTGACATCCAACAGAGAGGACTTTCTGCTTACAGGCTTCACAATCCATTGGTGACTTGGGAAAAACAGGGCTCTAATTATGACTTCCTGTGTCATATATTATTTATATAACTTTGTTTGTAGAATGTAGAAGGAAAATTCTAGAGGGAGTTTTACAGAGAGAGTTTCAGAGAATTTCTAAGACAATTAATAATAGTCTGTTTTGCCAAAGATGTGTTTTCAGAATTAAAGTGTATGCCTACATAGCACCTTGCCTTGAGGAAGTTTAAAACATTTTACCAATGTAGTTGAGAACACGCCTACTACCAAATAAAATAGCAATAACAGTGAAACTTTAGATTTTGTATAGATATTAATGTCTTTTTTGTCTATTAAGAGTGGTTATATTACAAAGAGATTTCTAACCAAGAACAGTGTATAGAATGATTCAGTCATGTATTCATTTTCTATGTGTTCACTCACTCAACAAAAATGTTTTGAGTGTCTCCTATGCTCCAAGCACCATGTTAGGTTTTCATAATCACAATCAGTATACTCAGTGGTCTGTTCTACCCTGATGAAACCCAAAATACTCCTTGGATTATAGACATGTCCATAAGCAACAGAGGCTGGTGGAGTCAAATTCCATCTCTTAGGTTCAAAAATCTGTTTAGAAAATTTACGCCAGAAGAAACACTTTGTTCTTGTTTGCCACACAGTGTTACTTCAAAGTAAATCCAAGGCCTATGTGAGACATGCATGAATAATAATTTAGAATTAATATATTTTACGTAACCTTCATTTTTTAAAACATGGCTTCCTCTATATCCCAAATGGTACACAATAAATAATTTAGAGTTAAAAAGAACATTGACTCTGCATAAAATGAAGATAAAGTTGGCTCTCTTGAGTAGAGTAGCTAACAGATATCATCTTCTATTGATAGCTTCTAAAATATTAAGAAACCCTATTCCCAGAATACATGAATGGAATAAAGTTAGGCAAAGGATACAGTCTTTTTTCCTGGCAGACATGATAACTGTTTCCTAAGTTGTGGCTTGCAATGAGGAAAAACCTTAAACCTTTCATTTGAAAGGCTTGCTTTTTCAGTTGATTCTTATTCTTGGGTCTGCTTGTGTCTATTTGTAAAGAAAACTGCAACTGAAACAATGCCTGAATGGGAAAGCACATGGAAGAATTATTTACTAGAGTATCATTTTTCCTGTTCACTGATTACATTGTCAGAAAGAATAAAAAAAAAAATAATTGAACCTGATCATAGAATGCTAGTGCTGTAAGGGATGGAAACATCACCTAGGTCAATAATTCTCTGATATTTAGTTACTAAGGACAACCAAGTAAATATTGACAAGGTCAGAACTGGGCTACATTGTATCTCATAATTCATGTAAAAAAAAATTCTGAAAAATTAGTTTGTGTTATTAAGCAACTGCAGCCTGTGATACTATCAGGATTAGTAAAAAAATAATATTATTGTGGTAAGTTGTGTTGTAGGTGTTGGCAAAAAAAAGAGTTCAATTTGTAATGCATGTACAAATATTTTTACAATAATATATGTAGTATTTAATTGATAAATGATAAATGGATAGATAGATATATACATACACATATACTTACACATATATAAACAGAATTAAGTATGAGATTTTTTTTTAGGAATTAAATTCCTTGAAAAAGAAATTAGTCTTCTGTTATATTTAAATTAAATTGGCATTTAGAAAATAACAGGTGAAAATAAAAATACCAATTGTAAGTTACTTACATTAAAAATAAAATTTCATTTTAGTGTCCTCCATAAAAGCCTTTAGCTTTAAAAGAACAAAACTGACATACCTGTATTGAAACTTGTTTTGCAGCTATCTTTTGATTTAAGCTTTAACGAACAGATTTAGCATGTAAAAGTGGCATGAAAGCCCAGGATAATACACTGAAAAGATCATAAACATGATTTATTTCACATAAAGATGAAGGAAGAACAAATATTTTAACACTGAATACTATTCACCTTTTTAGAGTAGAGATGAAAATATTTGTAGCTCCAGTATTTTGAAGGTCAATAGGGAGCCTTCTTTAGAGATTGTTTTAGTTATTTTGATTCTCCAAGTAGGAAATCTCTTTGGAGAAAATCTATAATCTATCACTGTAGAGGGAATTTCTTTCTTCTTCTTTTCTTCTTCTTTTTTTTTTTTTTTGTTGTAATAAGAAAAGCTTTTATTTATTGAAATGGTGCAACGACAAGAAGATAGATTTCTAGTTTTCTCAAATCCACTTAAGAGCACCCCAAGTTCCAGTGCCCTATATGTCCAAGCAAGGGAGAAGGAGCGGGGTTAGAAGTAGAATCCAAGATGAGCAGGGGAATCTCCAAATCTCAGTTCTCAGTTGGTCAGACCTGAAATGACTCAAGTCTCAGGTAGGACTCTTCCATCAATTAGTATATCTAGAAAAATGCAGGCTGGAATTAAGGCGGAGTCAGACAGAGAAGCAGAAGCATTTCACCCTGTTACAGTGCCCCACCCCTTTTTATTTTTGTTCATCCCTCAATCTTGAGGGAAATAGGGCAACTAGGTCCAGGCTCAATCAAAAGGGAGGATTAGCATGTAAAATGGAATCAGATTTGTCTGCCCAGCATGCTCCTCTCATCCAGCTCTTACAATCTCACACACCGACCTTACCTGTGACGCTCCCTGAGCCTTAGAGGGGGCATTCAGGGTGTTCAGTGTATAAGCAGAAATCACAGCAATGGTAGCAGAAGCAGTAGGCCAGGATACTCGTACCCTAGGATGAGACAATAAAAAGTAATGAACACAGGCAGTGAAAATCGACAGATTCTCATGGTCCATAGTCCGAATGTCTCTGATGATGTTGTCAGGTGTCCGGCGAATGCTCTATGTGGCTTACACAGTCACTGAGACTGTCCAAGCATGAGCTGTTGTGACGATTTCTCCGTAGTTTACATCATGTTGTCCAGCTGTAGTCTGCAATTATAAGACTCAGAAAAAACAAAAAAACACTTTTAATTCTCAATAATTCCAAGGCAAAGGATGGGAGAAAAAAATGAAATACTGGTTCAGAGCACTGCAGCAAAAAACACCAGAAAATTTCAGGATCTAGTCCAGTATGCAGGTGAAAAATGAAACTTTAAAGACCGTTGACCAAACTAGCATCTAATATCCACAACTGAGCTTTATGGTTTCTATTGAAACAATTTTTCTCTCTACAGTCACTCTCATTTTTATCAAAGATAGCCAAAGTAAGACTAATTCATTACATAAGTCTAGCATCAATAAACTTAGCAGGTTATTTGCATAAGCACAACAATAGCAACCAATCTTATAGGGTCCCTTAAATCTGCTTTGCTGGAATTTCACAAGGAATCTATAACTATCACTATAGAGGGTATTTCTGTAGCTCACGCTTGGGAACAGAAAGCTCCACTGTTCTAATTTTGGTGTAGATGACAACTTCCTTTTAGACTCAGCATAGTGATTCATTTTCTCAGCCTAGAAAACATATTTGCTCTTTCTTAAAATCTTTCTGATCAGGATCAATTGCACAAAATTTGAAAATGCATTTTTCAGATGAAAATATTCTTGAATATTTAGAAGAAGAAATAAGTTCTAAAAAAAAATTGGTGAGTCACTTCAGTTGAATAGAGTGCCCAAAGGCCTGAACTTAGCTAAGAATTTCATTTGAGCTTTTTGTACATGCTGTTTGTCAGCCTTCTGGGGCCTGGAAGTGAAGAGAGTGTTTGTGACGCAAGTCAACAAAGGTTTATTATTAAGATAAAACAAGTGGAATAAATCACAGGGGAATCACAATATTTCTTTGATGCGTATGACACACAGTTTCCATATAAAATATGGTAGCAAGTATCATCTGTCAACTCAGGAAATATAAGGGAATATATTCAATTTGGATAGAGCAACATATTACCAAAAAAATCACTAGTGATTATTTTTTGATAATATATTGGTGCTGCTTCACAAATATCATTGTGCCAGGACAAAATACACTAAACTCCTGATTTCAGGTAGGCCTCTGGGCTCAACTAGTACCCATATCTTGGTTTCTAATATTATTCTCCAAACTAAAATAACCAAAGGTTCTTGGAGAATAGGCTGACTCTAGGACTGGGGCAGGAAAATTACAAAATGAACCTGGAGCATTTTACAATGCCAAGAAGTAAGGAAGTGTCAAAGGAAAAAACAAACAAACACCTCACTGATAGATTGATGGGAGTGTGAGTGAAAGGGGCACAAGAGCCAACTGAAAATGTTCCCAATGGCCACACCTGAAACAATTTGAGCAACAAAATGATGTTGAATTATAACCCAAAGTATAGATTAATATCAATGACTACATGCTTAATAAATAACTTATTGGGTAAATTAATAAATGGGAGAGAGATAAATAACTCATACAGAAGAATTCCAAATAATTTATGTAGATATTTTGCCCTAAAGGAGGGGGAGCATAACTCTCTACTCCTTAAGTGTGGGCTGTGCATAGTTACTTCCTTCTAAAAAGAATAATATAGAAAGTGGAGGTGCAGGTGGGGCTGGAGAAGAACTTTACAATGGAGAATTCTGACAAGCACTACTTCAGCCAAGTGATCAAGGTCAACACCAACAGTCGTAAATCATATTGATATCATGTAGTCTTGATAAAATGTGATGAGAATGTCATTTTACCTGTTTGATCTTTTCCATCCAAAATCCATGATCTCATCTTAATCATGAGAAAAACGTCAGACAAACCCTGATTGAGGGACATTCCACAATACCTGACTGGGTAACACACCTCAAAACTGTCAAGGTCATCAAAAACAATATAGTCTGAGAAATTTTCACAGCCCAGAAAAACCCAAGGAGACATAAATGTAATGTGGTAGTCTGGATGGAATCTTGCAATAGAGAAAGAACATTGGTAAAAATTAAGGAAATCTGAATAACATGTGGACTTTAGGGTAATAATATATCAAAATTGGTTCATTAATTATAAGAAATGTACCATACTAATGTAACATGTTCAAAATAGGGGAATCTATGGATACTGTCTGTACTATCTTCTCAATTTTTTTCTGTAAGTCTAAAACTGGTCTAAAAAACAGTGTTTTATAATTAAAAAAAAAGCTTTCTAGAGTAATCTATAATAAAAATTTGGATAAATGTGAGCCTAAAGACAAAAAGGCCAGAAAAAAGCCACTTAGGCATTGCAGGAGATGCATGGAAGAAATATGTTTATATCCAGAATTATATATGTTGGCAGAATTTTATGTGTTTATTTTATATTTACTCCCCATTTCCAATATGTTTAGATGCAATTTGTGAGTGAAAAACTGGCATTGAATAAAATCAATATTTCGGTCCTGGGGAAAGCATAAACTTTTATAGATTATTTAATTCAGCTGGTCCTCAATTTTCTGAGATAGTGGAATAGTTTACTCATGACATGATCTAAAACTCCAACATTTTATATTCTCAATTGCTTGATGGGTATTATTAATAGTTTGAAAAATTACCTTCTGATCTGAATCTGCTAATGTAATTTGGGCACATCATATATAAACATACCTTTTAATTCCTTTTCAAGCCCTCTTGTTGTTATATTTCTTTATAGGATACAGTATTCCAACAAACATTAGTGTAAAATGTGGTTCACAAAGTATGCTTTTGTAGAAAACAGCTTTTTGTGTAATGAAGAAATAAAGAAAACAGAACACATTTTATAGGTATGTCAGTGAGAATTAAAAGTGGCTGAATATAGAATCAGTTTCCATATGTTTACCTCAAGTTGTGCGTATAAAGACTAATGTTTGGCTCAATTTTCTCACTCAACTGAGACTCAGTGCCAAAATATAACAGTATATTCACAAAGTATATTCACAAAGGATACAGGCTTTGTGATGTATCCTTTGTGAATTCCCAGCTAAATAGTGCAATTTTAACATACTTTTTCCATAACATCAATAAAATACAATTGACAATTTTAAGTGACATTTTCTGTCTTCAATACTTTCTATGCATAGTAATAAATGCATTTATAAAGCAATTAAAATATTTTTTGGTAAAATTCCATACTATATGGCAATCCATTTTTCTTTATTAGCATTAACTGAGAGCTTAACTGAGTTTGTCAGATTACAGTGGTGATGATAACAAATGAAGCTGCACTCCTTGGGCAATAGTATTCACTTTATGTATGACAACAAATGGTATATGATGACCACAGAACAGTGAGGACATGTTCTTTTCAGTAGATGAAATCAATTTACAACAGTTGAGAAAGTTCCTCCTAATACTTTTGTTGACCTTCCGTAAAAACCTCACCAAAATTCAGATGTTGAATAAAGGTGCATTTGTAAATGACAGGCTCTTTCTTAAGCAACTGAATGAATTCATTTCTTACAGGATCATTTGTAGTTCTGAATCTTTCTGCTTACTCTTCTGGATACTTATTCTGCATATGAATTTGTCTCTTATTCCCACAATGCTTCTATCAGTACCGTGTTCACCGACTTCCTGAATGCCTTCCTTGTCTATCATCATGTTGAATTCACCACGTGAACACCATAGCTTGAATATTGCTTTTGGTTAAGAACCAATTTTTAAAAATCAACTATATTAAGTTTTACTTTGTATACAATAAAATGCACATGTGAATGTATAGTTTAATGATTAGATGAATATTTTTATAACCACAATTAACATATGCACCATTTCCATCATGCCCCTTCCCAATCTCCACACTCTAGCCTGGCCCCAGGTTAACACTGGTCTGCTTTATATGATTATATATTAGATTTGCCTTCCCTACAATTTCATAGAAATGGAATTATACTTTATGTAGTCTTTTGCTACATGCTTTTTTATATTTAGCATAATGGATCATTTTTTAAATTTATCCATATTGTGAAATATGTCAGTAGTTAACTTTTATTATTGAGTGAGATTCTAGTTTGTGGGTATTCCACAATTAGTTTATCCATTCTTCCACTGATAGATAATTAAGTTGTTTTTAGTGTTTTGCTCTTGTGAGTAAAACTGCAGTGAACATTTTTGTGCATTTTTTGTGCATTTGTACCCAACATTTTCTTATTCTCACATTCGTGCTCATTATACAGTCATCAAGGTTTTACTCTCTTCAGCATGAGCTGACATTTATGTTGAAGTTTTTATTCTGATTTTTATGGTGGAGGTAAATATATAATATAGCTCATATACTATGAAGTAGTTTGTAACACCACCATTGGAAAGAGGACTACAACAATATTAAAGGAAGGTACATAAATATTCATATATACAAACAACAGACTTTATGCAGGGTCTAAGATGTTCTCTATGAAAATTGAAGTTCCTGGGAAAGAAGACATTTCTTCAAAGAAGTTCTGCAACTCTATATGTAAAGAGTTGAACCACAACCGAAACTTTTTGTTGGATAGCTAATGTATAAGTCACAAGTTCTTATTCTTCCTTTCTTGTTCTCTAGGGTTTATGAAAAAGCAGTGCCAGCCTGGCTTAATCACTGATTGTGTAGCATGGCCATGAAGTAGAACACTCCAATCAGCTCCTGCTCACTAATCTGTCATATTGGCTCTTCCTTGGAAATTTATGTTTATGAAGGCATTTTCTTCCATTATAAGCTTGTTTCATCTGTGCTGTATACATCATCTGGCTTATAAATGTTTTCCTACATATTGTTGTTCAGTTTGAGAGGGAAAGTTTCTTCAAAAACACAGTCAGCAGAAACGATCCAATCTATAACTTCAACTTATAAAACTTTACTTACCATAAGGCAATCAGTTATAAAACTGCTGCCTTTTCCTATTTCTTAGTGAAAAGTTTTATGTGAATCAATATTCAATTTGAATCACTTTTTTTTCTTTACAGATCTTAATGAAAAAAGTTAATTATCTTTTCCATTTTGACTAAACCTTTTGTCTCCCTGTCTGGAACCATTGCTGAAACCTTTCCATCTTTCTCACCATTCCCATTTTTCTGAAACAGAGAAGAGTCAGTGGTTAAAGCCAGAAAGCTGAGGTTCATATCTCAGCTTTGCCATTTATTAGCTGTGTGACCTTGAGCAATTTGCTCAACCATACTGCTCCTTTTCTTCATCGGTAAAATGAATATGATGGTAGGATCTATCTAACGAAGCTGAATAATGATTAAATTAGTTAAGATTTATCAAGTTTTAGAAAGTGTATGCAATATAGTAAAAGTTACATATATGTTAGCTTGTTGATATAAGCAAAGAAATGCCTACATGTATATATACACAAACATATACATACATACAAAAATGAATACATAAAAATTGAAGCAACGCAGTTCATTGCTAGACTCTACGTTACATGTGTTTCACCTACAAGTCCATTTTGGTCAGCACTGAACATTTTGAATAGTACCTGGCATTGAGTTAATGTTCAAGAAAAAAATTAATTAAACAGATTGAATACATTTAAAGCCACACATTTAATATTATATTCTTAGCTTCTCCCAAATGTATATTTTCTGGTTGAGAACAATCACTGTTTGAAGCCTCGTTGCTTTCTCTTTATTTTCACAGTAGCATAACGAGCCAATTTCTCTTAGAGACTGTTTCTCATGGGAGACAAAGACTGATCACTTCAAAAGAGTTCACTGGATATGGAACATCAAATAGAAAACAACAAAGTCCTATTGAAATGGATATGTTATGAGGTCTGCTGGTCTCAGTTACCACCTGAGACCTCTTCTTATCCCTGACCTCAGTGTCTGCAATTCAAACACATGCTTCAAGCAAATGACCTATTCATACATGCCACCTCCAGAATCAGGAGTTAGGTGTCATAAATACAGATGTTAAATTCATTTGAGAGTCTACTGTAATTCTAGATTTTTAGTCTAGTTCCAATTTTTAATTTTTGTAAAAGGGATACATGTTCATAAAGATATGTAGTTGATCAGACATGACAGAAAGCTAAAAATGGAAGAGAAAAAGAATGAGAATTCTTCCAGAATTTTTTTTGAATATTGTATTTTCATATTATGTGTGTATATATTTATGTGTCATGTATTATGTATGTAAATATCAGCATATATAAGCATATAAGGAAACAGAGAGAATGAACTTTGCATGGAATGATAGCTTCTTGAGAAAATACACAAACACCAAAGAAAGTTATGAATGTTCATCTGGGTAAGCCTCTAAAGAAAGAAATAATTTACTGAAATAGATTTGGTATACGATATCATATACAGTTAAGGAAATATTTAATGCAGGTGGCATTATTGTCATTGAGTCTATATTCCCACTTTCTCTTGATGTGCCAGATGTCTGAACAAATGAGTCACCTTGACCCTCTATAACAGATGGTTCTCAGTATTCATTTAAATTAAAATATAACATTTCCTTCCTTGAAGTCAATTCAAAAGAAAGAAAGGATTCAGTGATTTTGAAGCAAGATGGATGATTTTCCTGGTTTTGTGGCTGACTAACTCAAATCTTGATGATATGGCCTATCCCAAGCATCATCTATATCATTAATTTTAGAGATTAAAAACTCTGTTGAGGGGGGAAGAATCAATCTGAGTTGTGTTAAGAACGCATAGCCCACCTACCTTCCAAATCCCACTTATTTGCTAGATTTAATTATTGCTAATTTTTGTTATGAAGACCAAGTAAAATGTAGTTTTTCATATTTTGTTCTTCTTATTAATCTTAGTCTTCTGTGTAGAGGTCCCAGTAGGAAATTAGGATATCCTGATTGAATCACTGAAGGAAACCATTTTAAATACGGAATAATCACTCTTCAGAGTGACATATTTGCCATACTTTTTAGAGGTGGAAAGCCTGAGTAGGATGCTTATTTACCTTTAAAAACTCCATGATCTCACACATGTAAGAATTTCTAAAATGCTTTGTCTAATTTCTACCGTGTTTCCCTGAAAATAAGACCAGGTCTTATATTAATTTTTGCTCCAAAAGACTCATTAGGGCATATTTTCAGGGGATGTCTTATTTTTTCATGTACAACAATCTACATTTATTCAAATAGTCATGTCATCTTCTTCTGGAACATCGTTATAACACGCTAAATGTGTCCGTCTGACTGATGATCTTAACTGGGGTTTATTTTGGGGGTAGGTCTTATTTTCGGGGAAACACGGTATGTAGAGTAAAACATATACAAAAGGATATGAAGAATAGTTGGGGAAAGAAAGACCTAGATCATTAGTGTGATACCATGTACTCAACACATAGAGTAGGAACAAAAGTCAGTATTGAATAGGAATCTCGGGATATTGATCTTGGTTGGACAGAGGTAAAGGCATTTGTGAGAAATTCAATAGGCCATAAACTGAAAAGGTTGGTGGGTTTGTCAGCTTTGTCTCAATATGGTTGAGAATCCAAAGTAGGAAGCTAAGAATGAATGTCCCTTGGAACTGGGTTCAAGGCAAAGATAAAGGCGGGGCATGGGAAGTGAATAAGTGTATGGTGTTTAAAGATGAAACTCAGTTTTTTGGATGACAACTAGACAGGACTGTCAAATCCAGAGCTTGATAAATAACACTAAAACAAATGCTCTCTTTAGGTGCTAGTGAAGCCTATCTGTCTATTTCATCTATCTATTAATTTACTCATCATTCACTGATTTTGACAACGTATATTAAATGCCATACCTTTCTTTGCACAGATCCGGACAATACAGAAAGAAATAGAAACAAATTTGAGTTTACAGAAGCACACCATTAGAAATATATAAGTAATTACCCATTGTATGTAATAGGAAACAAAATAATTGTGTGCTCTGAGATTCTATGGTAGGTGGTGGGTAGGGGTGGGAATTTAGATAAAAATTTCAAGGAGCATTTCTTTGAGGAAGTGTCACTCAAACTGAGATCTGGAGATGGAATTATTCAGGAAATAAGTGGGGAGAGCAGCCTCCCATGTAGAGAGATTAAGAGGTTTAAAAGTCCCTGAAATCAGGAAAAGGCTTGCAAGATTGTCAGAAAAAAGGGAAATACAGTGAGGCTTCAGCTTTGTGAATAAAGTGGGTAATACAAGGTGAGGATGGTGAGTGAGGGAGATCAGTCCTGAAGGGCCGTGTCGATCGTGGTAAAACGTTAAATTTTATCCTCTGTGCAAGTAAAACCATTTGATGTTTAGAGAGAGAAGTGATGTGACCTGCTGTATATTTCATTGAAATCCTTCTGGTTGCTGTAAGGAAATAGATGGAGAGGACATTAAAAGGTCAAGAATAGATATGCAGTAGAATTTGCCTAAACTAGTGACAAGGATCAGGTCAGTGTCAGGGAGCAATGTTGGCAAGTGGACAGACCCTGTAGTGTGTCAGAATGCTGAAAGCATCAGTGAAACCCTCAGCCTATGGGGCCTGGAATGACATGGGCCTGCTTGGCAGGCAGTACAGCTACAGCTTTAGTGACTGGTAAGAAGATATGTGTAATTAACTTTTAGTCCAGCTGAGATCTAAGAAATAATGGAAATTATTGCTAACACCTACATGTGCCAAAAGAACAGCTGGGATCTGTCTAGGCGTTAAATTTATGAGTTCTCACTACAGTCAAGAGTTGAAATCATGCAATTAGTAATCTAGTTAAATCATTGAATCACTGGTAAATTAGAATTCTCTCAACCAATCTGTGAACCTATCCATATTTATAAAGCTGTTTCTTTGGGGGAAAAAAAAAATCAGTGTACATTGGAAGGAACAGAGCCCATGTAAAGTAGTAAGATGTCAATGAGAATCCAAAATACAGTTCGATAAATAAAAGGTCCAAATAGAACTGTTCTATCAAAGAGGAGAATGACTTAGAATTTCTACAAAAAAAATTCCAGTTGAAAAAAAATTTTTAAATATGATGATATATAAGAGGTATTCTTGTTTTGAAAACAAAGAAACTAGAAACTCTTATGAAACTAGAATTAGATATGAAAACTCTGAACATAATTAAAATTTAAGGTAAGAATTAGGATCAGGGTTAGGTATCACAAGCCAATACCAGTACGTTGTTAATAGTGAAAATATAGATTATTCTTATTAAAATATGGACTGAAAAAGGATTTTTCATGAAAATTAATTTAACCTTGCTCTATAAATATTAACCAATGCAATAAATAGTATAAATATACAAAAGTGGGAAAATTATTATTTTTACATATTATATAGTTGTATGTATAAAAGTTCAAAAGAATCCCCTAAAGGATTATGAAAATAATAAGAGAACGAAGTAAGTAGTTAAAAATTAATTTGCCTTTAAAAATATGGCTAGAAAAACTTAAAATATATTGTTTACTCGTATGAGCTGCACATCCAAAATATCAATGTAGTTTTAAAAAAGACTTATTTTTATGTACACACATGTCAAATAGCCATGATATCCATTGTTATCTATAAATACAATATATTTAATGTGATTTTATTTTTGAAAAAAAACTCAGTATCACACAAAGAAGTATATGTATTGTCAAAATGTCTAGCAGAACTCATATTAAATTTTTCAATAGTTGCTTTCTCTGAATAATGCAATAGAGAGCGAAGAGTGATATCGTATGTCACAAAATTATCTAATGTTTTTATGGCAATTTTGTTTCTTATAAGTAAAATGCTTTGAAAATAAAGTTACTTATTTTACTTTTCTCAAGGCATATTTTTCATAAAAGAATGTTATAAATTTTAATTACATTTTTATCAAGTTAACATTTTGTAATATATGCAAATAAGTATAGCTTGCCTGTGTATAATACAAAAAAGGAGAAGCAAGAGTATTGCTTCTTAAAATGTGCACTGTATCTACTTTAAAAATTCAGACACACATACACCTTTTGCAATACACATTTTCCCAAAACTACATAAAACATTAATATTTTTGCAACAGTTATTGGTATCATCTTTATAGTCTTTTCCAAATCAGTTTTAGACATTTAGAATGCATTTGTGAGAAATGTTTACCTGTTCCAGGAAAAGGAAAAAATTATATAAAAACAAAAGAAAAAAATAGTTGTCTGTTTCTATAGGTCTTCCCATTCCCATAAAAGACTTAAACTGATATCAATTGACCAAGAAAAAATATGTTAAATGAAAATTTATTTGATTTGTTCATGAATAAAACACTGGAAGTGCTTCAAATAAATGGGTCTATGTTATAGTGATATATATTAAAATATCTGCAGACTTTAGAACTATCAAAAATATTTTGATTAGTAGAATTATAAATGTTCAACTAAATTACCTGGCTTAAGTGAACATAATGTAATGACAGTACTTTCTACTGTTTCTCACTCTGCCTTTATTTCAATGCTGAATTCCATTGCACTTTTAATTCAATTATTCTAGCTTCAGAATTCATAATTCATAATTGTTCAGAAACAATTATTCTAGCTTCAGAATAAAGGCTACATATTTCTATGAAACAGAGGTATTAATTTCAATTCAGAACTCAATATTATATAAGTAAATGAATTCTAGCAATTCCCCTAATAGTTCAATATAACTATTAGGAATAGCATTTGTAGGTTTTAGCAGGCATTGGGTGCATTATTTCTAAGAAAGCCTTATATATGAAGTGGAAATGCATTATTAATTCCACTAAATATTGCACTTAAAATTAGAAGCTGAATAGATGTGTATTTGTGTGCATTTTAATGTATAGTTTTAAAGGCCTATTTTAAATTTCTTCCAGGGTATTTCTTTTGTAAAACAAATAATTACCTTGACATTTATGCACATATTTTTCAAGGATATTTAATAGTGGTTTTCAAGGATATTTAATAATCAATGTAGTCTGCCAAATTATGTTCTTTTAAAATAATTTGAAGCACTTGTTTTACAATTATTTAATAAGTGACATTGTGTCAAAATACTCTTTGAAGAGTAAAATTTTCCTTTTATAAAATATTCAAATTATTTAGGAGTATATATTTCTTTCATACATTGTCACATGCAAAACTAATTTGCAAGGACAGGTATCATATGAAAAAATATGTGCATAAATGAAGAGAAAAACAATCAGATGGCAACAAAGAAGCTAGAAAAAAGCTTCTTGTTCAATTGGTGAACTAAACTCAATAAAATTATTGGAACAAAACCTCAGTAGTGAAGAAATAAAAAATGTTCCTTGTGGTGAAATAGTTCTTGCAACCAAAGAGAACATGTCATAAACTGTTGAACTACTGTCAGTGGATAAAATTTAATTCTATTTGTCTTTTTAATCAGTAGATGAAAAGGATCTTTAATAATATTGATTCTTAAATAGGAGAAGACTCCCTAACTATATGTGAAGGATGGAATTCTCACAAATTATTGAGTTCAGATAATTTGGTTGGTAATAGAGAAGAATAAAAATAGGCACTATTACCTGGTTGCTAGAGAAGAAAAAAGGAAGCGGAATGGGATGGGATTTTTGAATAATAGTCATACTCCTCAAATCTAATAGTATATATTAACACTCATCTTGGTCCTTAAAACAAATACTTCATTCAATCAAGTAATTTGTTAGTCTCCTATAACATGACCTTCTGTCACATACTATTGGTGTGACCTTGGGCAAAAAATTTTCCTGTCTCCATTTTGGTTTCCTCATTTGGGAAAATGCGGATAATGACATTTCTGTTGTAGGACACATAAGGCTTAAAGAAGATCAAGCATGTGAAAGCTTTTAACCAAGCACTTGACAGACAGAAGACAGGGGTAGGGTGGGAGTAATAAATTATAGTTTCCTCACTCACAGGGATTTTGGGTGATTGTGGAGTTAACACTATTCTGCATTCTATGAAGAAAATGTGTACTCTATAAAGGAAAGATGTGAATAAATATATTTCTGAGAGGTTAGATAATGGACTAGGATTTTATGTTCAGTCTAAATATTCTTTTAAAAAATCCGCTACACAGTGTATCTAAGAGCAGGCAGTTATTAGAGTGATTGTTTAGGAGCTTGGTCAGAGATTTCAAACAAGCTTACGAAACAAAGCCAAATAAAACTTTTCATCCCCAAGTCATTTAAGTCAAGTATCATTTGGCCCTAATAATTGAGACTGACTGTGGAAAGAATTCAGTGTCTTTCTATTTTCTTTTAATCTTTCATGTCTAACCTTGCATATTTTGAAGCTGAATTATTATTATTGTCAAAAGATATTCTTAGAATCTTTTTTAATGTAACGATCAACAGATTCAAATTTAAAAGTACATTCTGGTATGGTAACAACAGCCGTGGACATTTAATTCATCATTCCTGACAGATAGTAGAGAATGCATATAGTCAGTAACACCATGAAAAGCACATCTCTCTTGAAAAGTAGTGGGGAGGAAAGGTGAAGGATACCCTAAAGTTCAGGTGGTCAAAAAGGAATAAGAGAAGAGGCTTGGGGAAGGGGAAAGTTGTAAGAAAGGAACACAGGAAAACAAATGCCTATCTGACTTGGTCAATTGCAGCCAGAGAAGAATGGAGGAAGGGGTGAGGTCAGGGAGGAGAAAAAGGCATCGAAGAGAGCATCAGGTAACTAATATTAGAATTACCCTGGTTCCAGGGAAACCTGAACTCCAGTGGGAGAGCAGGTATGTTTAAGGTAGTCCAGAGACCTTAAAAAAAAAAAAAGAAATTGGATATCAGAAAACATTTTGTGATGTTGTAATCAGATCTCTGTGTTGGTGGATTCATGCCCTAAGGAATACAATGCAAGTCCTGTCATTTGAAACTTGTTGAATTAGAGAGGGAAATCTACTCGAATACTCTGTGAGGAATCACTCTGATAACATCATGTCATTTATATCATGGTTAAAAAAATGCAAATTTTGCTTCATTTTGCGACTCAGGAGCCCACTGAGCAGAAGTACCTGAAGTTTGTCAGGGTATTATTATATGTGCTTGCGTAGAACTGTTTTTGGTTTGTTTTTGTTTTAAGCTAAGATGACGCCACATTTCCTTTCTTTATCTAAACCTAGCCAAGTGTGAACTCAGAATCCCTCAGATAACTAAACCATCCAATTAGGGCAGGTATGTAGCCTGCACCTGGATAGTTGGCCCTTTATATTGGACCATGTAAGGGAATGGAGTAAAAATAGGAAATAGACACCCTGGGTTGCATCTCAATAGTTGACTTGTCATTTTCGCAGCTCTCTGTGGGGACAGGCTGTTACTTTATGTTAGCTGTCATACTGAATAAGGGAATGTTTGTCACTCACCATAGTGAGACATTTCCTCTTCCTAGGGAAGCATATTTGTGTAGTTTTGCATTAACAAGAAGAAACAGTGTTTGCAAATAGCCTAATATTTTTCAATAGGGGGACAGAAATAGAACAAAGCACCTAAGTATCACTCATTTTTTCTTAGTAAACTGAAGCTACCTTGTTTTATTTTGATAAATGATGCTATGAAGCTTGGAGACTTTTATAGGTGTGTAATTCTTTTTTCACTACATTGTTTTCCATTATTTTCTGTTTAGGCACCTACATGCTTTTAAACACAGTCTGTTTGACAGCCAACTTTCCCACAGCATTGTTTTTGACACAATATATTTAGAAAATGAGTAATCAATGATGAATCTACCCCAAATTCTCTTTGTTCCCATAGTGCCTCTCATCCTCAATTTTTCTGTTGCAGACAGGTCATTGAAGCAGGGGCTTTGTCCTTTCCTCAAATTGCCAAAACTGGCAAATGTGAACTCATTTTTTTTTTTAATCCATGTTTAGAGTCCACATTTTTGTGTCAGATCAAGTTTACTGACTTACTGGAAAAAAAGGAGGACATGAAAAATATATCATAGGTAAGCATAGCGTACCAGTGGTAGGCTTGGTCATGGGTGATGTTACTTCTTGTAACTGTACAGTTTACTAGTTTGTGATAGAAATATTTTATGAGATCCTAGTAGTAAATCAATTTGTGGAGGTAGAAATATATAATATCTAAGAGTATTCTCAGCATTGTCTGGACCTTGAAAGTTAGTTGCCTTATGATCACTCAAAGCTTTCCCAAAGTTTTTTCCTCTTCATTTGAGATATGGGGAACATATTTTAAAAAGCCAGCTTATACAAGTGTTCTATACTTAGGGATCGATTGTTCTAAAAAGTAAGGAAGAATATGGAGTGGGAGTAAAGTAGGGCCCCAGTTCTCTTTTTTTGCATCTTGTTGACCCCAAGAATGAATGAGCATGTTAAGAAGGGCTCCTGGTGACTAACTGGGCTCAAATTTAGAGTCTAGTAGTCATTGCTCTCTGCAAGCCTCCTGCACTGTGCTCCTTCCATCTCAGCTGATCCTTATAAAGGAGTTTCTGGAGTCATATTTCAACCAATAGAACTGAGATCTTCTTCATTTAATTGGAGCTGTGCACCTGTATCCTCATTTGCATCTTCATCAACCAATCAGAGAGGCCCCATTCTGACCAATCAGGACAGTGCTTTTTGGACCAATCAAACGATGAATATTTGGAGTCCTTATTTGCATGAACATGGAACCATCAGGGACTAGAAGCGGGACCTCTTTTCTATATAAGCCGACTTCATCTCTGTGTTGATAGAGCACATTTCCCCTTTCCATGGAAGAGTGTGTTTCCCTGGCTGAAGCTGAAATACCTAAGACGTCTTGCTGGACCAGAGCATAAAAAGCCAACTGGACAGACCAGACTGGGGCAAAGCTGTCTAGCCAGAGAGGGGCTGAGCTGCAACACCAGGTAGAGATTCCCCATCCAAAGTCCACCTCACAGCCGTGTTGTTTCATGATTGAGCTGTAACACTATTCAGCTATTCCAAAGCCGTGCTGTTCCACAGGTTGATAATCTCTTGGTCAGGTTGAGGATATTCACCACAAATACTGACAAGTTGGCCACACATAAGGGCCACAACTGACTTCTTAAATATGTATCTTTATGTTGTTTGTCTGCAACTATAGAAATATAGTCTACTAATTTTAAAAATTTAAATAGTTAAATATGTGAAAAGAGTGAAGATCACCTAAATATCCTTTCTTGCTCTTTATCCCCGAAGGAAACTGTGGAATAATATATCCTTTCAGAAATGTTTTAGGGCACACATAAACATTTTCTTAGAAATAGTATCATTGTGACCATATTTTAAGTTATATTTAGAATAATAATGTACTCAGCCTTTTCTTGACTTTCTAATAGATTTATGACTCTGTCAAATTGTCTCATTCAAAATATAAAATGATTCTGTCTATCAATATGCAGCCCATGCTGGTAGCAGGGCACTGAGTATCAACTCTATTACTTTCAACTACATTCTAGCTTAGATTATATAAGTCTCAGGGGTACAACTGGAAAAGAATGGTTATAGAAAGTTGTCTCTATTATATTATCTAAACCACGGCTTATTTGGTTTATATGTACAAACTTCGAGGCAGTTTGAAATATGAATTTTCTTGTTAGATCCTTTAGCATTTCACTAAGTCACAGGACAGTAAGGAACTGCAGCAATCATATAATGCAACTTCCTTCTCCTACGGATGTGAATGCTGAGATATAGAGCAGGTGGGAGACTGGTCCAAGGTTCTACATCTCATTAGTGGCAGGTCTGATCAGAATACTTAGTCCAGGTTATGAACAATTGCATTTTCTGGAATGAATCGAAACAACAGATTTTGGGTTTTAGTTTGCCTGTATTACTTTTTAAAATCTTTTTTTCATCCTAAAGGAAAACTCCATGAATGTACTAGGCTTCCACAGCAGCTCTCACAACCATGGGAAATAACAAGTTCCTACTACTACAGTAGACCTTTGGTTGCTGATGATAAAGCTTTTCTACAAATCCTATGACATTGCATTTCTTCTATGCCAATTCTCTTGTTGGCATACTGATATTGGCTCATTCTAATCCTACACTTGCCTCTTACTTTTATTATTCCAACAACTCCCTTTTGTCTTATTGTCAAGATGGTAGATAATGTAAGGCCACAGATTACATAAAACTCATTTCTTCACAAATTCAAAGGATTTCACTTGCTTCAAAACCTTTACTATACAATATTTGCCACGCCCTAAAACCATATTTTTGTAGGAAATGTAGGCCTATTTGATAGCAGTTTTCTTAAGGCCACCATGTGTTTCTGGCTCCACATAGTAGGGGAGGTGGCATTCTTCATATATAGTCTTCAGTCATTCTTCATATATAGTCTTCATATATAGTCTTCAGTGCGTACGTTTGAATGCTCAGAGTCTTTATGCAGAAGTCACAAGAAAGAAAACTTTCCAAGACTTCATGAAAGCTTCCAGAATATTCTGAGAGGCTGTATAATTATTAAAGTTTTCTTCTCCAACTGTAGCACTTGGGTGACATTTTTGGACTGAGGTCATTTTGAATACTGACTATAAGAATGAACTTGGTAAACTATTGTTCTTTCAGGTACGATCTTGGCATTTTGTTTCTCAGAATGTTAAAAGATCTACTCTAAAGGGCCTAGGAAGTAAGGCATTATATGTTATTAATCTGAATCACAGACTTTTCTTTCCAGTCCTGGCGATATTTTTATACAATTTGCTAACTGATTACCTAGGCCTCTTTAGGTAATGAAAAATGTAATGAAAAATGAAAGAATGCAAATTCTTGTTTATCTTATCTCTGGCTTTTAGGTATATAATATAATATCACAATATATACCACACATAACATTGCAACTGACATGCTCAAGGCAACCATAGGTGCCAAACTATTTACAGGCAGTTGTCATAAATTGAGACTAACTTGATAGTGAGACAAATTAGTAAGCATGTTATGAGGTAGACAGGAAGGTCCCTGGTGGAATAAACAAAGGACAGGCATATTCTGAAACTTCAGGTTTTGAAATCACTCTTTCGCTCCAGGACAAAATATAACAGAGCCTTGAGGTTAATCATCAAATTTCTTTTGGCCTGACAAACGGAACAGGTCTGATAGATAGAAATAAGTTATTTTGCTAGTCCCTTCAGGATGGGCTAATAGAACAAACCTGGTAGACAAATTCCATTAAAAGGCGCCAGCTCCCCTTCCCCAACCAGGCAAGGGAAGATATAAAAGTAAGAATTTTTGCCTCAGTTACTGGGCACCCCCATTCGGGACCCCCTCCCTCTTGGGAGCTCTGACCCTTTGCTTTCAATAAACTATCCTCTTTTTAAAAAGTCCTCACCTCTCCTGGGTCCATGTTCCCATTCTTCGGTCTCACGAGACATGATCCCGGCACTCACTCACAGCGAAAATCTTCTACATCAATATCCTACATCAATTCTTGTTCTTGTCCCTCTTTTTAATTTTTCCACTTTGTATCCTGATTCTCTGTAACCGCTTTTGATGCCTTACATTTTGGCAGTTAGTTTGAATTCTCTTTTTGATTACTGGAAAGTACTTACCAGTCAGCTCTCCTTTTTCATATTCTTCTGATTTTGAATCTCCAGAACTCCTGGGAGAATTTTTCCTTCCCAGCCCTAATTCTAAGCACCATGCCTGCTTGGGTTGGTCCCTTCTCGAGAAGGCATTTGGATAGTCTCAGCTTTCCTCACAAACTCCTCTGTCTCTGTCCTCTTGGCTTCACCAACACCAGTCATCCCCAACAAATTCAAGATGCTCCTAATCAGGCCTCGACTGAGCTGGAGGTTCACAAGCCTCAACCATTTATCATATATCTTTGGAGTTACTTTTTTTCCCTTCAGTTTATTGTACATGCAAGTAGTACATACAACACAGGGAGTTCCTATATTTACTGGTGGTGTCATTTACACAAAGATTATAATCATTTGGAATCAAGTTTATGAACCCAAACTTACAACTTTTATTTCCTGGAAAGTATATCTCTTTTAACAAAAAGTAATATCAGTGAAAAACTGGAGAATAAGAAAAATGTCAGCCTCGACATATGGGGATTTGTAAAAGCATAAAGGGTTTAGAGACAGTGGTGAAGTGCTCAGAGAAGTGAGGTCAGGTGAAAGGAGAATCCCAAGGGACCACGGGTACATGGAATGAATATGACTCAAGAAGCGGAGACCCAAAGCAGGATAATGAATCTGAAGGACAGAAGGCACCCTGCCACTACTTTTTCCATGGGCTCAATTCCTCCATAGCAATGTAAAGTACACAATATGAGAGGTCCAGAAAATTTTTTCTGTATTCACTTAATCCTTTCTTTCTGCCCTTCTTTTTCAAATAGATTACAGATTTGTTTTGAAGGTACAAAATTTTCTCCAAAATCTTTTGTCAATAAGCATGAAAATTTAAAGCTGGGAAGGTATAGGAACCTTTCCTTTAATGATTTGAAAAGAAACCAGAAAATAGGGAAATATACAATCCCTGCTTATTTGTCCATTCAACAACTATTTTATTGAGATCTTACTTGTGCTAGGCTTTGTACAGTGCCCTAAGCATCCCAGGGTAAATGCAGCCCCAAGGGGTATGCAGCCTATAAGGAAGGAAGATGCAGATAACCAAGGTCTGTAATAGAGAGACGTACTGTTTACAGTGACTGCAAAGAGGTGAGAGGAAGTTTTCTTAAGTGGATCAGACAAAGTCTCATTAGAGGTCACATGGTAGACGTTATAGGGGAATGGGAACGTAGAGAAAAAGGAAAAAGAAATTACAGTTTTTTTGTTTGTTTTGTTTTTGCAGGAATACCTGCGATGGAACTAAGTCATGGGCGATTCATAAAATCTTGAGTATTTTGGGTTTCTGTAAAGTGGAATCAGAGTGGGATATAAAGTGAGAAAAGACTGCCATAATGTCAGGGAGTAATCAAGAAAGATAATATGAAATAAGAAAGGATTTCTGCAGGCAAGATCACCTATTGAGAGACAAAAGATGGGCCATTGGAGCCAAATATTCCATTGCTTTCAGTCAAAGCATTTCTAGCTGATACATGGCAGCAAAAATAAGCAACTGCAAAGGATTCATAGCCAGTCAATAGCCTAGACAACAGATGTTTCTTTTTTTACACCCCTCATTCTGATCCCAAACCCCAGACATTCTTCACAGTCCTATGCATGAAAATGCCTCTTCATTCTCTTGGCTTCCTACTCAGTTCAAGCCAAACTTCAAAAAGTCATTGGTTGAGGAGCTCTAGGGAGATGGGCGAGGAGTATTAATTCCTTGATATTTACAGTTTAAAAAAACCCTTCAGAGACATATGCAGATACTGACAGTCATCAACTAGCTTGAAAGATCTGAAGGGTATGGGCAAGGCATGGTCAGTCTCTGCTACAAGTACCTTTTGATTATATGCTGCTCTATTGGCTCTTTGTACTTTTTCTTACTTTTCTGGAAATTTGTGATACATTTGGAAGGAGAAAATGTTGTGGTGGAAACAGAGATGAATGATAATAATTGAATGCATTGAATATTGTTGACAAGTGTTCTCATCCTACTTACATATTTCTTCCGGGCAGATTAAAACTGAACTGAGTGGGAGTGAAAAGTCTGGGACAGGACCTCTGCAGCCCTCTCACAGATGTAGGGTGTGCTCTACTGCTTTCTCACTTTCCCCTTGGCTTTCTTCTTCCACTGCAGGAAGAAGTGGAAGACCCTATTTACCTGGCTCCTGCATACCTAATGTCTTCATATTGGTTCTGGTTGCCATAAAGTTGTTTCTGCTGATCTGATCAGCTCAGACATTCCCAGGTTTTTAACATTATGTTGTTCTTTCCTGTGTCCCTCTTCACCAATCCCCTGTTCTATCAGTGTCTAAGGTAAGAAATAATGGAACAAACAGTGATACTAAAGTGCACATAAAGAAGTAGCACGTTAACTTGTCTGCAAATTAACTCAATGCAATTCCCCTCTCAGGCAACGTGAGAGAAGTGTGACAAGCCAGGGGAGGAGATATTTGGGGGAACAGAAGTTGTTCCAGCACTTTCTCAAAACATCCCATGAAGCTGTAACTCATACACTCAAATTTGATTCTATTTGGTCCCATGTCCTGGTCTTTGAAAATGACCTAGGCTAGAATTTTAGGGGTTAAATTGCACTCTGATACTCTACATACTAGAACAATCTGTTAAAGATGATTTTAGCTAATTTATTTATTTGTAAAATAGTATTATGTTCCAGCAGTCCAGTCTGGAGAAACTAGGCTTTTAAAATGTTAATTTAATTGTTCATTTAAACAGTATCTCTGTGTCCCAGTTTGCCTTATAATGCAGTACTTAAGAGAAGTGACAAATTCTGTGCTTAAGTCTGGGCTAGTCAGCATGGTATGCATGATATGTAATTTGACCTTCGATTTTCCATTCTCTGATAAAAAGGGGAAAAAAAGGGACATTAGTTGGTTTTCAATTTGCAGTTAGTTCTCCAGCAAGGGATGGCAACTGTAAATACTTTGACTCAGTCTCCCCAACAACTGCCATCTTCCTGTTCACCTCTTGTTTCTCCTCCAGAGAGAGAATATAATGTCTTTTTTTTTTATCGGGACTATTTGTCCATTTTTTCTTTTAAGAATGCATTCAAAAGAGATGGTCAGATAGCACAGGGCAGTAAAAGTCTTATTGTAATGGATCTGTGTCATCATTTGTCATTGGACATTTCTTAAAACCTATAGAATGTACGATACAAGGAGTGAACCATAATATAAAACATGAATATTAACAATAATACGTTATATTGGCTCATTAATTGTAACAAATTTACAACACGAACATGTTTTAAGATGTTAAAAATAGGGGAAATTGGAGAAGCTGAGGGGTATATGGGAATTCTATACATTTCACTCAATTTTATTTTCTGCAAACCTGACTTCTGCAAAAAAATCTATTAATCTAAACAAAAGTGAAATATACACCTCACTGACCTAACCTTTCCACTTCTAGATATTTAAGAAAACTGAAAATAGATGTCCACAAAAAGACTTATACATAAATGTTCATAGCAGTTTCATTTCTAATAGCTCAAACTGGAAACAACCCAAATATGCATCAACAGATGAGTGAATAAACAAATTCTGGAAAATGCATACAATGGAATACTAGTCAGCAATAAAAAAGGAAATTATTAGATGAATCTCAGAATAATTATGCGGAGTAACACATCAGGTGAAATAGGGAGAAAGGTTATGAAGGGGTTGAGGAATCTTATGGAGATGGTGGATATGTTCATTATCTTTACTGTAGTGATGGTTTCATGGACATGTATGTTTGCTGAAATGTATCAAATTGTCTTCGTTAAATATGTGCAGCTTACTGTATATCAATTATATCTCAACACAAATATAGAAAGATTCAAAGAACTTTACACCTTCCTCTGCTTTTCCTCCTCATTCTTGTTCTTCCCTATATTCTCTACCCTTCCCAGACCATAATATACCAGTTCTGAGATATTTATGGTACAAAAAATGTTTCCTATCAAAGTTTCCCCAGTTCTTGTTTATCAACTAGAGATTGCACGGCACAAAGAAAAACAGTCATTGTTTCATTGTTTCTTAGCACTCAGGAGTTGGGTCTGAGACTATTCTCTTACTTCCTAACTTTTGAATGTCATCAGTGTACATTGCTCTATCCTGTGATTGCTCTATGAAGTGAGAGAAAGATAGGCCTTTAATCTGTTGCCCTGCTCAAATCTTAACCCACCACATTGCTGCTAAGTTTAGAGTTCTGTGGAGAAAGGGAGTCTACCACTCAAAGGAAAGTTTAAAAGATAAATTTTAAAAAATAAGGAGCTTTTTCTGCAGCACCATTTCTCAGTGTAATTTCTTATTGTATATCACTAAGATTCCAACAATACTATTTAAACCTTTAGAGGTCAAACAACATAAAATGTCTAAGTTATTCATCATACTAATTCACTAAACCTTTTAAAAAAGACAGCCATAATATATCTGCCTAAGTCCAGTCTCTTTCTGTAGATTAAGGAGAAAATTTTAATCTTCTTACTTTAATATTATTTTTTATTCTCTTCTTTTGAAGCAACCTATTTCTTTCAACATTACCATTAACAAATAAGTTGCACAAAGGTACAGTGTTAGCTAGGAGCCCTCCCTATAGGCAGACTGCCTGGATTTAATTAACAGCTTGCTAGTCACAATCATGTTAATATCCTCTGAAAGATTTAGTGTCTTCAACTGCAAAATGGAGGAATTAATAGAACATATCATAAAGTATTGCATTTGTTTTAAGGATTAAATGAGATAAGATATGTTGAGCACTGTTTCAGGCGCACCAGAGGCATAAAAATATATTTAGATAATATAATTATATTATCATAATGGCACATAATATTGGGCTCCTCATGCTTGAAAGATATAACAAAACTATATGATAATGGCTGATTAAAGGCATTCATCTCTGTTCCACAAATGCTAAGCAGTAAATACAACTGTTATCATTTCTCAAGAAGTTCAAATGAAATGACAACTAAACAGTGCAGTCATAAACTGAGGATTTACTGATCATGTACATTCTTTTTATGTGAGGTCCAATTTGTGCAATGGTAACCTAGCATTATCTGAACTGTGAAAATTGTGATGCATCCTGAGAAATCTGCACACTTATTAGAGACTTAATCATTCAATTATTTATTTAACAAATGTATTGAGAACTTACCGTATGCCAACCACCATTCTAAAAGTTAAAATACAGCAGCAGCAAGATGTACACAATTCTGCTCTCATAAAATTTATACTCCATCAGAAGAGGGAGACAATAGCAATTATGTGATTACAAGTGTGATTAGCCATTGAAGAATTATGAAGTTAGAAGAGGCTAAATAATAAGGGATCCCAACCTTGTCTGTGAGGGTAAAGTAGTTGGAAAAACTTTGCCCCACAAAATGTGCATTCAACCTATTACTTTATTAAATTGTGCTTAAGATAATACCTCTTGAATTTGGTACTTATTAGCTTTGCGATTTTGGCTAAGTTACTTAATTACTCTAGACTTAAATTTCTTTGTTTATAAAAAAGTGATAATAATATTTATTTTAAAGGAATAATTTGGTGATTAGAAATAAGTGTGTGAATTACTGGTCAGTACTAATTATTGAGTGTTTACTTATGTGTCAAAAGTGTAACTGTTGTCTATTCTTGGAATCAGAGAGACATTTAGATTTTAAAATATTCGATGTTATTATAATTTATCTAAATTGTACAGAGATAAATATTCATTAGATGGTTGTAATGGATACTGTTCAGAATGACTAGACTAGAGATGAGACATTTCTGTATATGTGTGTGCATGTAGGTGTGTGTATTCTCATGTGAGTGTAGAAAAAGTTTCTAAAATGGAATCTTACACAACTTTGGTAGTATTAAATGAATTATTAAACGGCAACAAGGAGAAACTTGGTTGAACTATTGAATACGAAAACCTGGTTGATCCTGGTACATATATACTCCCTGAGATATCAGTCAAGTGTCACCCATGTACAAATATGGAGCAAATGGCCTCCTAAGGTGGGAAGATGATACATTCCAGAGCAATTTTGAGTACATCTGAGAGGAGCAATAAGATCCTGGCTTTACTTAAGGAATACCATTAAAGGTAGACAGTTATACCTTTTCCACCAATTCTCTCTCTGTTTATATATAAGAGCCTCAAGAGTTTTATTGTTGTTGTTTTACTAATCACACTCCTCTGGGATTCTCAATTTACATGTCAGATGGGGGAAACTATTTTCCCTGGAGTCAGCCTTTAAGCCTAAAATTACACCCAAGAATAATGTTTAGGTGAGAAAAACTTATCATAATTTTTCCTAATAATAAATAAATACTGGTTAGGTGTTGTCAACTAGAACAAATAGTATTTATTTAAAATAAAGTTGGTAGAGTTGTGGGGATTAGGAAATATATATATAAATATATATGTATATATATATTTTTTTCCAGAGTGGATAGAATTATTCACATCTTTGAACATAATGTATACGGTTAGGTGAAATTATATATAGGCTATAACTACCAATTAGAAAAGCAGATGTTCCAATGTCTAGTCCTATGATTTAAAAAATAGAGTTATTAATTATAACATATTTTCCATGGATTCTAAGCTACGTTTTTTTTCTTTTGTTTCTTTTTTGTCCTCTGAACACTTTCAAATTTTCTTGACCTTTCCCAGGCATATGGGTCCTCAATTAATTTATATACATATATATATATATATATATATATATATATATATATATATATATATTTACATTTCCTCTCTTAAATACAACCAAACCTTTTCCCCAGAAACTTTTAAAATCTATGATTAAAAAACCTTCAGAAGTTAAGAATATACTGGCAGCTAAGGGAAAAGGCAAACATTAAAAAAAATAATAATAAAGTCCACAGAGTCCATGTAGGATTTTTCAAAGGAGAAACAGCAAATTTATTTTAAAATCATGTCTAATGGTTAAAATCATAAGCAGAGCAGAAGCAGTGATTTTCAAAAATAAATGCTAAAACAGGATGCTGTTGCTTAATGCAAAAATTATATCATTGGACGGTGAGGTTTATAACATATGTACCTTTAAAATACATAAAATGAACAGTACAAAAAATGGAGAGGTGGGAAGGTTATAGAAATATATGGAGAGAAATATATAAAAATGAAGATCTAACTACATACTGTCTACATAAAATGCAAACAAAAAAATTAATGTCAAGATTTGGAGATACCGAAATCAAAGTGTGAAATGAGGTATGCCATGTAAACAGCATAAAAAAGACAGTGTTGCTATGTTAATATCAATTAGAGTAGATTTTAAGATACAAGTTGTATTCCCAGTGATAAAGAAGATTATTTGATGAGAATGAAAGACTGAATTAATCAGAAAAACACTACAATCATACATGTTTATATACCTAAATTAAAAAAAAATCACAGCATAGAGGCAAAAAAACTGACAGATTTAATGGTAGAAATAAAAAGGTTCATAATGATAGCTGTTGATATTTATGCCCCTTTATTACTAATAATTGATAGAATGACTAGACAAAAACACCAATAACTGTATAGAAGTTTTCAGTGACATTATAAACTGCTTTGACGTATTTGATCTGATATTTATACAGCACTGATCAACAGTAGGTATCCTGTAGAAAAGAATAGACATTCTTTTCAAAGACATCAACTAGTCACCAATATACAACATATGGTAGGCCATAAAATAAGTCTCAACAGATTTCAAAAAAATTGAAATATTAGAGTATTTATCTGATCACAGCCAGAATTAACAAAATAAGAAATAGAAAATCTGACTACTATAGAGCTATTAAAGAAATTAAATATGTAATTATAAACTGTCATTGAAAAATAATTTGACCATATATCACATGCATTCATGATAAAAAACACACAGCAAATTAGGAATAGATAAGGTAAGGCTCTCTCTGTTTTCACTACTTTTATCAACAATGAATTGATGTCCTGACCAGTTCAATAAAATAAGAGAAAGAAATCAAAGACATGAAGATTGGTAAGAAGTAAAATTATCACTCTTTGATTTTGTTAAATCGAAAATTCTAAGAAATCTAAAAGGCAAGAATAGAATGAGTAAATATAGTGACATTCTTGAATACAAGGTCAATTTATATAGCAGGCAGAATTCTAAGATGATACCAAGATGCCCTCCATTGGAGAAAGTATACATACTTTCCCCTAGTCATTAATAAAAGACTAATTTCAGTGCTGCTTTGAAGGAATTTTGCAGATGTAGTGTAGATTTCAAATTAGTTGTCCTTAAAATAGAGAGATAATCATTAGTGGGTTTGGTGAGCTCTTAAGTGGAACAGGGCTCTTGCCAGTGAGAGAGATTTGAAGCATGAAAGTGATTTGACATGAGGGAGAGCCTCCATTTTGAAAATGGATGGGGCCTCATAGCAAGGAATGGGGCATCCTCTCAGAACTTGGAGCCACGTGTGGCTGAAAGCCAGCAAGGTAATGGGACCTGTCTTACAAATGCAAGGAACTGGATATGCCAACAACCTGAATAATCTTGGAGATCGATTCTTTTGTCCAGGCTCCAGGCAAAAACTCGGTATTGCTGGCACTTGGATTTCAACATTAAAAAACTGAGAAGAGGAATCAGCTATGTCATGCCTGGGCTTCTTACCTACCGAACTCAGAGATAATAAATGATGTTTTAAGCCACTAAGTCTGTAGCAATTTGTTACACAGCAATAGAAATACAATGTAAACTAGAAGCAAATATTTGCAAAATGAAATTAAGAAAAAAATGTTCCATTTTATCATAGCATCAATGGTTGGAAATAAAGTTAACAGAAGAGGTGCAAGACTTCTAAACTAATAACAGGAAAATATTGCTGAAAGAAACTAAAGACCAAATAAACTATAGTGCATGATTTTTGAGAATTAATATTAAGATCTCAATCCCCCCAAAATTAGTCTATAGTTTCAGTCCCCCCAAAATTAGTCTATAGTTTCAATGAGATTTTCAATTAAAATCTCAACAAAATTGTTCTTGGTAGAATTTGGCAAGTTTGTGTTAAAATTACACTGATAAGCAAAGGACTGAGAGTAGTCAAAACCATCATGGAAAAATTTTTGGAGGACTCACACTATTTGATTTCAAACTTAATATAAGTCTTCTATTTAAAATAATGTGGCATTGACATGTGTAAACAAATAGATCAGTGGATGGAAAAGAGGATCTGGAAACAGATCCAGACATAGATGATTTTCAACAAAGACGCTAAGGCAATTTAATAGGAAAGGATAATCTTTTCAATAAATAATGATGGATAAACAAGGGGGAAAGGGGAATCTCCACACCTACCTCACAGTGAATTAATTTGAGATGGATTACAGACCAAAAGTAAACACTGACAATATAATGCCTGTTAAAAAATATATCAGGGAATATCTTTATGACCTGAGATAGGCAATACTTTTTGAGAGGGGGCACAAAAATCACCAACCATAAAATGAAATATAAGATTTTATAAAAATTAAATATTCAGTATGTTAAAATACATCATTAAGAGAATGAAAAAGCAGTATAGACTGTGAGAAAGTATTCTCAGTACATATATTTGACAAAGGCCTTGTATTTAGAATGTATAAAGAATTTCTACGTATCAATAACAAAAACACAAATAAGTCAACTTTAAAAATGAGCAAATGAATATATCAGTGGCTAAATAAGCCTATAAAATGTGTTCAAAACCATTTTCATCAGTAAACATCAAATTAAAACCAAATGAGATACTATATCACATGTACTAAAATGACTAAAAATGACTAAGACCAAATTTTCATGAGGGTGCAGAGCATCTGAAACATTCATTACTGGGGAAGGTATAAAATAGAACAACTATTTTGAATAATATTTTGTCAATTTCTTTTAAGAGTAAATATGTACTTATCCTATGACCCACCAGTACCACTTCTAGACAGAAATGAAATGTATGTCCATTCAAAGACAGTTTTACTGTCCACAAACTGCAAACTACACAAATGTCCAATTAACAAGAAAGTGAATAAACAAATTGTGACATATTCAGTTAGTAGAATACTAATCAATGAGCAAAAATGAATATACAGGTTTATAAAATTACCGTGATGAATTATCAAAACATTTTGTTTACCATAAAAACAAAAGTCATCTAGGTATTCTGTCACCAAAAAGGATTATTCAGGAGAAATAGAAGACTGCAATCCAGTACAGGTAGCCATGGCCAGCACATATGGAAGAAGAAAGAATCAGGAAGCCCCTTTTATAAAGGGGAAGAGTCAATTAATGGAACGGGCTTTTACAACCGTACAACCTTAGATCTCTGTTGTAAGCAGAGTTCTTCCTGTATGTAGGGCTGTCTTATGACCTAGAGTGTGATAGCTCCTCCCACTTTTTGTAGCTCCTCCCACAGGATCTCTGTTTCTGTCCCAGTTAAGATCTGTCACAAATTTTTTTTTAATTAAAGTTTATTGGGTGACAATGGCTAGTAAAGTTACATAGATTTCAGGTGTACAAGTCTGTAATATATCATCTATATATTACATTGTGTGTTCACCACCCAGAATCAGTTCTCCTTCCATCACCATATATTTGATCCCCTTTACCCTCATCTACCACCTCCCTCCCCGCTTACTCTCTGGTAACCACTAAACTATTGTCAGTGTCTATGAGTTTTTGTTTCTTCATTTGTTGGTCTCTTTCTTCTGTTGTTTTCAGTTTTATATACCACATATCAGTAAAATCATACTGTTCTCTACTTTTCCTGCCTGATTTATTTTGCTTAGCATTATAATCTCAAAATCCATCCATGTTGTTGCAAATGGTACTATTTCATCTTTTCTTATGGCAGAATAGTATTCCATTGTGTATATTTATCACATCTTCTTTATCCATTCATCTATCAAAGGACACTTTGGTTGTTTCCAGCCTTGGCCACCATAAAAGCTGCAATGAACATTGGAGCACATATATCTTTATGGGTAAATGTTTTCAGATTTTTGGGTTAGATACCTAGGAGACAAATTGCTGGGTCATATGATAATTCTATTCCTAATATTTTGAGGAACCTCCACACTGCCTTCCATAGAGGCTGCACCAATCTATATTCCCACCAACAGTGTATGAGGGTTCCTTTTTCTCCACAGCCTCTCCAACTGTTGTTACTATTTGTCTTGTTGATGATAGCCATTCTGACTGGGGTGAAGTGATCTCATTGTGGTTTTTACTTGCATTTCTCTGATGATTAGTGATGTTGAACATTTTTTCATATGTCTATTGGCCATTTGTATGTCCTCTTTGGAGAAATATCTCTTTAGGTCCTCTGTCCATTTTTTAATTGGATTTTTTGTTGCTGTTGTTGTTGTTGTTGAGTTGTATGAATTCCTTATATATTTTGGATATTAGCCAGTTATCAGAGGCGTTGTTTGCAAAAATCTTCTCCCATTTGGTTGGTTGCCTCTTTATTTTGTTGATCGTTTCTTTTGCTGTGCAGAAGATTTTTAGTCTGATATAGTCCCATTCATTTATTTTAGTTTTACTTCTCTGTTCTTTGGAGTCAAATTCATAAAATGCTCTTTGAACCCAAGGGCCGTAAGTTTATCACCCATGTTTTCTTCTATGCAGTTTTTTTTGTTGTTGTTGTTTCAGGTCTTATGTTTAGGTCTTTGATCCATTTTGAGTTAATTTTGGTAGATGGTGATAGATAGCAGTCTAGTTTCATTCTTTTGAGTGGCTTTCCAATTCTCCCAGCACCATTTATTGAATAGGCTGTCTTTTCTCCATTGTATGTTTTTGGCTTCTTTGTCAAAAATTGTCTGTCCATATTTATGTGGGTTTATTTCTGGATTCTCAATTGTATTCCATTGGTCTATGTGTCTGTTTTTCTGCCAATACCATACTGTTTTGATTATTGTAGCCCTGTAGTACAAGCTGATGTCAGGGAGTGTGATACATCCAGCATTGTTCTTTTTTCTCAGGATTGATTTGGCTATTCAGGATCTTTTGTGGTTCCATACAAATCTGATGATTTTTTGTTCTATTTCTTTTAAAAAATGCCATTAGAATTTTGATGGAGATTGCATTACATCTGTATATTGCTTTGGGTAATATGTCCATTTTAACTATGTTGATTCTTCCAGTCCATGAACATGAAATGTCTCTCCATTTCTTTGTGTCTTCTTCAATTTCTTTTTAAAATGTCTTATAGTTTTCAGTATATAGTTTTTTCACATTGTTGGTTAAGTTTATTCCTAGGTATTTTATTTTTTTTGTTGCAATTGCCAAAGGAATATTTTTTTGTCTTTTTCTGAGACTTCATTGTTATTATATAGGAATACAATGGACTTTTGTACATTGATTTTTGTAGCCAGCAACTTCACTGTATTTGTTTATTCTTTCTGGTAGCTTTTTGGTGGAGTCTTTAGGGTTTTCTATATATAGCATCATGTCATCTGCCAAGAGTGACAGTTTAACTTCTTCATTCCCAATTTGGATGCTTTTTATTTCTTTCTTTAGCCTGATTGCTCTGGCTAGGACTTCCAATACTATGTTGAAAAGTAGATGTGATAGGGGACAGCCCTGTCGTGTTCCTGAATGTGGAGAAAACGGCTTCATTAATTATGATAATAGCTGAGGTTTTCTCATATATGGCCTTTATTATGTTAAGGTATTTTCCTTCTATACCTATTTTAATAAGTGTTTTAATCATAAGTGGATGTTGTCTTGTCAAATGCTTTTTCTGCATGTTTTTTTTTCTTTTCTGTCATAAATTTTAACAATTTTGTTAAGCAGAAGGAGTCAGACACAAAAATATACAAGTACATATTGTCTGATTCCATTTTTATTAAGTTCAAATAAGTAATGGTAGAGCAGAAAATGTCAAATAATGATTAAAGTATATTCATTTAAAAAAATTATCATTGAAACTGTTGAGAGGAAAGATCTGTTTAAGATTCTCTCCAAAATTTAGATCCAGTTGCTTTGGATGGTATGGGAATGAGTGGAAAAATCGAAAATTATTTGATCAATGGACAGTCAAAATAAAGTTCTAGCATATTTTTGTTTCAGTTCAAAACCTTGAATGCTTCATTGCCATGGCCCCTTCTCAGCCTCCTGCAAAGTTAGATTATTTACATCCTTCTCAATATTGTTTGCCAACTGACCCTTTCAAAATTACAGCTAAATTAAAGATATTGCTTGTTATTTGCTGGACACTGGAACTCACATTTCCTCTTGGAGAACTCTAAACTCATTCAATGAGGCATAGGACTTGATTTCATTGGCAGAGTTTCTGCTATTCAACTTCCCACAAATTAAATGAGAGCATTCATTGCTTCTCCTGTAGACTAATGGGACTTATATTGTTTGTCCATATTTAATGTCCTAATATATTGGTTTTATGGTCTAACGTTTAATAATGAATCAGTAATGGAATTGAATGAACTGTAAAAAAAAAATCCTTCAGTTTATTACCTTTCTATTGCTTTATGGAACCTTAGAATTTTATCTCAGAGTTGCAACCGTAGATGCCTACAGGAGCCAGACAGGCTATAAATATACGAACTGAACTTGATGTAAAGAATAGAGTAGGTTTAGTCCTGTGATAATGTGAGGGAAAGATGCTTTACTCTGATGAGCGAAAATTAGCATTAAGAAAAAACGTATAAGGTGCACAAACATATCAAGTGTCTGTGGGTGGAGTTTGCCCTAAAGCTTCACCAGTTTTTCAACCTGATCTTGTCCATCTCTCCCATTTTAAAAGTTAGAAAATAACCAGTGAACAAAACAAGTTAACTAACGGCAAATTCATTCATGATTCCTAGTTTAGTGCCTGAAAAACTATACCAACAGTCTCTGTACATGAGAAGAATTGCTCATAATCATAATTGTGACCTGAAAGAAGAAAGGAACATTCATATCATAGAGGAAGAAAAAGGCTGGTATTGGATTAAGGTAAAGAAACAAATAGCAGGAATCAGAGTGCAGAGTATATTAATACGCAAAATGAGTACCTAATAGAAAGCAAATAAATTTATAAGTGTGGTCAAAAAAATAGCAGGTGTGGTTTAGATGATTCAACTAATTAAAATAGAAAGTGTCAACTGTGTAAAGAGACCACATAAACTAATAGGAACATTAGCTGCACTGACAAATATGGCCCTTGTTTTTCTCTATTTTGGTTTTAAGCCTGAAGCCTTAGGCTTTATAGCAGGCATTTTCAAGAAACCAAACTACAAATGAAACTGGCAGAGTATATACTCGTGTATATATATCGTGTGTGGGGTCAGTAATTAATTGAAATGTGTTTCTTTACTAATTTAGCATTTGGAAAAGAATCACAGGATGCTTGTATAAATTATTATAAACAATGAAGTTTATCTGAAGACACAGGGGGAAACACATCATTTATATCAATTTTCTGTTTCCTAGGAAGGAGAGGTGGCAAATCCAGGCATGCTAGCTCATGTGAACAAGATTTGAAAAAAGAGCAGTGATTCTGGGAATTCATTATATGTTTAGAGTCACATGATGGTTTTATATATGTTAGGTAGCTCCTTTGGTGTGAGGTTACACCAAATCCTGGAATTCTCTTTGGTGCTTTAGAAATAATTCATTCTCTTGGCCAGTGTAACAACTAAAAATATGTTTTTAAAAAAAAGCATTTTGGACATTTGGCTGGAGTTTTCAAATTTGTGATTTTTAACTCTAAAAGATGTTCTGAAAAGTGTGTTTCGAGTCCTATAAAAATCACTTTATTGACTGAAAAAGCAAGCAGGAAACAGTCTTCAATATCTGACATTGTAAAAAGAAGCTTTCTGGAGGTAGATTCATTATGTATGAATGGAGAGACTTATTGAAAATTGGTAACTTGTTTTTTAGTGTGAAATTGAAGTATATAAAGCTGGGTGAAAGGGTCAGAATAGCAGGTGTAGTTTAATGATTCAACTTAAAGAAATGTTTCAGATGAAGAGAATGTTCCAGATAAAAGAAACAGTTTAGACTGAAGGAATTAGGTGGAGCTGAAATCATAAATCATATTGTCAATGTCTCCTCCGGAAGTGGTTCAGGAGGAAAGAGGCAAATTGATCTCTTTCAGAAATACACCGCCAGGGAGTTGACCTAAAATTCAAAGATTTTAAGAGCTTCTCAAAGCACCTGCTAGTATTTAAGTAGTGAGGAGAAAAGCAACTTTAATGTATTCAATATATGTACTTTAATATCTGAATATAAATTGAAAACACTATTTTAAACAAGTGATGAAAGTGACCTCAAGCAATGCAAAACTGGGAAAAAATCATGACCTTAGAGAAATTCTGATACCAAATATACCATTTGAAATTAGGCTTACTGATGTTTTTGATTTCTGGTAATACTTGCATGCCAAAGATGATTTTCCAGGGAAACTCTTTTCTGTTAATCTGATGGATCAGTTTCTTGACCTGACAGTCCATGTTATCTCTCTTGCTCATTAGCTGACCAACATTACGTGATGAGGTAACACTGAAAAATGTCTTATCCAGTCTCACATACTCCCAAAGCAGTTTTCCATACATCTTCTCCCTGCACATTTCTCTTGATGAAAGGGATATTTTCACTACTGAGAAGGTAATCAGATTCTAAATTATGAAATTAATTATCCATGGATTTAAACTTTCTATAATGTATTTGTACTTTCAAAGACTATATTTGAGTCAAATGACTTCTTATTTGCTAGCATAAGTGAAGAAAAGACATTTTTAAGGAAGAGGGGGAGAGATTTGCTTGCTCTGGCACACCATAGTCCATTATAAAAATGACAGAAAAAGTGGGATAAGTGACTTGGCACAACTCATTGAAACACTTTCCACATGGATTGTTTTCTATTTTGTATTTTAAATGTATCATAAATGTAAGTATAAATTGAAAGTATAATGAATTGTAAGCTTCTTTAAGTCAGGTGCCTTGTGTCTTGATTTCAACAGTAGAACTGTCCTAGCACAGTGCCTACTAGCTAGAATGTCTCCATAAATACATTCTAAATAAAGTAATAATTGTAGTTTGTAGAAAAAATGAATTTTTAATCAGTGCATTCATGATTTTATGAATGACCAATTTTCAGATTCGATTATCTTAATTAGACATAAAAATGTGCAATTATGGTATGTAGAGTAATTAACTGGCTTTTCTAGGGCATTTCCTAAAATTTCAAGATAGTACAAGTGACAGATATATCATACTTGGTAGAGAAAATCACCTTAATTTTGTATAACCCTTGAGAAAAAGGTAAGATAAAAAATGGATATTCTTGGCCTCATCAGTGCCCTTTGTACTAATTTGAAATTATTGTTCATAAGTCAATCACATACTTCCTTGAGTCATATCTGATTATAAAGATGATGCTTGCTTTATGTTCTGGGAGAAGGCTTGATTTCTTCCACATTTAATGAGAGATATTATTTTTTCTCTATGTAAGTAATAACAAAAAATAATAAAAAAACAACAAATATTAATTAAAGCCCTATTCTAGGTGATCTAGGGCTACAAAAGAACCTTAGAACTCTTCCTTTAGGGTTCTGCAGTATGACCTACAAGTTTACAACAACCACATACAAATTTACATTGTTAGTAAAAATACTGGAATATACATGAAGTAATAAACAGAAGATTCCTAAAAGAAGAAATCAGACATAGCAAATATGGCTCCTTAATCTAAATGCCTTTTTCGTTTTTAAATTTAGGTAGAAACATCTTGTCCCATAATACTAGAATCTAAGATCTGTTTCTTGATTTTTATTTTTTAATTTTTTTAATAGACATCAATAGTCTTCAAACTATTTTAAGCAGGGAAAATGGTTTGAAGAAAACCTACTTAATTTAGCCCAAGATGAAGAGATTTATTGTAAAAAATACATATTTTCAAAATTTAAAGGAAAACAGAACTCGATTTCATCAAAGCTGGAAAACATGAAGCTCCAGGGAATTCCACTGTAGGAGTTCATGGACTTTTACTCTAATGATCTGCCATTACCTCAAGAGCAATTTATTAGGTTTCCGCATATCTTACTTCAAATTCTCCAAAGGGAATCTGATTAATTCAGATTAGTTTATGGAGTGGTTCCTCTGGGGTTGGATAGCTACTCTTTTTCAATCAGCCATATCTGGGGAATGACATTGTTAATTAAGGATAAACAAGAGAAAACAATATCTTTCCGTAGTAGAGATATTTGCAATGCCGGTACATATTTATTTATATGTAAACGTGTAATAGAAAACAGACTATATGGACATAAACATAATTATGTTTTCCTGGGGAAGTATATTTATGGGCAAATTGTTGACAGTTCTTATGCCTGTGTGCCTGTGTATTCAACATCAATGTAGGTACACAAGCCACACGTTTGCTTAAGTGAAAACCTAGGTGTCCTTAGTAACGGACCCCCTTAACTCACCCCACACATCCAATCACCAAATCCTAGTTCTTCTATAACCTAAATAACATTATATTGAAATTATCTACCCATGACTGAAACTTTCTCATTGTATTATAAAATCCATGGAGGAATGTGTTGTGTTCAGCTTTTTTATATTTGTATCTCTAGTAGTTAGCACAATGATTGGTACCAGCAGCCTAGCTGACACCTTGATTTTTGCTTTGTGAGACCCTACAACAGAGAACTCAGCTAAACTGTGCCCAAAGAAGCTGTAAGATCATAAATGTGTATTGTTTAAGATGCTATGTTTGTGGTAATATTGTTATGCAGCAATAGATAATGTACCTGAATTTCTTTTTCTTTCTGCATTGTATTTTAAAAAAATAATTAATGACAAAGTCTCATTCTAAATTCTGAATCTATGGTTTTGTTTTCTACTACAAACTAGTATTTACTAACAATTTAGTATTAATTTGGCATGGAACTCAAAAATGGTGGGATGAGTCAGAAAGGTGAAGACCAGATGTGGGTAAATTATTGATATTTATCTTTAGATTCCTCCTCCCTGCCTCCCCTCCACACTCTGGGACTGATATTGTAGGCCATGGCCCCAGAGAGTTTCAGTTCAAAAGACTGTTGTTTTAGTTAAGAATCATCACTGAATCTTTGGTTAGCTTCTGTCATACCTCCACACCTCTTAATCTTTCGTATAAGACTCCATGAAAGTATAAGGTGCCTTGTTTTTGTCTCATGTTAAGATCAATCTACCATAAGTGTTTTTCTGTTCCAGGAACAAAAGGAACATTCTACTTCTATTCAGAAATTAGTAGACAGTTATGGTTCCCAATCTAAAGTTTTATGTTGATACAACAGTGATGATTCAAAATTATTGTTTCTTCTTGATGGTTCCAGGGACCTTAATATTCTGAGACAGCTAAGAAATTCTGAGACCTGGAAGATACTCATTCTAACTTATTGGCTTAATGGCATATGTGGAAAAATGAATATTACCAGTCAAATTCTCAGAAGACATTACAAAACTGCATAAAAGATGTTGAAATAAAACTGAAGGAGTGACATTTTTATATATGTGTAAGAAACTCTCCGAATTATTCATTCATCACTGTTGTATCTGAATATAAGCTTCTGAAGTTATGTGTTGAATTCTCTTCTTATCAGATGACAATAATTTTTTAGATGGACAAGTTCCTCTTCTTGCTCTACTCCTGGAGTTAGCTAACTCCATGTTTGTATCTGTTTCCACAATGCTTCTAGAATTCCTGCTTCTAGGAGTGCTAGGAACTCCTAAGATGGGCCTAGAATAAGACTTAGCGTTTGAGACATCCTCACCAAAGGCCTTGGGCTCTGTGATAGACTGTCTCTAAATATTAAGGACACAGAACACCCACGAGAGCTGTTAATGATGAAATATTCAAGTGATTGGAAATGGACCAAAATGGATTAATTCTGTATTCAGAGTAAGCCTAGACTGCATAAAACAAGAAGGCAGAAGACACATACTTCAAATTAGGCACCCAGGCTAGCAGGAGACATTGAGTGGATACTGAAATTTCGATATGTATACAAATAAGCAACTTTGTTTTTTTTAATGTTAGATAATCTCTGTTTTGGGGGTAAACGATCTATTCCCTTGAAAAGGAGCTCTGGGTACTAATATTCATAAAACCACCTCTATAAGCTTATTGAATTCTGAAATGTCTTCAGATATCTTAGTCTCAAAAATTATTATTTGGGATGGGACTTGCAAACAAACAAAAACAAATTACTTGATTGTAAACACTGATTTTATTGTAGAAAGGTAAAAATCTGTGCCTGAGTAATTGCTGCAGTGTATGTTTCCAGCTAAAAGGACAGAACGGCTCTGTGAACATATTTATATGTAACTTAAAATCCTGAGAATTACCCACTTGAAAAGCAATAGTAATTTCTTTTTAGACAGTGCAAAGCTCATAAAGAAATTCAACATTTATATTTATGATAGAACATAGGTAGGAAATAAGAGTCTTAGTTGCCCAAGGCTAGATGTCTTGAAAATTTTTTCAGTAATTGCAATGTTTGTCAATTTTTTTTCTAAACTGTGGAATTAAAAAAAAAAATGTAAAGAGGAAAATTTGAGTAAAATCTTGAAAAAGAACTGAAGTATTATATAATGAAACAGAAATGTAAAGTTTAACATTAATTTTAAAAATAATTCTATAGTTTTATTTTGTATAGATAAATGCAATTAATACAGAACACAAAATTGTCCATTGGTGGCATAGCATCATTGCTTTCTAAGCAATTTTGATTTATAAACTAAAACTAATAGCTAAAGTTTTGTAGAAGTATCAAATAGAACCTAGTATTTGAAAAAAGTATAGTTATTAAAGTGTGTAACATTTATAAAATCTAGTGCTTTCTATTGATGTTTTAATGAATGAGGTTATCTAATTTTTTATGATTTTGTAGGAAAAAATGTATTTGAAATATCAAGAAAAGTTTCAAGGTATAAGTCTTCCACATTTTTGTGACAGTATTTTACTTTGTCCTTAATAAATTCTGTTTTATTTTCCTAATGTTATAACGACTTTGAGAATTTAGATTCACGTGGCATTTTAGTAATACAGATCCTTGAGCAACACAGATTTGAACTGTGCAGGTCCACTTAGAGATTTTTTTCAGTCAATATCGTACTGAGTTCAATCCATGGATGCAGAGGACCAACTGTATGTGCTGTTATATACCATCTTATAGAAGGGACTTGAGCATCTGAGATTTTGACATCTGTGGGGGGTCCTGGAACCAATCCCCAATGGAGGACAAAATGTTTTGGTAGAGTCACAATTCATATATAGATTTTGTACTGTATGGGGGGGTCAGTGCCTGTAACTTCTGCATTATTCAGTGTCAACTATAGATGCATTGGAATTCTTCATTAGACTTTCTATAACTCAAAAAGATTCCAGTTTTATATATTCAGAATTGTGAGATGTGAAAAGATCTCTAATTTTTTAAAAAGGTTTTGTATGTATACTAACTTAGCAATAAGACAACATTCCAAGACACTAGGTATCTGCCTCAAAATCCGCCTGGAACAAAATAAAGAACTGTATGGTCCTACCTGATAATATTACCTGGGAATGGCATGTATAGGTTTTCAAGCCTTGGCATAACAGTGCACTGTAAAATATGTTAAGGTTGTAAGGGAATATTATGTTTTATAAAAAGAGAGTGATGCTAAGCTTATTAAAGTGAGAAAGATAAGTAAAATAATTTATCAGAACAGGATTTTGTAAAGTTAAAATTTAATTGAACATAAAAACATGTAGATTGTAGTATTGTTTAAAACTGAACATAGAAGACAGAATTGTTCTGCCCAGCCTGAAATCATACATATGAATCTTAAGCATATAACCATGCATTTAACTATGGGAGATAGACCAGATGGTGGCAAAATATACAAAGCTTTGGACATTAAATTGCTGATTCCCCGCCTCACACGCGCACACCCACACATACACACACACATATCGTAAAGTAGACCGATAGGGCTGATTTCCATCGCTCTCTGCCAGACGCTAAATATCAACACCTAAAAAATGTCACTTTCAAAGAATATGGAGCTGCCATCTGTCGGAATGATAACATCATGAATTTGAAGTAAACTGCACCATATCGTACATCAAGTAAATACTTCTGTAGCCATGTAGGGTGAGTTATAATGGCTCGAAAACAAAGGTAACTGTATATATACGCTTACTGGAATTCATAATAGAAGCAGAAAGACCTATATAGGAAACCTTACACTTAATTTAGTAGTTTCATTTTTATTATTAACATCCACTTTACTATTATTTTTGGATCGATAGACAAAGAATATTTAAGTATGTTTATTTTGTCAGACATATTTTCACTATAAGTAAAACTAGAACAATTACTGGATCACCTGAAGAAAATTATATTAACACATTGTGTTACAACTAAGTGGAAATATCAATATGAAGCACTCATTTAAAGAAAACCAAATAGTTTTTTTCGTCCTCTTCACATTTTGCCAGTTACTGTCCTGGTCACGCCTCGTAGCCATGCCTGGCAGAATTGAGGAAATCAAGGCCTTCCTGCTCACGGCCAGGAGAAAGGATGGCTGTGAGCAGGAAGGCCTCGATCTGTCAAGATCAAGAAAAATAAGGATAATGTGAAGTTTAAAGTTTGATGCAGCACATGCTTTTACACTTTGGTCATCACAGACAAAGAGAAGGCAGAAAACCTGAAGGTTTGGCAGTGAAGGAGCTGAAATGAACTGGACATGCTGATCTGAACTGTATTAAAATTTTAAAAATTTAAATGAAACAAAACAAATGTTTCTTTTATACCTCTGTATACTGAAATGATCTAGAAGAACTATTATCCCGGCAACATGCAATCACAACTCCTCAATTACAATTTCTAATACCATTTCCAAATAAAAGGACACAAGGTATATATGAGCAATGAAATTTCCTATCTGGGTTAAAGAAAGTACAAGATAGGTCTTGGATATCTTAGTGTGCCCAAAAGAAAGTAGGCTTTCCCTGATTAATAGCATAATTTCAAGCGGACACGGGAGTCCTATAAAGAGGTTCTTACTGGCCAATATTTTAAAACTATGAGCATCCAAAAGATTAGATCTGTGGCTTGTTGAAACATATTGAAGAAATGAAAATTGGGAAGTCCATAAAGAAAATGTAAATGTGTCGAAGTAAAATTAAATGTATTTCTGTAATCTTATTTAATTATTTTGATATTATTGAGTCATTTATTATATTTCATCTTGCATTCTAGATAAAAAAAAACAACAATAAAAAAAAAAACCCTTGTGGAGCCTGAAGTGATCCAACAATGCTTCCATTTCTGAAGAAGAACAAAAGCAGAAACACCTACTTTCTAGTTAAAAGTATCCCCAAAATTGGACCGATAGTATTACCACATCTAAGAAAAAAATGACATACTCACAAAGATTACTGAATAGATGAGAAAGCATATAAGAGTCAACAAAAGCAAGACACAGTCATATATAAAAAGAGAATGAAGAAATAAAAGACTTACTTGTAAAAGTGAGTGTACCAAGTTTAACAGATACATCAAGTTTAACAGATACATTTTTTATAAAATGAAATTTCAAGAAATAAAAATTATACTGGTAGGAAGTTAAATATGCACAGTTAAATCTCAGGGGTAGTAATTGAATTTAAATTAAAAAAATCAGAAGTCCTAATATAAATAGATAACAAACAGAATAAGAAAATAAAAATTTAAAAACAAAGAAGAGAGAAAAAAATAGAAGCAGAATGAGAATAAGTCAAATGTAAGGTGATACAATATAGAAGACCTAAATCATCAATAGATTCACTAAATATAAATGGAAAAAGAGAAAAAAAAAGTTAAAGAGGAAGATTGTCAAATTGATTATTTAAGAAAATATTAGTTACATATAGTGTGGTAGACAGAATAATAGCCCATTCAAAAATGTTTAGGTTTTAATCTGCAGAACCTGTGAATATAGGGATAATTTACATGGCGCAAGGACCTTTGCAGATGTGATTAAGTGAAGGAAGTTAAGGATACTAACATAGGGAGGAGATACATCCAGTAGATAGTGTAATCTTGCTTTATCAGACTGTGCCCAATGTAGTCACAAGGGTCCTTAAATGAAGAATCAGGAGGGTAATGAAGGAGCTGGAGGTTGAATCAGTTGCCAACAGCCAATGATTTAATCAACCATGCCTATGTAATGAAGCATCCATAAAAAAAAACTAAAAGGATGGGAATTGGAGAGATTCCAGGGTGGTGAACACATGGGGATTTGGGGAGACTGGAGCAATAGGAGAGAGCATGGACACTCCACGCCTTTTCCCCATACCTTGCCTTACGCATCTCTTCCATCTGGCTGTGCCTGAGTGATATCCTTTCAGAATAATCTAGTAATCTAGTTAATAAAATGTTACTGAGGTTGTGAGTTGCTTTTGCAAATTAATCAAACTGGAGGAGGGAGTCTTGGGATCTTCTGGTTTATAACCAGTCAGTCAGAAGTACAGGTAGCAACCTGGACTTACAACTGGTGTCTTAAGTCCTTTGGGGGGTGGGGAGGTGTTGTCATTGGAACTTCCAATGTGTAGCTAGTAGGTCAGACGCCATAGTGATAATTTGGGCTAGCAATTGGCATCTGAAGAGATATACTGGTGGGGTTGGGGTGGGGGCCCGTCTTGTACAACTGACTGCTTAACCTGTGGAATCTGATGCTACCTCCACTAGATAGTGTAAGAAATTAGTTGAATTGTAGAATACCCAGCTAATGTCAGAGAACTGCTTGTTGGTGTGGGGGAAATTACCCTGCTTCACACATGTGAATTGGGTTTGGAAACCAAAACAATTACATGTACAACAGAGATTTTTTAAATAAAAGAATAAAATTACAATGCCTCAAAAAATTCCTACAAAATATATTACCAAACCTGATTGTGTATACATATGCATACATTTTTTCTATAGCACCAATATCTATAAATAAAACCAATATCCATATAAACCCAATATGGTATTGGTTTTGTTTCTCTGTAGAATTCTCTAATACTAATACCTTCCAGATAGAAAGGGAACATTCCTGAGTGCTAGTGAATAAAATCATGTAAAAGAAAAACATAGAAGGAATTATATGGACTTAGACTGACACAGATGTCATTGTGTCAGTAATAGCAATATTGGTGGAGTATTAGGGACAAAAGCCTGATTAGAGAGAGTTGAAGAAAAACAATGAAAGTGAGTAAATGGAGATGATGACCATAAATAACATTTTCTCTGGTTTATTCAATGTGTGTTTCTTTTCTTCAGTAAACTTTGCTTGGGGAGGATAGGACCACATATTTATATCCCACACAGTACCTAATGAATTCATTTGTATAGTGTAGGCACTATCTAATATTTGCTAAATGAAATGTTATATAATTTGTGTCCAAAGAAATTAATTATATTGCCAATTGGTAGAGAAGAAGGCATTCTGAGATTTGGATAAGGGTGGGGTAGAAGAACCAGTACAAGACATAAAATTTGACTTGAAAACAGTGTAGGGACCTATGGTGGTAGGCTGAATAATGGCCTCTAAATATAGCCAAGTCCTAATTCCCAGAATCTGTTAACTTTATTATATGTGGGAATTTGCCAATGTAATTAAGATGGGAAGATTTTCTAGGTTACTTGGGTGGGCCCTAAATCACAAGTGTCTTGCAAGAGGAAAGCAATCACAAGTGTCTTGCAAGAAGAAAGCACAAGGAGACTTTACCAAGGAGGAAAAGGCAACATAAAGATGCAGAAGAGTGAGATTTGAAGATGTTGTTAAATGGATCCAAAGTTTTGCCACCTCAAAAACTGTGCCTTTTGGGATATTGATTTTAAACTGGAAACAAAAGGCTCAAAAGAAACTTTGACCGCCCCCTTCCTGCCTAAGGAATTCAAAGCAAAAGGCCTACTCCAAGAAGGAAATTTCAGGATGTTCACCTTAGCTTCATTTAAATTAAGTATGGTAGATAGGAAGGCACCAAGCAGGGGCCGGGTAGCTAGATCACTCCCTGGGTCCCATTGAAGCAAGAATTTGCCTGACATGTGTGTTCCACCCAACTACATGTAAATTGCTCAGTCTCACCTTTGAAATCTAATATCTTGTTCCCCTCTTTTCCCTTTTGTCCAAAATGTCATATATACCTAATGTTGCCTCACTATTTTTGGATTTTTTTGTGTAAATTCCCCATGTATACATATTAAAATTTGATTTTTCTCCTGTTAGTCTGTCTCTGTAAATTGGAGTATTAGCCCAGGTAGAAGAACATACAAGGTGAGAGAGAAAGTATTGTGTTTTTATTAGCTCCAACATTGTACTGCTGACCTTGAAGATGGAGGAATGCAAGGAATGCAGCTCTGGAAGCTGGGGAAGTCAAAGAGATAGTCTCCTTGACAACCTGAGAAGGGAGAATGGCCCTGCTGACACCTTGCTTTTAGCTCCCTTAAATTCATTTTGCATTTACGGTCTCCAAACTATAAAATAACACATTTCAGTCATTTTAATCCACTAAGTATGTGGTAATTTGTTCTACCAGCAAGGCTAATACGCCCACCTTCCTGTATAAGCATTCATACTACAGAAGATTCAAAACAAGGTTTGATTGACTATGTGGGATGTTGGGGGTTGTTTGAGTAACTCTCATCTGGGACTTTGACAGCCTACGGAGTCTGAGTCTTGTGCTGTGAGTCATAAATGAGCACTCATAGTTTTTACATAGAGAATTAACTGGACAAAGAGTGTTCTAAGACATATTTTTTCTGATAGCAGAAAGAAAAAGAGTGGGCATGGAAGTTTTGGTGGGTAGTTGGATGAATCTGTGAATGACATGATGAGGAATTTAGATAGTAGTAGAGAAGCCATGAAAGGGTAAAAGCAACCATTAAAAGGAATTCTCCAGGGTAGGAGTGATCATGATGACAACACCTGAATTGAGTAACTGGACATTAAGATAAAAAGTTTAAAATGATTCAACAATGTTGAAAATGGGAGACTAGAAGGAATGTGCTCTTAGCAGAGTTGGTATATACCAGAATGAACAAACAAATAAATAAATACAGAACAGATAAAATTATTAGGGTGGGGAAGACCAAATGAGCCATTAGCTCAGTTTTGCATTCCACATGAAAATGTCCAGTAGAAACTGAAAAATCTGAAATTGCTATTTTGATGAATAAGGCTACAGGTGGATCTGTCTTCATGGTTGAAGCCCTCTCATCAGATAAACCATTTTACAGAGAATAAAGGGACAAACGAAGATTGAAAAATTGATGCAGAAGGTTAGAAGTAAGAGAATGAACAAAGATAAGGTGTAGTTCAGAGAATATCACATAACAGAAAGGTTTCCAGCTGTATGATTTCTACTTCAGTCTGACAACCTAGATATAACTCAGATTTCATAGGGTAAGGAACATGCAGTTGAAAACAAAGAAACTGGTTAAATCTGTAGTTTTCCTCTTTATGATTCTTTCCACTTAGGGTACAGATAGCTGTGATTTCTTAGTTTTAGGAACTCCACACCTGATGGTCTGACATTTCCTTCTCCAGGCAAGGATCTCTGATGGATCTGCCATTACTTTTATTACTAATGAACTTCAGGGTTTTCCTCAGTCAATATTGTGAGGTGTAATGTTGGTGTTTCATGGTCCTAGATTTCTCTGAGTCTTGGGAGCCTAAAGGACATATGCATTTTGCCTGGTCCCCTTTGTGCAAATCTTTAGGCAGGGGCTATTATTTAGGGTAACTGTGTTGCTTCTCTCAATATCTTTGCATTTTGTTTGGAACGAGGCGCCTGTTGAACCTAATTTTGGAATTCAAGTATTCACATACAGACTGTGATAAAAGATTCAGTTCCCTTCATTTCCTCTTTTCATTGTCTTCTTTTATTTGTTTTCTGTTTTTCGTTCCTTTTTACTTAATGAAAGAAAAAAGTGGTACCCTTAACTTCCTCAAACAACACTCAGTGGTTGACTGAATCAGATAGCTCCGATAAGGTTAATTTCAGGTCTTCTGGAGTCAACAGAAGATGGACTAATGCTCCACTGACCACCATTCAACCTACCAAAATAACAATTTCGTTTTAATTGTGAAACTGCCAATATTGACTAAGGTGCAAAATGAATCACCATGTAGTTTAATGCATTTTTGCATTCTTCTGCTTGAGTAACAATAGAACAGATGGGCATAAATTCGGGAAAGCTTAATGAATTGGCAAGTGATGACATAAAGTAAGTGGGAAAGGAGTAACTTAAATGAGTATAAACAATGGAGGAAAAAATCTTCATATTATTTTAGAAAATAGAATACATTGTGATGTATGATTTGTTTTCTTTTGATTATTATTTCCTTGATACGATTAACTTAAAATAGATTCCGATGAGTATAACTCCTTTTATAAAAAATTTAAAATGGGGTGATTTTTAGTGAATACTATTGTTCCATTGTATCTGCACTGCAGATTACTCCTCAACTCTCCCATTTCACCTTCAAGAGGCACAGTGCGTGCCATGTGCTTTAGGCCAGGCACCCTGAAAAGTTCAAGAGTCTCTAATAAACTGAACACTGATGAGGAGAGCCTCTGGAGGAAGAAAATGAATTCCCCAGGATAGGACTGAGTCATAAATTTCTTATTGAAGTTTGCTCTATATCCTAGAATGATTATAAAGCAGAATAAATTTATATGCAAATGCCAAGGACATAGAAAAGTAGATGAGAGAGCATTCTTCAAGAGTTGGGTGATTTGTGGATAGTGGGTATTAATCTCTTTTACCATTTATTTTTTTTTAATTACGTTTCCTCACACTAAGCATGTATTTATTGATAGACCTTGTCCAACACACAAAAACTGGAAAAATCTCTGATGATTGTTCTGTAAAATATTTTTAAACAAGACCTTGTACTCTCTTCCACAGCCAATCAACAACAGATTTTTCAGAATAAGGAAGTACAAAGAAGTACAGTTGAACAAATTGCAAAATTTTTTTTTGTGTGTGAAATGCTGATCTATCAAAATGATTTGCCAACTTGATATTAACCCTTCTAATTCAAAGAATTCACAGAAAAATCATTGGGGACCATCCTGTTCTTTAAGCCAGGACTATGTGTTAATGTATTTATTTTTTTTATTTTTTAAAGATGAATTACACATTTTATTATTTTTTAATCAACAGACAATAGTTTCAAGCTTGCTGACCTTTTCTTTTTTAAAAAAAAAATTGTTTTCATTAGTTTCAGGTGTACAAAATAATATAATAGTTAGACATTTATCATTTACATCCCTCACAAAGTAATAACCCTCCTCCCCCCATCTACTACCCCTCTGACACTACATACAGCTGTTACATTTCCACTGTCTCTATTCCTAATGCTGTACTCCGCTTCTTGTATATATACAAATATATACATATAAAATTATAGTTGACATTCATTATTGTTCAGCTTCAGCTTCAGGTGTACAGTGCAGTGATCAGGCATCTACATCATCCCTGAGGTGGTCTCCCTAACAAGACAAGTGCTGATCGGATACCCTACAAAATCTTTACATTATTGATTATATTCCCAAAAATTGACTTTCGTATTCCCGTGGCAATCTTATGGTTACCGATTGTGCTTTCTAATCCCCTCACCTTACCTTTATTCATAATTAAAGTTATTGTGGTGACATTGGTTAATAACCTTATATGAGTTTCAAGTATACAATTCTATAATACATCATCTGTATATTGCTTTGGGTACTCACCACTAAGAGTCAGTTCTGCTTCCATCACCATATATTTGACTCCTTTTAACTTCTTCATCCTCCCCTAATACTCTTTTCCCTCTAGTAACTACCATAATATCATCTGTCTATGAATTTGTTTGTTCGTTTGTTGCTTTCTGTTTTATATCCCATATATGAGTGAAATTATATGGTTCTTGTCCTGTCTTATCTAACTTATTTCATTTAGCCTGATATTCTCAAGATCCATCCATGTTGTCTGAGCTGGCAGTATTTTATCTCTTATTATGGCCAAGAAATATTCCATTGTATGTATGTACCACATAATCTTTATCCAATCCTCCATTGAAGGGCACTTTGGTTGTTTCCATGTTTGACCACCGTGAATAATGCTGCAATCAACATAGGGCTACATATATATTTATGAATAAATGTTTTCAGTTTTGGGGGGGATAGATACCCAGAAGAGGGATTACTGGGTCATATGGCAATTCTCTTCTTAATTTTTTGAGGAACTTCCATACTGTTTTTTTTTATAGTGGCTCTACCAGTTTACATTCCCATCAGCAGTGTATGAGGGTTCCTTTTTCTCCACATCCTCTCCAACACTTGTTAGTTCTTCTCTTATTGATAATACATAGTCATTCTAACACGTGTGAGGTGGTATCTGATTGTAGTTTTGATTTGCATTTCCCATATAGCTAGTGAAATTTAGCATTTTTTCATACATCAGTTGGCCATTTGTATGTGTTCTTGGGAAAAGTATGTGTTCAAGTTTTCTAAAAGCAATTAGGTTTTAATCCAAAAACAGTTTTCATAGTTCTAAGAGGAGCAAAGAAGTAGAAAAGTTTGATGGCCAGCTTCAATGTAAAGACAGCAAAGTGTCCATAAAATACTATAACATAAGATTAATTTGAATGTGAGTTAATTCAGCGATCTGGCAGGGCTGGAATCCAATTTATGGAAGGATAATGAGGAAATGCCAACAAGTAATTGTAGTCAGTGAGCCAAAGTGCTTTTTCAATATGTTTAACTAAAGATGGCAGGAGAAGAAAGACATGAAAATATATATTTGGAATCAGACTTTAGCATATTTTTGGGTAGAATGAGCCATAAAAAGGAGGCCAATTATTAGTGAAATATGATCTCATTCTCTCTTATGTATGACTAAGATGCTGAAAAGGCCATTCTTGCTACAATTTGGGAGGGATTTTTCCTCTTTCATACGCAGCTTTTATTTTTTCTTTGAAGCCTATGTTTAAACAGATTCCAACATTAGGTGTTAATACCCTTGAGGTTTGATAATTATACAAAAATGTTTTATAAGTAATGGGGTTATATTCAGGAGTGGATAGAAAAAATATCCAAGTCTTCCACAAAATGTTCATGTTGGAATCTTAGAAATATATTTCACTATTCTCTGGAATAAGAGTTAACAGTAATCAAAGTGTCATATATATACTTCATACATTATTTTCTCCACTAAAGTCTAGAATACTTTATATATCAACTTTAAGTGTCTCAAAATAAATTTTGTACACAATGGGACAGTTTTTTAAAAAATAACATTGTTATTGAGTATCTTTATTGGGGAAAATCATTCTCTAATGAACCTACAAAAACCAAGGGAGTAATAAAGCGTAACTTCAAACTTTCCAAAAAGTTTTATCTTCTTAATTAGAAGAAAGATTATTTTACTTAACCTACAGCATCAGTTGGATTTAACTATGCTTTTTTTAAAGCCTTATGATATTTTTACAGTACACAGGGCAATGATGTCTGTTTTAAAAAATGAGGACGTATCAATAAAAATAAAATTGAAGAAAGCAGGAACTGCTCAAAACCCTAAGGATATTGGAAAACTTAGAAAAACACACTAAATAAATTTGTTTAATTTAGGCAAAACTTTTTCTCAAGCATATTTTAAATTCATAGTATTCATTTAAATATTAAGATGTAAAATATGATCCTATTAATAAACCATCTAAAATACATATTTCTGATATTTATACATTCATAGATCTGCATAACTTAAAAGGATTCTTTACCAAACTTTCCCCATGGCCCTATGCTAAAAGAATTGTGTTCTATTCTTTGTTGTTTGTTATTTGTGTTATAATTGGAAATCACTAATTGCCTCTGAAACGCAATGTTCTCATCTGCAAAATGGAAGACAATATGCTTCCCTAAAAGGATTGCTGTGAGGACTTAATAGGAAAACATGAGAGAAACTTATTTCCAAATTGCAATTGAAACATAAGCTATTACTGTTATTAGGCATTTATTATCTTTTCCAAAAATAATAGAAAAAGAAAATTTATTGAAGCACTTACAAATTTATGAAGTAGATTACATACAAATGCTGGTTCTACGCTTCAGACTTACATGAAGGAAAAACATATATATTGGAACAAGTTCAAGCACAAACATTATCCACTCAACAAGTATCCATGAAATGCTAGGTGCTATGCTGGGAATAAAATAGTGAGCAAGATAGGGATAACGCTTTCCTTTATCAAGCTTACGACCTAAAGTAGAATCTATAAGATGGGTCATTGAAGGCATGTTAAAAAATATATATATATATATATTTTAAATATATATATAATATATATATATTTCTGACCCTACCTCAGATTTACTGAATCACAATCTCTGATAATGGAACTTGGGAATTTTCATTTTCCAAAAATATACTCTTAAAAATATATATAGTATATAAATATTATGTATATATAAATATATACATATATATCATATATAGTCTATATATATCATATATATATATAGACTATATATGATATATATGATATATATCATATATCATTATATATATCATACATATGACATATATATATAGCTTAAAAGTGTATACACATTTTAAGAAAGTAAAAAAACTGTATTAACATGTACCAATAACAAAAGATAAATACAAGTCACATTTGACTTCTGCAATTACAAGAGGTGCTCAAAGTGGTACCATCAGCGTCCAGACACTTCTGATTATGGCGAACTACTACTTGAGCAACAACATTGACCAAAGTGTTAAGGTCTCTTGAAATGTGTATACATTTTTTAGCATCCCCAGTGTGTCTGTGTGTGTGTGTGTGGTTGTGTGAGTATATATATATATATATATATATATATATATATATATATATATATATATATATATATATATATATATAGATGGCAGTATTTCATCGTTTCATTTATGGCTGAGTAGTATATATATACATATATATGTATGTATATGTATATATACAGTTGAAATACTGCCATTTGCAACAACATGCTAAGTGAAATAAGTCGATTGAAAAAGTGAAGAACCATATGATTTCACTCATATGTGGGATATAAAAATGAAAGCAACAAACAGAAAAAAAAACTCATTGACAAGACAATAGTATGGTGATGATCAGGGGGAAAGTGGAGTGATGGGGGAGGTAGAAGAGGGTAAAGGGGGTCCAATATATGTTGACGGACGGAGGCTTGACTTTGGGTGTTGATCATGATGCAGTATACAGATAATGTATTATATAATTGTACACTTGAAAACTATATAATCCTACTAGCAAATGTTACCCCAATAAATATAATCAAGTTTTAAAAAAATCCCAAGAAATACTTAGGCACACTAAAGTTTGACATCAGTACTCTACAATTTACAAAGGAGTTCCATGGCATATGATTTGTATTGTTAGTGGACCAAGAAAGTGGTGGCTGTGTTTCTTTCCCCTCCTGTTTATGTTGGTAACTTCAGCTACCCATTGGAAGGATTGTGGTGCTAAGATTCTGAAGGTATTGGTTCTGTTAAAAAAATATTGCAGTAATCACTTTAAATAGTCAAGGACAGTTTTATTCAGTAGGAGAGGGAGATTGGACTCCACTCCACTGAAAACGAAGGCAGAAGTGTTTTTGGTGCTGGCATGAGATAGTTTGAAAAGTACTGGAGGGCATGAGTGGGGAGGGTAGTCAATGTGTTTCAGCCATCTTTGTCTTCTAATTGGTGATTATTGAATTTAGGTTCCTGTCCTCCCCCAGAGCCTGGGAAATTGGGGCACTCTTTCTTAATCATTACGTTTCAAAGGGATGGCTCCCACGTGCATGAGAAACCCAAATACCTGGGTTGTAAAATTGGCAAGAGGCTGGGAGAAATTTACTTGTCAAAAAGTCAGAGAAAGAATTTACAATTGCAAGTTTTCCAAAGTAAATGCACTAAGAAAAGGAAGGTCAGGGACCTATACAGTCAATAAGAAATCTGTCTAAAGTTTAGTCTAGCTGAGGGAAGAGTTAAGGCTGTTCTTGATCAATTCGACAATTGTCTCTGTCGTGAATTGTGTGAACTTGGAAAGGACATCTTCCCTTTCATGACCAGGACAATGAAAGTGTTTGATTACAGGGCTTCTATTAACCCTATAATGCTAAAAGCCCGTGTCTCAGAAACTATTATTTAGCCATTATGTACTGTGATTGCCTTACTGATTTTTAAAATATTGTAATAATTTTGAAATTGTTTATAAATAGCCTCTGGCCTTCCCCAAGACTCCCAGATCTTCCCAATTATACAGTCAATGCTTCCTGACCTGGCTTCAATACTAGGGTCATGTCCATCCGATATTAGTTGTTAAATATTTTGAATATCACTTCGTTGTTACAGTCTACTTTACAGTTAGTCAGAAAATAACTCTAGTAAAAACATGGCATGAGCAAAAAAGAATTCCTAACATTTCAATATGTCATAGTTCTCTAAAAATCTATACTAGTCATTTTAACACCTCCACTCTCAAAAAGTCTCTGATATTCTATAATATTTATTTTCCAGACATTAAAAAAAAATATTCATGTTCAATTGAAATCTATTGATTTTCATCCTGTGTAAAACGAGCAAGAGACCACAAATGAATTAAATATTAATTTTTGTTTAAGATTTCTCACTCTACTAAAGAGAGAAAGATGAGTAACTTATCTACAGAGTGCTAAGAGAATGCCTGATTAATTCTGATTTTAGGTGATGGAGGGATTAGAAATGAGATGTTTGGGAGAAGTAAGACCATTTTTTAATAAGGTACATTTGGGGAGTGGTTTGCTTGGATAGAAGATGATTTAGGGAACCCATGAGAATTTTTTTCAAACATTGAAAGGTTTTTCATGTGGAAAAAGAATTGGACTTGTTCTGCATGGCCCCAAGGCTTTGAACAGGCTCAATGGGGAAAGCTACAGGCATATTTGAGCTTAATGCAAGACATAATTTTTAAAATGAGAGCTAATATAAATGCCCTGTTCTGTACTTCCACAGCACAGCTGCCAGAGCACTTTCAACAGTGAATTAAGTCAGAGATTAATTCATTGGAATCTCTCATCAGACAATAATATCCTGGACTAAGACAGCATGGGATTTAATCCCGTATCCAGTGCTTTTTTCAGCACATTCTGGATCTTAGTGTGTATCAGGTGAATGAATTAATAAATAAAAGTGAGTCCTTTTTTAATAATGTTCCAGCCAACTTTGGAGGGCCCATTCATAAATGTCCAGGCATCAAATAATTCTTTAGACTAGATGAATTAGCACAGCTCAACAGAAATAAGTCTCCTTGAAACAGAATTCCGTAAAGCATCCTGGGTTCACATGCTGCACATTGGAATCTGGAATTCAGCAACCAGGTGGATTTACACAGATCAGCTGTGTAACAACTCTTAGAGAAAGTCTTTAATTGGAGTTGCAATGAAGACACCAGCGCCTAGTTGAGATTGAATAAATGGATGTTCAAGAATGAAGATTCTCTCTGGATTTACTTTACAGTCAAATATCAGTACTGTAATTAGGCTACGATATAAATTTGCAGTTTTTCTCATTATGGAATGAGGGGAAAGTCTTCCATCCTTAATGAATAGTCAGTGCACTTTTTTTTTGGTTTAATGACACAAAATTATAAAAATCAGCCCCACCACAATTTGGTTTTGGACTTTATCATCTTTATATCTAACCAGTCACTTTACTTGTTCAATATGCGAACTGAGTATCATTTCCAGGTATATTAAGCACAGCCATTAATAGGAGCTCTGAATAAAGATAAAGTGACACCCAAACTGGTTTTCTTTTTCTATGTATTATATGGAACTGCCTCTATATCCTGACCAAAGTTAGGGTATATTTTGTCCATCAAGTTCTCTGTGTCTACCGTTCTTGTCACTCTGTCATGGACTAAATTAAGTTGATTTGACAGGATTTATTTTTCACAATGCCAAGTAGATTTTACCCAGTACCCCATGATTTTCTAGGTGGTTGTTAAATTGATTTTTTGATAATATGATTCAGTAAGTTTGTAACTAAGTAGTGATGATGACAGTTCTATAATTTTTAGGGCTTTTTTTTTTTTTTTTTTCCTAATCTTCCCAGGCTGGGAAAAAGAAACACACTAAAATAAGTACTTCATTTAGTTGTTCCAATATATTTGAATCCCCAAATCCTTTTTAAATTAAAAAGATGTTGAATTAATTGTTCTTCATTGACTTTGGCAAACTCCTGAAAAAATGTTGTAAGTCATCAGAACCTGCAGTTAAGAATGTACCCAATTTATGAAATTAGTCTCACAATAGAATCTTTATATCACACCCTATATTGTTTCCAAATAACATATTATAACTCTCCTATATTTTAATAATAAGCTTTCAAATAAACTTGTAATTTGAAGACTAGCTAAATTTCATAGTTTTTTAAATATGATTTAGAGTCCTTTGTATGTAAGAAAATTCATTGGTTAAACGTGTAATATTTAAGATACTACACTAAAATGTATTTCTGCCATTGGATTAATTTCTCTACAAAAATAGGCAACATTGTCCTGAATAATTTATCACTGTAACAATTATATATGAAAACCTTCAAGCTGGAATAACATCTATTACAAAGACCAAATAGAAATCAGATAGTTAATTAGAATTTGTGATTATAGTCTCTGAGGAGAAAGATTTGTAATAAATTCGACTGAGATAATATATAGTTTAAAATACATAAAATAAAATTATCTCAAAAACTGTCTTCTGTAGTATGTAGAAGACAACTGACATTTTTAAGCACCCTTTAGGTGCCAACACCTTCACTGAAAAGCTGCCAAAATTTTAACAGAACTTGATCTCCCAGACTTCGTTGCACATAGGACTGGTGATGGGACACAGTTCTGGCCACTGAGAGGTAGTCAGGAGTTTCTGAGGAGGTAACTAACAAAAGGTAACCTCACAAAGAAAGCATTTGTCTCTTCTCTTTTTTCTCTTAGACCATGACTGCAACTTTTAGGGGTAGGGCAACTTTCTGATAAACTTGAAGATGAAAGCGACATGCTAAGAATGATAGAATGAGGGCCTTACCTATCCTGGACTACTTCTGAATTCACATGTTCACGAAATTACCATGGTATAGACTTCTGTTTAAGCCACTGTAGCATAAATTCCTGTAATTTGTATTCATGGATTCCTAAATGTTAAGTATAGTGACTCCCAAATATTATTTTGGTCATAATCTGATTTATTTAAATTAGTGTGTGTATATATATATATGATAATTATATAATAATAATAATAATAATATATATATAATAATTTCAGTTTTTCTCTTATAGATTAAGGTAATCCAAGAACATCCCCGAAAATTGCCTGGACCCCTCTTACAAGTAAAAGCCTGGTAAAACCCAGGCAGGATAGATGAGAGCTCAGGATACTCATACAAAAAGGGGAATTTTACCTTAGGGTTCTATTTAGCAAACTTCAAAAGGACTGAAAGAGGTTCTAATAAAATGTATTTAAAAGAGGTCTTTGTGATTGTCCAGCAAAACATTAAAGGCTTATTCATTTGCTAAGTATCCTTTCTTCTTTAACTACCAACCTGCAGTGCTTTCTTATTATAGAGGGCTAATATCTTCACCATCCTCTTATACAGGTCTCACAGGACACCCAGGTTCCTGAACACAGCTTATAAATGATCTATGTTGCCTGTGCTTTACTGAGGAAGTAGTGGCAAATGTTACTAGAGGGGTGTCCTGCCACAGAGTAAGACTGTTGTTCTCCATAGCTAGAGAAGTAACCAGGTTCATCAGAGGGTAGGTGAAGCGCTCATTAACAGTAATCTCCCTCCACAAGGAAGAAGGTTGGGAATGTCTAAGAGCTGTGTCCATAGAATCTGGAATTAAAGCTGAGAAGTCCCATTCATGTTTTGAATATATATATATATATATATATATATATATATATATATACATATATATATATATATTCAAATTATAATTATATTCAAATATATTTATATAAATATATTCAAATATATATATATATATATTTTTTTTTTTTAATTTTATTATTATTTTTTTTTAAGAAGAAAAGCAGATACATCTCTGGATAGAGGAAGATAGGAAAAAAACAGTGTTTCTAAATCCCTGGGATAATTTTACAGAACCCGGTCCTGACCCGACACTCATAGACTGGGTTTTGCCATAGGAAGTGGCTCTGTGTGTGTGAGCAAAGTTGTTCTGAGGACCCTATTATAATCAGAATACTTCTTGGAAATGCCTTTCCTCCAAAGAATTGATTGGAATGGGCTTGAGCCCGGAGCGCATTTGGACCAGAGCAGAGCAGAACTCATTTGTACCAGTCATTAAATTGGGGACCAAAGCATTGTGAACAGCATTGCCCACTGGAACAGGCGAGATGCATTTTTCTGACAAGTGCATCTTTTCCCCAAGGACTCACCCAGCCTCATCCCGAGCAACTTCATGACTTCTGCCAGGGATACTTGGTTGTGGAAATTCATCACATGAGTCAGTTCTACAGAGTGGGATCTAGAGTGTAGGACTCACCTCTTAGGCTGAGGTTTCCTGCAAATGTAAAAGTGAAGAATTTATGAACTTTCTACTATCACCATGGCATTCAGGGAATGGACTGGGGAGTATTGTTTGAACCCAAAACTCTATAAAGGACGAACCAATTTGTAAACGTGTAAAGAAGGCAAATCCCTAAAAGACCAGTGACTTGACTGAATATATTTAGGTACACATTTGCCATTTTGGACAGGTGGCTGTCATCTCAGCATTTCTAGAAGTTTCCTAAGAGCATAATTTAAACCATCTAATTCCATTTAATCCTTTGACTTAGACAGACTTTATTTGTGAAGATCAAATCTATCTTTAACAGATAGTCCGTCTCCACTGTAAATCAAAATTAATTCAATTTTGTTAATTCAAAATTAATTGATAACCTTTGAGGAAAGTTTTAAGCATGTTTTGATTGATGTTAGTGTTATATTTGAAAGAGATGTCTCTATTGAATTCATTTCTGATATTCTGAAACACTTTCAAAGTTCCACATATTACCTCTAAAAAGTGACCTATACAACTACCTCAGGGCAGGGAATTATGAGTCCCATTTCATCCTTGAGGAAACTGAAGTTCAAGGCCATGTGGTGACTGAATAAAAAAAGATCTAGGACAACAATCTCTATAGGCTGAGTCCCAGTTCTATATTCTTTGCTTCTTCACTTTGCTTTATAAGCAGTGTAACTGCACATGAACTTCATTTCCTTAGCATGCAATGTGCTTTTATCCAAGCTAGCTTGGTTTAGCCTGATAGAACTGTGACTCACTAGCATTCTTTCCCCCAGAGCCTCCTACCTGTACATATACTGTATGTGCTCTCCTTTTAATCATTAAGCCCTCAGGACACTGGGTTCTGGCCAGAGTCAAACTCACTTAAGAATAAAGCTTCAGGTCTGTCAACCATGACCAAGAACCAAACCTCAAACTAGAGTAAGGTTTTAGTCAAACAAAGATAACTCCTTGGCCTCAGTTATGTTTCCGCTCCTGACTTATGAAAGCGGAACAGCCCCACGGAGTGCATCCCCTGGCAACCGGACAGAACAATGGCACGACTGACAGCAGGACCTGGAGCCATGATCTGCCGCTCCCTGCCTCAGCCCCGACCAATCAGGAGAGCCCATGGCCCCAGCTCCCATAGTAACCATAGATAATGATTTTTTTCCCCTTGTATAACCTGGCTAGGAGAGGCCATCGGAGAGCCAGATTTTTGAGAGCAGTAGCTCACCTGTGTCTCCGGGCTAGGCGCCATTTCCTTAAATAAACCTTTGCTTTCTTTCTTGCAAACTCCTGCTTGTGTCTTTTTCTTGTTTTTGGATTGGATGCTCACAGGCAAGAGGACCTTTGAGTCCATATTATCACATCCATCCTTATTGCACTGCTCTCAGTCTGCATAGTATTCAATTATTGAATAAGAAGGTGATTTTGATGATGTTTTTGTTGTTCATTGCCTAAGGAAAAACCCTGAGATATTCATTAGCCTCCTTATTTACAGAATGTAAGCAATATCAAATTCTACCGTCATGTCTTAGGTGGGCTGATATTTACATTACATAATGAATTACCAAATTCCCGTTTCCCCTTGATTTGTGTGTGTTTGAGGGCAGGGCACGGAAGGGGCCCGGAAGGGGGGAAGCACCTAGGATTGGGTCTTTCCTTCAACACCAGTACAAAAATTCTCTTCACCAAGAAGCCTGTTCAATGTTCAAGGGTTCCACTTTCTCGTACCTTCACTAACACTTGCTATTTTCTGTTTTCACATGTTGTTTTATAAATGCTTTATAAGTACTTAGCATAGCACCTTTCCCAGAGTAAGCTATCCACAAGCATTTATTGAATTGATGAATGCTGTTGTATCTTCTCCAGTTCATTGATATTTCTGTTGATGTAGCAAAGTTTTGGTGTTTTTTGTTGTTGTTGGTTTTTGTGGTTTTTTTTTAATTCGGGGTCCAGGAGTTTGAGGTATCAGAATCACTTGTGGAGCTTTGTAAGAAAACAGCTTCCCAGGCCACATTCCAGACCTGTTGAATCGGGTCCTTTGGAATCTGCAGTGTTAACAGCATCTCAGGTGATGTTGGTGCATAAAGGTAAGAAGCAGCGCATTTGATCAGACTATAAACCCTTGAAGGCAGAACTTATCTTTTCTAATCCTTTGGCAGTTTCTCACAGTAAATTCTAAAACTTTGTTTTGCTGTTGTATTATTAACATTAAGATTCATATTTTAAACCTTACAAGAGCAGGTTTTGGATGGTTGTTTTCCTGCAGATGAATTCTGTATGTGAGAGTGGTAGAAGCTTGCCTATGTGACAGAATATCAGTTTTGCGCTAAATAACAGGCATTGTCTGGTACCCAGCCTATGGGGCATTATCCACAGAACATTTAACGAATCTTACTTTATTAAATACTAATTATCCATGTCCTGCAGTTTCCTGGGATGCTATGAGATCAGTCCTTTGACTAAGAATGGGTTTTTTTTTTCTGTAGACTTTGGAAACAAAAGCTGCTTCAATCAGCCTTTACCTGGTAAACCTTGTAAGCTGAGTACCCAGCACAAGCAGAGGTTATGGTCGAAAGTGCACTTCTGTCTTCCATGACTTACTAAATAATGTAGCTCCCAGAGCTATGAGAGATTTGGTGTCCTGTAACCGCTATCTAGCGACGTATGTCCATCATGCTTGATGTTCATTAGTTAGATGAGATCAGTGAGTTAAAGAACTGTTAAATTTGTGTTTTCCTCTAATGGATATGTAACTGTGGTAGCCGAGTCACAGAACACGAACTTGACAGAAAAGGACATGGCGGTAAGATAAGCTATTGCAAATATACAATTTCATAAATTCTTTCAATAATTTGTCTTAGCAAGGAGCTTTGCCAGTTCTCTTAATAAATGTGAATGAGGAGATAAAAGAGAGGAAAATAAACAAATGCATTATTACTATCTTTTTCTTCATGTATTGAATTATGCATGCAACTTATTAGTGACAAATTAAGTAATGTAGTAATTTTAGGTGCATTTGCAGAAGAAAAACTAATTGAAAATCTGTTTTGATGAAGTTAGAATAGACAGAAAAAAATAATGGAATTGGCAACATTTATTATTAAAGCTTTAGTTAGATTTATATATATTATGTATATATATATACATATATATATGTATATATATATAGAAAATGCCATTTATTTGAAACTCTTAACTCATTTCTTTCACATTCTTGTCAGGTAGATGTTCAGCAACTGTCTGCCAAAACTAATTAAAATTTTCCCTCCTCAAATTAATCAATTAATTTTTTGACAAACATTTTGTTATTGCCTTTAGGATTTTTTTCTCTGGGGGGAAAAAAAAGAGTGTTGTCTTAGAATATTTCACAATCACAACAAAAATACTGGTACTTGATAATAGAACATGTAACCAGAATAGAAAAATAAATTAAATCACACTACTATTAGTGTTGTAAACCTAATGCTTTGGATTCTTACCCTTTTTGGAAGGTGCTAGTTGAACTTATTTCCTCTAACCTTCACTTGCTTTCAACAGTTGCAAGAGTGAGGATTTCCTTGGCGGAGGACCTGGCTCAATGACAACATAAATTTGGCAGGTTCTTTGAAACCTTTTGTTTTGTAGTTTGAAACTGCAGCTTGCTGATCCTGATACACCTCACAATCTTCTTATGTTCTATCATCTTGTGAGGATCATTAGCTACTGTTTTAAAGGAGGCTCAAGTCATATTGCAAAATATTTTTCCATTCCAGGCATATAGCTCTAGTTACAATGATGAGACATCACATTAAAAAAACTTCTTTTCCATGATATATTTTTATTCCATTATAATGTCTTTTATTTTTGAATTTATTTTTAATTTTTTAATATATTTTATATATTTTTATATTTTTAAATTTTATTTTACTTTTTTATTGGGTAACAGTGTGTTTCTCCAAGGCCCCACAACTCCAAGTAGTTGTCCTTCCATCTAGTTGTGGAGGGCACAGCTCAACTCCAAATCCAGTTGGCTTTTTCAATCTTAGTTGCAGGGGATGAAGCTCACCATCCCATGTGGGAATTGAACCGGCAACTTTGTTGTTGACAGCTCGCTCTCTAACCAACTGAGCCATCTGGCCGCCCCCCTGGCAGCTCACTGTCTTCAGTCTAGTTGTGGGGGGTATATAGCTCACTGCACCATGTGGGATCAAACCAGTAACCCTGTTGTTAAGAGCTCACACTCTAACTAACAGAGCCATCCGGCTGCCCTGGTAGAGCCTTCATTTCAGTTAACAACAACAAAAACAACAACAAAAAAGCCCTAACTTTAGTTGGTATGAAATTGCTAAATTATATCTGAATTTTTCTATGTGTGTATATTACAGCCCTGTAGAAAGAGCTGCAGGAGACACTGATCTCTGAAATGCAATGCTTAAAAGAGTGGTGGGTTTTGGGAAATTAGAGACCAGTAAAAATAATGAGAATGGAAACAAGCATTTGTTGATTTTTCCAAAAAAAAATACAAAATGAATTGATTTATTGATTATTGTATGAAGCATCTCTGTCTGGAAATCCAGGCCCTCTGCTGCATGCTTCATTTTTAGAACTTCAAAATAGATGATTGAATAGAGCGAAACAGGGTTAAATAGCCTCCTGTAGAACGCCACCTGCCTTCATCTGGCAAAAGGCTTTCCATCCAGGTTCCCACAGGAAATATTTTGAGAAGGCTTCTCAAGTTCCTGGAGCTGAATTTGTATTCTTTTCCAAAATAACCTTTGGCAGGTTACTTGACAAAGAGTGCCATGATTTTAGAGCAATGGAAATGACATCACTTACGGTCAGGCTCATGTATCATTTCATAGAAGCATTATAAATAAATATACAGACAGTGCCAAAAAAAATGTATACGCATTTTAAGAAAGGAAAAAACTGTATTAAAATTGTAATACTCAATATATACCAATAATAAAAGATGAATACAAGTCACATTTGACTTCTGCAATTACAAAAGGTGCTCAAAGTGGTTACCATCAGCACAATTTTAATACAGTTTTTTTATTTTAAAATGTGTATACATTTTTTGGCACCCTCTGTATATATGAACCACCAGAGGGGAAAAGGGATCACATGCTGATTCTAGGGAGGGTTTGGTAGTGCTGTAATTTAAAACAGAGATGACTGCAGTAAACTGACTCTTGGGTTTGAATTACCTTCAGTGGTCATTCTCTGCTTAGTGAAAACTGAGAATATTGGAATTTGATGCTATAAATATTAGAGTAATAGGTGGGTGGGAAATTTAAAAATATTACAGAAAAAATTGTAATTGTTTTAAAAGGCATTATTATTTTTTCTTCTACGGAAGGAAGTGGATAGTTTAATGCTACTAAAGACAATATTTATTTTTTAAAAGTGTGGAAAAGCCAATTGCCTCAAATCCCAATACACTAACACAATTATTTTCATTTTTTAAAATGCTTTCAGTTTTTGAACAAATGCATGCATTTTAAAATAATGAAATACATTCAATTCTGTGTATTTCTTTGCTTAATCTCATACTGTAAATTTATTTCAATATTTCTATGTTTTCTTCATATTTACTAGTTCAGCTGGCAACCTAATTTTATTTTGTGACTAGACTATGATTTATTAAAATACTCCTCTTGCTTTGAACTTTAGAGGTTTTTTTTTTTTTTTTAAATGACTGTAAAAATACTGCCAGGGACAAACATTTGCATATAATAATGTTCTTCATTAAGTTTTTTGTTAGGATAAATTTTCCTTTTTGGAAATATAGGTCAAAGGTATTAGAACTTTTCTCACTCTTGCTATGTATCAGTCTGTTTAAAACTTTCCACTTGCTATCATTGTGTAATAATCATATATTTCTTAGATTTAAACATGTATTTCAGGTTGATAAATAACTCTGCTTTAAATTTGAAACACTCTTAGGAGAAAAGCGTACTAAATGCAAAGCATGTCTTCAAATACAAGAAACAAGAATTATGATTTACAAGAAGTCTTTGTAAATCAACCATATGAGACCATTTACAAAGCTCATTTAAAATTTGACTTCTGGGAATTCCAGTCGAACTGGAAAGCATTTGGTAATTTTTCTTCTCACCAAGAGTCACTCAGACTTAATTTTTCTTTGAGCAGATTGGTGTGCTTGACAGACAAAATCATCGTTGTTGTTCTTGTTTTATGAACGGGCTACAAACTTTATATTGTTGTTAAAATTAGAAATAAATTCAATGTTACAATAAAAGAGGCAGGAGTTAATTCTTACAATTACAGAGATCACAAGATACAAGGACACTTTTGTAAGAATCCAGGTTTTACTACTACACTGACAACTTAGTTTTAGATAAGGCTTTCCTTTTCTTGTTTAAAAATTCTCCCTCTCCACATCTGATACGCTTTCACATGAGACAGCAGATCACCTGGTAGCAATGTGAACCGAAGTCTTTAGAATCCTAATGTGAACGTCAGTGTTTATGTATATACTAAATATTGGCAGAATTTTTCTGTCTGTCCAGGCAAACAATTACTCTCTTTATTAGTGTTTCTCAGGGTATGGATTTCAGATCACGTTCCTTTAAATTACCTCAGATGCTTATTAAATAGTGAGCTATAACATCTTTGAAAACTTAGGAAAGATTCTCTGAGGAAGCCATGCCTCAAGTTAAGACCAGAAGCCTAATTAGGAGACACCAGGAGGACAGAGGAGGGAAGAGTACGGAAGCAGAAGAAACAGCATTTTGCAAAGGTCCTGTTAGAGGAGAGAGAGGGGAGAAAAAGAGGAATACATGAGACTGAAAGGACAGAATGATTAAATCCTAGAGAGAGAGGATGATGGAGGGAATCTTGGTTGAAAAATCTCTTAAGTTACCACAATCATCCCCAAAACAAGGAGAGTTCATTTACTTAAGTTAGACCAAAACATTTTATGTGTCATATGTGACAGTGCAAAACAGTGTTCATTTCTATAGAAATGCCACCATTAGTTGTGTTATGTCCTGATGCTTTTTTCCAGGTCATCAGTTAATCCTGTAGCTTCTAGGGACACTTTTCAGATTTACTGTACCTCAGCCTACCTGGCTACAATCTCAGCCTCCCTGACTCAACATAGTGATTCATGCCTAGCTTAGGGAAGGCACTCATTTGACAGAGGAAACCAAAGTCCAAAATCCCTGAACTCAACTTGTTCTGGAGCATTGCTCACCTAGGTGGCTTGAGAAAGTGTCAGGCAGGACCCTCCACACCCAGCAATAGGCTTCTGGATGTGTGAACAGAAGTAAATCTAACATGAATCAAAGTTTGTCTCACTGAAAAAGGTGTAAAAGGGGATGCTGTAACCAATTGGCAGCATGGTCACAGGGAGATTACCTTGGGAGTCTTCATTTCAACCCAGTTTTTAATTAAATGATTTTTTTTTATTATAAAATATACAGTTAGCTTCCTCAGTTTCAACCAGATTCTGACTAATTATGTAATTCCCTGAATGCTGGGAAAGTCTTCTCATTTTATGCATGAATGTTTCAGCTTATCATGTGGTCTTTAACAGATGCCAGCTATTTTTTAATAAAATAAAAATGCAAACAAGATATTTGTTAAATATAATTAATATAAATGCTTTTTTAAAAACTTGTCAAAGGCATGACAAGTGAATAATTAATCAATTTATAATACACATATATATGTATTAGAAATTTATATATATATATAAAGAAGGAATCTGAGTCTTGCCTTTTATAATCAGGGATTTTTGCCTGATGTCAGCATTTATCAAAATGACTTTGATTGAAGACAACATCTGAGGATGTTACAGGCACTTTATGATAAAAATTCTTCTATTAAATAAGTTTAAAGCGACACTGAATTAGTTGAACTTCTTTTTATCGGAAAGACTTCAGAGCCTTTAAAATGGAAGTAAGTGCACATTGTAGTTCTCTCAGAATGGTATGAATATTAAATTTGTTAAACATGGTTAGATAATTCTTGCTGTATTTTTTTCTGAAGAACACCTGGAAGACCAGAGTTCAAGGGAACATTAGGGAAATGCTGCTGTCTGCCATGCTGGTTGTCGTTCCCTGACTTAGGAGTATAGGAAAGCGAGTTTCTCCCAACCACGTGTCACATTGCAGCACACTTGATAATAAGAGGGACAGTGACATGCATCATCGTGACAATACTGAACCCATGTGTTAGCATGACTTACTGTTGGAATTAGAGAGTAAAAATCTCTTGTTAAAAAAGAGTATTATGGCAGCCTAGGTCTATTCACGAAATGGAAATCATAAACCCTGTTTCCCCCAAAATAAGACCTAGACGGACAATCAGCTCTAATGCTTCTTTTGGAACAAAGATTAATATAAGACCCAGTCTTATTTTACTATAATATAATATAATTAATATAATATAATACCAGGTCTTATATTAATTTTTGCTCCAAAAGACGCATTAGAGCTGATTGGCTGGCTAGGTCTTATTTTTGGGGAAACAGTAAGTTAAACAGGAGAAGTTTAATGTATAGAATGAACAACTGCAATGAAAGTGTAACCATAATATAGAAGGGAATACTACATGGTTTCCTGGGGCTAAGGGAGAGTCACCAAGGAAGTACAAACCTGCAAAGGATTCAGACCTTCTTGGAGGAGGTGTGATTCAGCCCCCAGACAGCAAAGAAGCTTGCTGGGTTAGCCAGGCTGGAGCTGGTCTGGCATTTCTAGACAAGCAATAGGCCACTCTCCAGGGTGCAGACTGAGCAAGTGATTAGCAGCTAGTGGTAAAGCCATGTACTGGGAGTCAGAGCGCCTATCTGAGCAAGAGGCTGTCAGAGTACAGGGGCTATGTGGGGGCTGGCAGAGGGAGCAGCTGATATGTGTTCATCTCCTGGGTCCTTGGGCAGGCTACTCAGAAGCTTGCAGAATCCAACGGCTGCTCTCTGTGTGACCCTTCAGGCCACAGGCAGTTATAGGATTTGTTTCCATGTTAAGAGGTCTGTGGAAACATTATCCCTAGGAAAAAAACTGTCAAATCATAAGTGGGTGGCATTCAATGCCCGTGGCTGGGCAGGCTCCACTGGCTGTTCTCACATCCATAATCCCCTGACACCACGCAGTAATTTCAGGAAGCGTCTTCCTCCTGTAGTATTCCTCCAGTGCCCCCTACTGAGAAAGCGAAACATTGTATTCATTATTTTTTTTAATTTATTTATTGGGGTGACAATTGTTAATGAAATTACATAATTTCAGGTGTACAATTCTGTATTACATCATCTATAAATCCCATTGTGTGTTCACCACCCAGAGTCAGTTCTCTTTCCATCGCCATATATTTGATCCCCCTTACCCTCATCACCCACCCCCCACCCCCCTTACCCTCTGGTAACCACTAAACCATTGTCTGTGTCTATGAGTTTTTGCTTCTCATTTGTTTGTCTTGTATTTGGTTTATATACCACATATCAGTGAAATCATAGGGTTCTCTGCTTTTTCTGTCTGACTTATTTCGCTTAGCATTATACTCTCAAGATCCATCCATATTGTCACAAATGTTCCTATATCATCTTTCCTTAACACCGAATAGTATTCCATTGTGTATATGTACCACAACTTCTTTATCCATTCATCTATCGTAGGACATTTTGGTTGTTTCCATGTCTTGGCCACCGTAAACAAAGCTGCAATGAACATTGGAGCACACGTGTCTTTATGTATAAGTGATTTCAAATTCTTTGGGTAGATACCCAGGAGAGGGATTGCTGGATCATACGGTAATTCTATTCTTAATTTTTTGAGGAACCTCCACACTGCCTTCCATAGCGGCTGCACCAGTCTGCATTCCCATCAACAGTGTGTGAGGGTTCCTTTTTCTCCACAGCCTCTCCAACACTTGTTGCTATTTGTCTTGTTGATGATAGCCATTCTGACTGGGGTGAGGTGATATCTCATTGTGGTTTTTATTTGCATTTCTCTGATGATTAGTGATGTTCAGTATTTTTTCCTATGCATATTTGCCATTTGTATGTCCTCTTTGGAGAAATGTCTCTTCAGGTCCTCTGCCCATTTTTCAATTGGGTTGTTTGTTTTTTTGTTGTTGAGTTTCATGAGTTCCTTGTATATTTTGGATATTAGACCCTCATTGGAGGAACTGTTTGCAAAAATCTCCCATTCAGTCGGTTGCCTCTTTAAAGGAGAAATGCTTGAAGGGATTCAGTTGTGCATCGCGGAGCATATATTGAAGGGTGTAGTTGGAGTTGAGAGGCAATAAACTGACAAAGTGACAACTGACACAAGTATGTGACTTAGTATCATTTAGAATGGTGGCCTGTGCTTCGGAGGGCCTTCCCACCCTGTGTCACTATACAACATGAGTGCTGGTACTGGAGTCTGTTTCTCACCCTCCCCTCCAAGTGGAATAAAACCTGGAGGAATGAGTACCAAATCACTTGTGTAGTTGTTTAGTTTTTAACATTTTATTTTGAAATAATTATACATTTGTAGGAAGTTGCAAACAGTGCAGAGATATCTTTACCTAGTTTCCTTGAATAGTTACATGATACATAACACATTCCATTATCAAATCAGGAATTGACATTCATACAATGTGTATATATAATTGTATGCCATTTTATTACATGTGTAAATTGTTACACTTTTATTGTAACAATTGCAACTGAGATGCAGAATTGTTCCATCCTCACACAGATCTCCCTTGTTCTACTTAAATCAAACCCATGCCAAACCTTACATTCATAACTCTTGGCAACTAATAATCTGTTCTACATACTACCTGTAATTTTTTCATCGCAAGAATATTATGTAAATGCAATTATATAGTATGTGATGTTTTGAGATTGGCTTTTTTTCACTCATCATAATACCCTTTCATATATACGTTAAAGAATGATTTTTATCTCCTCTGCAATGTCTTTTAATTGATTTTAGATCATTTACATTTTATGTAATAATTGATGTTACAGTCATGTACTGCTTAACCAAATGTATACGTATGTTCTGAGAAATGCATTGTTAGGCAAGTTCGTAGCTGTGCAAACATCATCGAGTGCACGTACACAAACCTAGGTGGTAGAGCCCGCTACACGTGTAGGCTATATGATACATATCGCCTATTGCTCCCAGACTACATGCCTGTATAGCATTTTACTGTACAAAACAACATGAGATTAAATCAAATACAAGAGAAAATGATACAATCAAAAGACATGGTAAATGCAAGATGCATGAAACTGCTGGTAAAATAACACAGCATATTATTTTACGGCAAACTGTTTTTATAAGTAGAAAGAGGACACTTTAAAATAATAATAGTAAATATATAAACCAGTAACATAGTCATTTATTATCATTATCAAGTATCATATGCTGACTATAATTGTATGTGCTCTCCTTTTATCAGACTGGCAGCTCAGTAGGTTTGTTTATACCAGCGTCACCACAAACATGTGAGTAATGCATTACTCTATGATATTCCTACAGTTATGACATCTCTAAGCACAAGGAATTTCCCAGCTCCATTATAATCTATGGGACCACCATCATATACGCCGTGCATTCTTAACCCAAACATCATTTTTCGACTCATGACTCTATAGCGCTTAGGCCCGCCGTTTTAGTTTGTTTTGTCTTTGTTTCATTTTTTTCTCTCTCCTTTACCATGCTTTCTGTGAGTTACTTGAATATTTCTTGGAGTCCATTTTGGTTTATCTGTAGTATTTTTTTTAATGTATCTCATATATGATGGATGTTTTTTTAGTGGTTTTTCTAGATATCACATATGTATGTAACTTACCACAGTCTATTGGTGTCAACACATGGCCAGTTTGAGTGAAGTGTAGAAACTTTACCTTTGTTATCCCTTTACCCTTCCTAGTTTATAATAAAATCATCTCAAATAACTCCTTATCATATATTGAGAATCATATCAATGTTATATACTTCTTGCTTCAACCATCAACCATAATTTAGAAAGTTCAAGAGCAGAAAGTCTAGTGTCTTTATACATGATTTCACTCTTTCTATTCTTTTTTCATTCCTTATGTTCTAGGAGTGTTTCTTTATCATTTCCTTTGTAGTTCAAGAACTTCCTTCCCTATTCTTTTAAGAGTAATTTTGGTAGCCATGAATTGTTAGTTTTTCTTTGAGAATGCCATTCTTTTCCTTTCATTCCTGAAGGATAACTTTGATAGAAATAGAATTTGGGGCTGGCAGTTTCTTTTAGCATTTGAAAAATACTGTGCCACTTCCTTGTGGCCTCCCAAGTTTCTAATGAGATCTCCACTGTCATGAAATTTGTTTTTACCTCTAGATAAGGTGTCATTTCTTTCTCACTGCCTTCAAGATTTTTTTTTTGTTTGTTTGTTTGTTTTGTTTTCTGAAATTCTATTTTGATGTATTCTCGGAAGTTAGCTTAGGTTTTTAAATCTATAGGTTTATGTCCTCTGCCAAATTTGGGAAATTTTCAGCCATGATTTTTTTTTTTTTAATGCTTTTTCAGTACCATCATCTTTCTCTTCTTCTGGGACTCCAATGACATTAATATTAGATCTTTTGTTATTGTCTCACTGATCCCTGAGGTTCTATTCCTTTTTTTTAATTGTATTTTCTTTGTTGTTCACATTGGGCAATTTCTATCATTTATCGTCAAGTTCATTGGTCCTTTTATTTTGCCCTTTCCATTCTGCTGAGAACATCCAATGAGTTATTTTGGTTATTTTAATCTCAATTCTAAAATATCCATTTGGTTCTTCTGTATATCTTGCATTTTCTAAGCCTTTTCCATTTAAACTTTTTTTTCAAGCATGTTTATAATAACTCATTGAAGCAATTTTATGATGACGACATTAAAATTCTTGTCAGATGAATTCTGAATATCCAAGTCATCCAATGGTTGGTGTCTGTTGATTGTGTTTTTCTCCTTCAATGTTAGGTTTTCCTGGCTCTTGGTATGACCAATGATTTTCATTTGTATCCAGAACATTTGGACAATTCTGTTATGAACTTTGGATCTTAAATCTATTTTAGAAGATGAAGGCAGGAGATGTCTTATTATTGCTAAAGTGAAGGCAGAGGTCCATTTTCCCAATTAGTCTGCTTTGATTCCCTGGAAAGGGGTGATCCATTACAGTTAGGTGACCTGAGATGGGATTTCATGCAAACAATCCCGGCTGGCTGGGAAGGGGGCGACTCCCCAGCTCCATGATCCCCACGTGGCCTCCACTGACACCACTGACCAGAGAGAGGCCTCACCAACATCGAAAATGGTGGAAGTTCTAGCGGCCAACGCCGTGTCCTCTAATGTAAGCAAGGGAGGGGAGAAATGTCTCCTTACTAACCGCTAGGTGGTGCACAAGTCCAGGCTTCCACTGATCTCTGGGAGAGAGGTCTCATTACCTTTGAAGGGGAATGAAAATCCTGGCTCCCCATTCAGTCATCTCTGATACCATGCATGTGGTGAGAGGGGAAGGGGACAGTGAGGTATAAAGTCAAAAATGTTCATGTTGTTTGTCATATTTGATTTTCGTTCCTAGTTCCTTGCACACAACTCTTAAAATTCTTAGAATCACTGGAGTGATAGGAATGTCTTTTGTAGGCTAGTGGCAGGGGGCCCTAGATAGCTTCACAAAGGGGGTTAGTCACCAGAAAGACCAAAGTATAATTAGAAGGTTGGAACTTTGAATCCACCCTCTGATCTCTCAGGAGGGGAAAGAGGCTGGAGATGGAGTTAATCTCACATTGCTAGTGATTTAATCAATCCTGCCTACGTAATGAAACTTCCAGTGAAACCCCTAAAGGATGGGATTTGGAGAGCTTCTGGGTTGGTGCATACATCCAGGTGTTCAGAGGGTAGCACACCTGGAGAGGGCCTGGAAGCTCTGCATGCTCACCCCCTTACTTTGCCCTGCTTCTCCTGTGTTTGACTGTTCCTGAGTTGTATCTTTTGCAATAAACTGGTAAATGGAAGTTTCATGCCTTCCTGAGTACTGAGTGTCAGTCTAGCAAATTATCAAACCTCAGTAGGGGAATTATGAACCCCCAGTTTATAGTCATTTGGTCAGAAGTACACATGTAACCTGGGATTTGTGACTTGTCTCTGAAGGTGGGGGACACTCTTGTGGAACTGAGACCTTAACCTTTGGAATCTGTGCTAATGACAGGTTATTAGTGTCAGAATTGGACTGAATTGTAGAATGCCTAGCTGGAGTCCAGAATGTTGGAAAACTAGTTAATGTGAGGCGGGGGAAACTCACACATATTGTGGTCCTAAGTTGCCCCTTTCCCATTTCTTTGGCTAAAGAAAGCAGACTTTTCATGGGGAATTTTCTACATTCCCATTGGAGTCTGGATTACTGGCTCTTCCAGCAACAAATTCTAGATATATAAGTCTAAGGAAAACCCAAGGAATTCACCACCATGTTGTTCCTCAATTCCCAAAGTCCATAGGCAGTCTACTTTCTTTCTACCTTTCAAAGTACTTTTAGTTTTTAATATATAATTTTTAGTGTTTTAAGCTGTTTTTAGTAGAATAAATAGAGAAAAGTATATTTATTCCATCTTTATCTAGAATGAGGAGTTCCAAATCAGTCTTAAATATTAGAAACTCCTTTTCTATAGTAGCAAAATGGTTTTCCTCCCCAACTTACCAATTTTTCTGCCTCTTAGCTTTTCATTCCTAGCTATGTAACGTTGGCTCAGATAAAATTCTTTCATTAAGTAACCTTATGAGGTCACTATTACCAGCTGTGAAAATGTCTCAACCATTCCCTTGTTAATAAGATGTTTTCTGAAGTCCATTTACACATGAGACACAGACATTTCCAGCGTATGTTGATTAAATTCTCAACATATGCTGATCAGTTTCCCAAACAGATATTCAGGTCTTGTTTTTGTTCTACTGTTTTAATGAGACTTTTTATAATAAGTGAATAATCCAAACTTATTAATTAGCAATATTATTAAAGCCAGATATTTCAGTCTGTTCAGCCTGGATTTGTGGCTTTAAAAAAACCTCTTTCTTCTCCCAAGCACTCCTATAAGAGGCTCATGTGTGGCATAAATACTTCCGTGATTAAAATGATATTGTGTTAGCCAGTGATAATGGGGCTAGGAGTGGAATTAACAACTATTGAGGGGTCTAATACACACTAGAAATTTTATACACATTATCAAATGTATTCTTCAAAATAAAGCAATGATGTATATAAAAATCCATTTTATCAATGAAGCTTTTGCAAGATTACACAGTTAATAAAATCCAATCTGGGATTGAACTCCCACTCAAGTATAGAGCTAGCCAGCAATCCATGAACCATTAGTAGACCATTAAATCAATTTAGTGGATAGCAAACACTTTTTTTTTTTTAAGTGAAGGATGTCAGAATAGAAAATAACACCTGACATTTCACATAGTAAGGGAAACTATTGTTTAATAAAAACAAGTCTGTTCTTTTATCTATGTTTATTAATGTCATATATGCACCAAGTCCCAATGCATAAATTGTTTTTTATAATGTGGTTTGCAAAGAAGTCTGAAGCCATTATATTAGGTGACCTTTGCAATACTTCCAGGGCTTAATTTAAGTGAGACTATTCATCATACCCACTGGGCTAGTACTTTTCCAATAAAATGCATCATCCGTCAAGATCAAAATTTATGTTTTAAAGCCCCAAATTTGCAGTGTAGAATCTCTGGGTTATAACAGAAAGTAGCTATTACTATGGCAAAATGTCATGCTAGTGTGTAATCCTTGCTTCCTATGATTTGCATGTATATATATATATATATATATATATATATATATATATATATATACTAGGACTACTCTTTGTCATTTGACCCTTTTCCTACTAACCTCAAAATTAAAAAAAAAAAAAAGTGAGATGTGAATTGGACACTTATAGTGCAAAAGAGACATTATACTCTAGTGGTTAAGTGAGCAGATTCTGGAGTCACACAGACATAATTCAAATCTAAGCTCTGTCACTCAGAACCCTGGGTATATTACTTCTAATTTCTTTAAATGGAAAATATTAATAATAGTAGCTACTAACTCATTGTGATAATGTTGGAATTAAAATGAGATATAAATATAAAGTTATCAAAGGATTTGTCTTACAGCAAAAACTTATTAACTGTTAGCTATTATTACTTCTGAAGTAAGACATTTGCAGAAACCACTCATTTCAAAGGAAATCTTGAACAGTTACACCCCTTTCTTTAAGGTTAGACTTGTTAAATTGCTCTTTTTTCAGAATATACTAGAAAATAAATGACCATTGTTCAAATTTTACATTGTAAGTACTTTTTGGCTGATTTAATATCAAAGGAAAAGAGAAGAAAATAATGTTTTTTTTCCCCTAGTTTTTGCCTCTTTCTTTTCAAATGTACCTGTGTTGGTTCCCAACCTCAGGAGTTCCCTGGGTGAAATTTGAAACCGGCTCCCATACACTGAGGAGGACACAGAGAAACTGAAGAAAAAGGCAGACTCTGTAGATTGGTAGATGGTGGTTTTAATAAGAAAGGAAACCTAAATACAAGACTTGTCTTAAGTGGCCACAAGACACAAAAATCTCTGCACCTGCCCACCCAAATCATAAATGTTTGCATAGACGTCTTAATGGGATTCAGTATACAGTTGGATGATATGAACAATACATTGCTCTCTCAAGGTTACTGCTTTTAAATGACTCCTAGTGCTTAATGGTGGACAGAACATACATTCCAAGAGGAGAGGCGGTAAGGAGCCTCTGATTGCCTGCGTCCAGCTCCCCGGTCAACCAGTAGTCACATCCTCTCAATGACCTCCTCCAACACATGGCTGTATAAATCAGTCCTCTCCATAGCCTGTCTAATTCTAGGCAAACTGACATAACATTGTAGTATCAAGTCAGGAGCCAAAAATTCAGGGATCTTGAATTATATAGCAAAGCTGGATTTCTACACTGAAACACAAATCCCAAGAGCCGGCACTCTGAAACACAGTGTTTTGAACATGACTCACACACTTGAGCACGTCTTTGAATACAGTACTTTTGATATTACAGGACGACCCAGAGCCGCCCACGTTCCCCATGCAGAAGGGCTCCCTGAACCTCCTGAGGCAGAAATGGGAATCCAGTGATTACCAGAAAAGGGAGTGTTGCCCTGGGGGCAGTCGTTGCAGGCTCTTCCGGCCTCGAGAAAGCAAATTGCTTGAACCTGAAACACAGCTGGTGTCAGCACCTGGATTTGCAGATGCCCCAAGTCTGCCTCCCAGTGTGGGAGAAGAGATGTTGAGCTCAGAGCTTGAAGAGAAGAGCCCTGCGGACAAGAGTGACAGCTTCAGGAAATACAGCCAGCCAGAAGTGCTGCGGGAGGACTCCTTGAGTGGTCGGCGCAGGATCGAGCGCTTCTCCATCGCCCTTGATGAGCTGAGGAGTGTGTTTGAGGCTCCTGGGAGTGGAAACAGACCACCTGGACCAGCTGAGTATGGTCGAAAGGTAAGGAGCAGCTGATTGAGAGTCGACGTTTACAGTTGACACGCTAGGCAGCTTGCCTAGCCTGCCATTTATTTCTAAGTGTGTCATATTTTTCCCCCTCACCTGTACTCTAGACAGATGTCCTGAAGCAACCATATAATATGGTGTGAAATACGGCATCCTCTATTATTGACTTTCTCTATAGTCTGTTCCTATGGGGACTTGACCTCCTTTCACTCTCACTGAAACAGCTCTGATAGGTCCTCTCATGCTGATGTTTTCTTATGTACGTGCCTTGTTTCCACAACTAGGTAGTAAGTTCCTTATAGGCAAGGACAATTTCTTACCACTCTTTGAACTTCAAACATCTAACAAATGGTGCTGTGTTTAGCTAGAGCTCAGTGAGGATTTATCAGTAATGATGGTGAAATGGAACACGTGATGGCTTTGGAACCACAGTGACCTAGATTTTAATCCTAAAAACTTTCCACTTACTTCTCTAGCTGCATGACACTTAACCCTGTGAATGCAAATGTCTTAATGTGCTACTTTATAGGGATCTTGTAAGAACTGTTGATAATGTAGTTAAACCACTAAGCACAGAGTAGTTGATGATCATGCCTCAGTGATTACGGTATACTATAATGTCACATATAAAATATGTCTAGTAACTAAAGTGGTCATTTAATCAAATGCAGAAAACAGGATTAGCAACATCATTAATGAAGATTACATTTATATGTACTTCTGTTGTCAGTTAAAAGCAACTATAGTTTAAACTGGAATTGCTTGAATTTATTACACTCATTAGGGCCTTTACGTAAGAAATTATAGTTGAATTTCATAAATAATCAATAAATGATCTCAGGTTTCCCATTGGAAAGCAAACTGCATGCTTTGTTAATTTTTTTACCTAGTGACAGTTATCAGGAAAGTACAGTCTTGTTAATGGATAATCAGCCTTCATAGAAGGATTTACAGAAGTAGAAAATTTTTCAAAATAAATTATTTTGCTAATACTTGCTCCCAGTTTTCCTACTGGGAAGTATATAATAGTTACAATGAGACCATTCTTGTATATCAAATGATTCTATTTAGTTTAATCAGAATAAGGGATATTAAGTTATATTTATGAGGTTACATTGAAACTAGAGGATTTCTCAAAAAATGCAGCCACTTGCAATCGCTAATTTGAGAATTTTCTTTACCTATTTTTTAGTTTACAGGTGTAATTCTTTTGTTTATAGCTTTGTACTATTTTTCAGTTGAAAGTCTAGGAACTGGGATACACTTAGCATAGCTATACCTTGAATTAAGTCCAGTGAATCTGATTTCAGACTTTGACCTCTGAAATTGGATGGTAATATATGCGTGTTGTTTTAAGCCACTAAGTTTGTGGTAACTTGTTATAGCAGTAATAGGAAACTAATTCAGTTATATTGTAGGTTCTTTATAACATGTTAAGAAATAGGTAGTATATGATTTTGGAGTTTTCCTTTATTCTTCCCTGAGGAACATATTCTCATATTTCAAAATCAGATCTTTGACTTTCTTCTATTTGTAGTTGATGGTAAGAATGCTTGTAATTTTAAGACATCAAAAAACACTAATAAATCTTAGTCTTGGATGATCTGTATTATATTTGCAACACATAGTCAAAAAAGTTAATTTCTCAGGAGAGGGAGTTGGAGGAAGGAAGGAAGGAAAGAAGGAAGGAAGGGAGGGAGGGAGGGAGGGAGGACAGAAGGAAGGCGTAAACAAGGGGGAAGGGAGGGAAGGGAAGGGAGGAAGGAAGAGAAGAAAAGGGAAAGAAATATTATATAAATAATATTATAAATAAACAAATAAATACAAAAAGCTTATGGGATACACATTCTTACATTCATGTGTTTCTTCTATGGGTGTTATAGTTTTTGCAGGATATGAATATACATGTACTTAATTCTGGCTAGATAGGAGCTGTATTTAGACTAATTTGGAACAGAACAAGGCAGTGTAAATTCCTTCTTTTTTTAAATTAAAGTTTATTGAGGTGACAATTGTTAGTAAATTACATAGGTTTCAGGTGTACAAATCTGTAATACGTCATCTATATATCACATTGTATGTTCACCACCCACAGTCAGTTCTCCTTCCATCACCATAAATTCCTTCTTTTAAGCTTCCAGTTGCTGTCCATAGAGTGGGACAGTGGGGCCACTGAGAAGTGCCCCCAAAGGATCCCTTCAGTCTTCACTATGATCCCAGTGTAAATAAGGGGTTTCTTGATTTAGTAAAATAATTTAATTTGCCTTTATTCCATTCAGGTCTTTAGATTCCAAATAGTAAATTATCTGATTTTCAGAGATTATTTAATAACTTCCTGTGTTTTCAATGGATAATTATAATTTTTCCCCAAAATCCCACACAGTTGTGAAGTCAGGTTGAATTTACCTAATGCCCCAACAGAGACTGTTCCTATCATTTACTTAGGTCTTAGGTTGACAAAGACCGTTCAGACACTAGCTTAACTTGATCAAGGAAAGGAAGCACGATTACCACATCCTAGTTGTGTTGCCTTAGAATGCACTGATTTCATCTCTTGCATGATTGGCGACTTGAAGGAGAACATGAATATACAAGGCAGTCCCTTAATCCCATTGAAGGACCTACATGTACATCAATGATTAAACAGGATATAAATGATTAAATATGGTATAGTTTCCAGAATACGTTATTTCTATATACTCCAATCAAAGCTTCCGATTGTTTTTTTTTTTTTTTTTTTTTTTTTTTTAATGACCAATTTGTCATCTCCTTCTTTTTAATTCTGTATAAAATCAGGCCTTTAAAAGCACAGGTGAATCACGGCTTGCAGTTTGGCTTCCTCTATAAAATTACTTCATTAGATGCTTGAAGTTACATTTGATCCTTAAACTCAGTCATGTGGGGACTTGGGGATTAATTTATTTCTAATCTCAGAGCAGAAATCACAACTTTTCAGGTAGTTCCTTCTGTCACAGCATTCTGAAACTTCATCTTCTACCTTCTTCTCATCAATGTTTCTGACTAGTTTCTGTCCAGCATGATGTGTTTTGTAAAAGCATTTAACAACACAGAGACTATTATACTCTGGAGAGTTATTACTGAAAAATCTGTGTACCAAACTCTCAAAGATATAAAGCTAAATGGTTTATTTTCTATGGGAAAAGTTTGAAAAGTCTAAAGAAATAAAATGTTTTTTTCTTTGTTTAAGAAAATGATAAGAAATAATAGTTTTTTGTAAAGCTGAAATAGTTTGCTGAGAAAGATCACTACATTTTTGTGTTAGAGGACATTCTATATAGAAACATAATTTTTATTTCATCATAGCTTATAAGCATAATATTTGATGACTAAGGGTCAGCTGGGAAACTTGGCTCAGCTACTTCCTCACTGTATACATTTGAAGGAGTTATTTCATATCATTAATTCTTAATTTTCACATACATAAAATGAGGAAATTAATACAGCACAAGATTTTGTGAAGATAAAATTATATAATACCTGTAGAAGAAAAGGTATTTAAGAGGTAGCACCAAATGAAATTTAAGGAATAGACCAAAATAGCACCAAATTAATATTTCTTCTATTTTTCTCTGATATGATTTGTATAATTCAGTATGTGTCCTTGGGGAAAATATTTAATCTCAATGAACTTGAATCTTTTATTTCAAGCCTGACAACAACTTAGTCTTTTGTAGAGGCCCCACTAAGAGGGGCTTTCATTGAATATTTGGTGGAGCAGATACTTATGAAACTTTCCACCCTTAGGTACAATCCCATTTTGAGGTGATGAGACGAAGAGCTACAGTTTATTAAATTACAGTTTTCAAAGCTTTATTAAAACCCTAGACAGACATATGTTTGCCACATTCATTGTTCTTTCCAATTAATAGAAAAAGTCACTGGCATTTAAGGACTCAAAATCCAAAGAGGTGAGACTTACAGGGTATAAAAGTGTTTATTGTATTTACACACACAGACACACACACACACACACACACACCACCACAAGGATAAGCTATATATATATTATTTGATTTTATGCAGCTTTTTCTTAGTGGAATAATTTGTCTTTTTCAAGTAACATTAGTGTTCTTTGGTTGTTCATTTCACCCACTTATAAGTTTGCTATTTTACTGCCTCCTGTCCAGTGTTCAATATTAGTTGGAAAAAAAAAATTTCTGTGATCTGATGGTAAAATTCCCAACTGAACACATTTGCATGGCCTTTAAGAATTCCTGAGGAATCTGCCATCTCATTTCATTTGTATCTTGTAACTATATTCATGTAGTCACAGTATGACATTGTTAAAGAATGTAGGGCCAATAACCACAGAAAGATGTTAAGCAATATTGACTCACTTTCAACTGGGAAAACTGCTGTCAATCAGTTCATGGCATTCTTTGACATTTTACTTGAAAGACTAGTGGGGCTTTTCACCCCTGTGTTAAAAGAATATCAATACCACCTCTGCTGCCTCTGTTATGAACCCACTTTCTTTTTCCTATCCTGTCTTCCGTAGAGGTTTGCCCAACATTTCTACTTACTATCTGAGTCAATTCAGTGAGTTCCATGCATGACTCTTTTTCCCCTTCCCTATCCTCCCATTGCTGATTTTTATACTCAACCACATTCTCTAGGAGAATCCTCTCACCATCGAGATAAGCCAAAGGGAGACATATAGAAAAAATGTTGGTAAAATACATTGGGAAGGATGATTAAATAGCAACAATTGTGGTTTTTATTCAGGCTTTTGACCCCACCAAGGGCCATGATGATGACACTCCAATCACTAAAAGTCCACCCGTAATCCAAAGGCTGCCCTGAAAAACGTCAACATAGGAATTCCTTCGATTACACAGTGTGGGGACAAAGCCCCAGAAAGCAGTTTCCAGGCTCTTGGCCTCACATAGGAAGGTGCTGGCTCAGGTAGTAAATGGCCATCAACTGTGATTGGATGGCCATCAGCTGTGGCTAGTTGGCCATCAGCTGTAACCAGTGAGCCATTGGCCACTAATATAACTGCCATGGCTTTGCTAGCAGGAAAAGTGGGGGCTAGCAAGAAGATGGTGGCTGAGCCTGCAAGCAGAACAGTGAGGGTTGCCGACAGTGTGACTCCTGCTTCCTGTGTCTCCAACCCAGCCACCAGCAAGAATATAGTAGTATGACTTCCCTACCTTTGGCTCCGTGGGTGTTCCTTTTTGGCCTTACCACATCCTGCGTTCTTATGTGGGGAGCGGGACCAGAGACCCTGCGTGACTCCCCGCATGACACACTCAGACAGATAAACTTCCATTTGCTGTTGAAAAACCTGGAAGAAACCAATTTAACTAAGTGGTCAAAGTTAATATCATTCGCAATAAGACATATCAGTATCATGTACCTCTTAAAATGATGTACTGTGAAGAACAAAGCATTACACCTGTGGTATTCTTGCCAAAATGATGTAATCTCAATTTATTCGTGAAAAAAATCAGATAAATCGATATAGGGGGTTGTTCTAAAAATAGCATGCCATTGCTCTCAAAAGCGGTAAGGCCATGTTGTGCAAATACTAAAAACTGCCATAGTTTGGGAGTCACCGCCATAGACTGCAGATTTGATGACTAAAGGGAGGATGGGATCTGCTAGTGAATCTTGGACCAGAAAAGAAAATTTTGCCAGCATTAGTGAAAAACCGGCAAAATTCTACTAATGTCTGATTATTTTCTGGTTTCAAAATTGCACTGTGGTTACATAAAATGTTGAGGGAAAGATGGACAAATGGCATATGGTAATTCTCTGTATTATTTCTGCAACATTTTTGTAAGTCTAAAGTTATTTCGAAATAAATAGTTAAATAATTGTTATGATCGTTGTTGAAGCTTTTGCACTGTGGAGTAGAGAATTATGGTCTCTTCCGATTTTTCCAAGGCTTTATTATTATCATTATTTATTATAATAGTAGAACAATATATTATTCTTACATCCCCTTGAAGAATGTGATCCTTAGCTTCTTAGCCCTATATGTTTAAAATCTTGGAAGTTTCAGTCATTTAATCTCTGCCTATAATTTCAGAATCTCTGCAGTTAATTATTTTCTTAACAAAGAGAATATTAAAAGCCTAACCAGCAATTCAGAAACTGAGTATATGGACAGCCTATGATTAGATCTGCTTGAAATTTACATCCCATTTCCACTCACTGAGTTTCGCTACGTTTTCAGGAGTAGAGCTCTTACCTTGTTTTTATTGTTGTTATTGGTTAGACCCTTGGTTCTGTCTTGACTACAGCCGTTCCAAGTCATTGCCTCACATTTAAGAAGCCCATAGTATCGCTTATCCCAAACTCAAACTCCAGGCGGTATAACTGTTGCCTTTCTAATACTGATTTGACAGCATGCTTCAATGTCTGTAATGCATTGCCAGCTCCTCCAAAATGCTCACCCTCTTCTGGAGAGGATATAATATACTGTCTTGTGATGGATTCCCCAATTGCTCCTAAAGTTTCTTTTCCTTCTGTTTGGGGCTAGGTCCTCTGATGGCCCAATTAACTCCATAGGCTCTGTTGTCCGAGCCCTAGTGTTCATAACGATTAAACCTTCTTTAATGTAGTTGCCTTTTTTCATTTCTCAGACGAAGTTTTTTATCTGAACTTAAAAGTCTGGAATCCTTTGTCAGGGTTGAAATTCAAGATATTTAGTATGGAGCGTAGTGCAGGCCCCGACAATTCAGAATGGATGTGGCTCTAACAACAGGTACAGCCATCCTGGTACAATTTTCCTGGACATCAACCAACCTTTAGACACTGAACTGTACACGTATTTTAACATTTGTTTAGCACTCACTATACTGTGTATGGAAAACAAATGGTTAACACATTTTCCTACTTGGAAAAATATTTCTCTATCTGTTTAATGTGTAGGGGAGAGGACTACAATGAGTTCCAAACACCTGAAACAAATTCAAGCTCCATTAATGTTTCTCATCTACACCAGTTACCAGATATGATGATTTATGATACTTAATAGTATGCTAACTTGTTTTATGTCAATGAGTAAGTCATTTATTGGATGCCAGGAGACAAATTGCTCTTAAACATGGTAATGCATCATAATACATGCAGTTCTCTTTCCTATCCCCACCCCTTCATTTGTGGAAACATGTCAGGAGCATACATTTAAATTAATCAAAATATTCTGATTTCAACTTTGAAATCAGAATTTTTAAATTAATGATAAAGATATTTTAAGATATTTCCATTTCTAACCATAATGATTTTATGATTTAAGATCTAACCTCTACCTTTTTTACCTTTATTTTTGAGTGTTAGGAGCAATGTTTTCCTTGTGTCTTGAAATACATTTGAAATTTTCATAGGAAAGGAAATTCAAGCTCTGAAACAACAACAAACATAAACCAGGAGTTCCACAGACAAATTCCCTTTCTTTCTTTCTGTCTCTCTCTCTGTTTCTCTCTTTCTCTTAAACACACACACACACACACACGCATATGCATGCACACACTAATATATATTCTTAAAATATTTCATATTTAAAGGTAAATAAATTTGGGAGGTTGCAGGACGTATGTGTCAGTGTCTCTAACACTTATTAATCTAGGACCATCTATTGTGTTTTTCCTGAGATATAGTTCAGGTGTGCTCTCTGGTTTATAGACATAGGATTTTTTGCAGGGCCCATACCTTTTTTTGAGGTTATCCCTGAATTCCTCACGCCATCCTAACACTGGTCTGCCCCTAAACCTCTAGAGAAAGAGGCACTGTGCTGCTGCTGATGGTGGCAAGTGGTAAAGTTTGAGCCCTGAATATTTGCCAGGCACTGTGCTGAGGGCGTCATGGGCGTGGCTGCCATTTAATACTCACAACCACCTTAGGAGGTAAGAATTATCATTATCCCCATTTTATGCCCTACAGGGCAGAGACATGAAATGACTTGGTAAGTAAATAGAGCAGGGATTCGAACCCTAGCCCTACCCACAATATTAAAATACTGCGCTCTGAGTGTTCTCTGGATTCATGCTGTCCATTTTCATATTTTCATACAGGATCTCACTACTGTGTTTCTGGTATGAAATGATCCTAGGCAATCATAGAAATCACCACAACTTTTGAACATTCAGTGCCACAAACACTACCATATATCCTCAGTTCTAAGATACATATGTTTTTAACATGTTAACATCTTTGAAATTGACATGTTTCTTAGAGTCTATGGCATTTCAGTTTGTCAGGATTTCCTCCTTTCTTAGAGGTACATAAAATAGTGATATCGTTTTACTTTTGATAAAATATCACATAAATAAAATACGTATGTTAAATAAATGTAATTAAAATGTTATTGAACATTTATTGTGTGCCAGGAATATACTACACTTTACATATATTTTCTCTGTTAGCTTTTTCATAACTACTCTGTGAATTAAAGTAGGTCAACATCACGATTATGCAGATAAGAAAACAGGGGCTTAGTATACCCTTCTAGTCTGTGAAGTATACCTAACTCTGTGAAGAAGTGGTTGAAAAAGAAATGTAACCCAAACAGGCTGAGTCCAGAGACCTTACTCTCAAATGCTGAGGAATCTAGTTTTTTTTTTGTATTATGCTTATTTGGTTAACAGATTTTAGAGCAAGCTGAAATGTTCTAGTCTAATGGATAAGTAACTTTGTGTACTAACAAGGAGCTTCATAAAGAAGTGAAAACAATTAACAATGGCTTATTTGATAGTAAAAAGAAGGATTATATTTATTTATTTCTTATTTCAGAGACTTGGGGTGGAAACAGAGATGAATTTAGTAAAACCCGACCCCACAAATTGTATTTAGAGATATTTGAAGAAAAAGAGAGAGAGAAAGAGATTTCGGGGAAAAACAAAAACAAAAACAAAAACAAACAAACAAAAAAACTTTTTTTAAAATTTTAATACTTATTAGAAGGCAAAGTTAATTCTTTAATTAATAGAAAAACTCTATAAGATCTATAGAAAAACTCTAACTATAAGAAGTTTTTGAAACCTAAGAGCTGCTGGAGAGGGCACCCAGAGAGGAGGGACATAGCAGGTCAAGATCACATACAAAATTTTAAAATTTAATGAACAGGAAAATAATCTGCTTTTTCTGGTTTTGGTACTTCTTTTCAATTCTCTGAATTTTTGCTGTGCATATTCAGATTCAGTTTTCCCTTTTGTTTCATTTCAATTTTTGACTCTACATAGATAATACTGACATGTTTATCTCAAATCTTACCCTTTTACCTAAGTTCGGTCCCCAAATTTTCAAGTCATTCTAAAAACTTCCACCTAGATTTTCTTCAACTTCCTCAAAATGCCCAAGTCTGAGCTTACCCTCCACATAGATCAACTTCTTACCCAAAGCCCTTACATTTTCAATGACAACACCTTGTGTTCAGTGATGGAAAATCCTCCCTGGTAGTTGAATTTATCCTGCTCATTCACCTTCATCTCTAAGTTTCTCTTTTCACTTTTCACTTACCACCTAGCCCTGCCACTTCCTACCTGGGTTATTATAATACCTCTCTTTATAGTGTCGTAGTCTGAGAATAAACCCTCTTCGTTCAGACTTGATCTCAGTGATATAATAATCACAGCTCCTCTAGTTTCCACAGCTGTGGACTTTGTGTACCATATCATATTCTTGCATATCTCATGTGCACGCATTCTATTTTATAGTGCTACGTTGTCCATCATGGAGTCACTAGCCACATATGGTTTTTAATTTCAATTACTTAAAATTAAAATTAAAATTAAAAATTTATTTTTTAGTCACACTAGCTATATTTCAAGTTCACGATACCTCCATCTGGCTAGTGGTTACTCTATTACCATGGATATAAAACATTTCCATCATCACAGAAAGTTTTATTGGGCATTGTGCTCTCATGGTTTCTATACAGGGCTCCAACTTCCCCAGTTAGAATGCTCCTAGTGGTTCTAGGTGTTCTAGAGTTTTTCCATGTTTATTCCAGTCTGTATCTTTGCCTTTCTACTTCCTACATGCCTCAAGTGGACTATACCTAACTCTGTTATTTTGCCCTGGAATGCTCAGATACACTGTATTGTTGGAACCTGTCCAAAAAGCAATGCCAAAAAATGGAGAAGGCAATGCAGCATGGATGTACTTATAATTCCCCAGACTTGTCATGAATCTCAAGCAAGTTATGGGGATTAATTATAGCCCGTAGAAGGCCCAAAAAAAGCTTCCCAAGCAAGCTTAGTTGGATTTTCTTATTTAATAAAACTTTTTAAAGAACATTTACTTTCTTCCTCCTATCTCTTTATTCCATGCAGACATCTGTCCAGTGGTGCTGCCTGCACCCCTTTAGGCTGTAGGCAGGTTGTTTGGTTTCCTTGAACTATCATGTCATGATCATATTCCAAAGCTTGATAGCTTCTTTTTAAAAATTAATAGACTTTCTTTATAGAGCAGTTTCAGGCTTAGAAAAACATCGAGTGAAAAGTACAGGGTTCTAATATTCCTTTCCCTCCAACCCCCGCCCGTTGTTATTGACATCTTACATTAGTGTGCTGCATTTGTTGAAGCTGATGAGCCATGACTGACACATTATGATTAAGTAAGGTCCATAGCCTACATTAGCGTTCATTCGTGTATTGTACATTCTATGGATTTTGACAAATGCATAATGACATGTATCCACCATTACAGTATCATACAAAACAGTTTCATGGCCCTAAAACTTCTCTATGTTCTGCCTATTCATACCTCCTTCCCTCCATCTTGAGTCCATGGCAACCGTTGCTCATTTTTTGCCTTTTCCGGAATGTCATGTATTGGAATCATAAGGTACATAGCCTTTTCAAATTGGCTTTTTCCACTTAGCAATACATATGTCCTTTTGCTGCTTGATAGCTCATTTGTTTTTATTGCTGAATAATATTTCATAGTATGAATGCACCAAAGTTTACTTATCCATTCATCCACTGAAGGACATCTTGGTTGCTTCCAAGTTTTTGCAGTTATGAATAAAGCTGCTATAAAGATTTGTGCATAGGATTTTGTGTGAACATAAGTTTTCAACTCATTTGAACATATACTAAGGCGTGCAATTGCTGTATTATATGATAAGAATTGTTTAGTTTTTTAAGATACTGCCAAACTGTCTTCCAAAGTGTTTGCCATTTTGCATTTCTGCCAGCAATGAATGAGAGTTCCTATACCTCCACATACTTGTCAGCATTTGGAATTCTCAGTGGTTTAAATTTTATCCATTCTAATAAGTACATAGTAGTTTGATGTTCCCTTCCTATTTGTTATGTCTTTCTTGTTCCAGGTGGTGCTCATATGACTTGTTTAATTTTTCACTAAGCTTGGGTGTTTCTAATTTTGGGGCCTAAACTTGTTTTCCTTTGTTTATGACAATATACTTTTTTAGTCCTTTCTGATGTATGTTTTTACTCTGTATCCTTTCAATTATAATTCCCCAGATGTTTTATTATTTTATTATTATTTATTATTATTTAAGCGTGGATTGCACATATTTGATCTATCTTTCAATTAAATGGCAACTGTCCCACTTTGAGGAAACAGTCCTGGTGTACAAATGTTGCCCCAGAATAATAATTAATAGTATCTTTCACACTTTCAAAAGTCCCCCAGTTTGAATGATAAATTATTTCATTATCTTGCTTGAATATTTGCCGGGATTATAAGGCAGGAACGCATCTTTCCTTTTCTTTCCCTCCATGGTTTTCTACAGAGTGCTAAGATGTGTTGCGTGTGCAGTAAGTACCTTGGGAATGGGTAGATGGAAGACCCTTGTTAAAATGAGCTGGACCTTTCAGTGTCTACATTTCAGGTTATGTGCTTTAACATTCCATCGTTGAGCCTCAGCTTCAAGGTTACCTTATAGCAGTTCTTCAGGCTGCATTCCCTACAGTTGCACTACTTTTGCTTATTTGACAGCAGGTGTTTGATAACTTGATGTCATTTGTCTTTTGCAAACAGCCAACCCAGCCTAAGCAATCTTTTCAGTGGCTATGTGCCAGCCTCTCTGGGCTGTGGGTTGGACACCACCCTATCTTACCACTGTGTATGCCTTATAGATGACGCTGGTGACATTGTGCAAGACATGGAAATGAAGGAATTAATGCTTCTTTTATTGACCATTTTTATGTCTGAATTCTGATGTTACTTTGGCATCAAGCTATGTCTACCAGCCTCCAAAGGAAACACTGCCTTCATGATTCATACTTATTCTGTTTTTCCCAGCGTGTTATTAAACAATGACCTGAATATGCAGCTGGTTTCAGAAAGAGCTTCCATCTCTGTGTTGCATAGACTCTCTTGGCAAGTGTCTACCTTATGAATTTCTGATCTATAACCAACCCACTGCCACTGCCAGCTCAGGAAGTTCCTTAATAATGTACTGAGACATTGTTTGACCTATTTTTCCTACTCTAGAAATTAAGTAATAATCAATTATTACCTACGCCTTTAAATTATGAACTATGTCAGCCAGAGAGAAATATATGAAAATATATTCTACCTCTTGCTGCTCTGCATCAAAGATGCAGTGGTGAGCATAAAGAGGATTTCAGGTATTGAGGCTTTTTATGTTTGTGCTACCATAGAGTCAAAAGATTTCTTTTTCGGCTGGCAAAAAGCTTTATCTTATGCAAATGTCCAAATTCCCCTTTTCTATAATATTGGAAGATTTCTACGTAAAAAAAAGAGAAATGAAGCTCAGCAGATATACAGGACTCAGAATAAATAATAAATATATACTGCCCCCTACACATACATATACAATATTAAAAATAAGCCAATGGGAAACCAGTTATTTTCTGTTTGTTTTTTTTGTTCGTTTGTTTTTTTGTGGGTTTTTTGAGGAAAGGTACCCAGGGAGTCTGTAGCACATACACCTCATTGAAATGCTTTCTAATACTTGAAACGTTTGTAGATATAGTTGTGCTGAATCATCATATTTTATTTCTTATTTTTCATCAGTGAATAAAAAACAAGATTTTGGTCCGCCAGGGTATTCAGCATCTGAGTTTCTTTGGTGCTAAAAGAAAAAAAGCAATATTGGTGACATTCCTATCATTTCAAAAAGAATGAGAGGGTAGAAATGAAGGGAGAATGCACTGCTAAGAAGCACAGATCCTATTTTTTCATAATGCCACTGATAATAACTTCGAAGTAGTAGCTGGAGAATAGATGCTGTATAAGCAAAAATAAATCTATGCTAAATGGTTTTTAATGTTTGAAAAGTAAAAGTAACTGCAAAGTTAAGATCAGTCACCTTCTCCATAGCAATATATTTTGCCAGTTTTCCCTGCAGGTTTTTGGCGTATTGCTCAGAGACGCTTCAGTAGAACATATCTGATAAGATCTTTTCCATTCAATGTTTTCTACTGAGAAATGCTTTTCCAAATGTAGATAGCTATTAAAAACCATACATTCTTCCAAAGAAATTATTCCAATTCCAGTATGAACATTACTAGTAAGTCCTCTCCCAGCATGAGAAGATTATATTGACTTAACTACCAAAGGCAGTTTCAAAATAGCTAATCATAAAAACAAGAGGCAACCCAGTTTCTATAAAGACATGACAAAATGATAGAAGCAGAATGATAAGAATCTTAGCAGAGAGAACTGCCCTAGGATGTCATTGAGTCAAACTCCCTCCCAAGATTGAGATCCATATTATATTCTAGACAGACAGCAGCCCAGCTTCCTTTTATACTTCCAGTTTCAAGGAGTTCAGGCTTTGCAAAGCAGTTCTTTCTATTGTCAGATGGCTCTCCTTAGAAAGTTAATCCTCATGTTAAGTAGAGTGTGTCTGCTGGGAACGTCCACATTTTGAGTAAAGTTTTTCTCTTTGAAGCAACACAAAAGATTCTCCATTTGTCACTGTGGGAAATGGCAGATTATGTCTACCCTTGAGGGCTCGGGACACAGTTTCGCAGTATGAGATGAGGTTGAGATATTCCTGAGTGATTTAGGAAGAGTCAAGGTAAAATCTGTGCATGACAAGGGCATGATATGACTCAGCAAGTTCAGACTGAGGAAAGACAGATGCCCTGAAAACAAAACACAACAAAACAAAAGGTTGGGAATTAATTAAGAAGTACTGCATGGTCCGCCAGAATATATAAGTATCTTCTTTTGAAGATGTTTGAAAAATCTTTGTTTTAGGGTTTTATGCTCTTTTTGTTTCTGTAGACATACCAAGAATACATTAGTAAACCCACTTCAGAGTGCCAGCAACTCTAACAGAGACAGATGTCATGGATTGTTTTTTTCCAAGTGTTATAATAAGCACTTAGGTTAGAAAGGTAGAGGATTTGACAACTGTGGGGTTCCATCCAGAATTTTTATTATCTTTCTTGAGTGCAGTTCATACTCTTCAGAACTGTTAGCACCCTGCAGTGCTGACAGAATATGTCCCTTTTGAGGCTTTGCTTTTTCTGGCTAGTCTTCAAACCAAGGGCTTGTAGCAGCTTTATTTGCATAAATAGATACCAAATGTGTCATTTTTGTCTTTTTTACTACTTTCCTTTGAAAAATAAAAAAACCTTGGATTATAACTGCAGTCACAGGCATATGATTACTAAGTTTTTTGACTAATCATACTTGCACAGCCTCTTCTTCCCATAACAATGATCTCCTCTTTCGTTGCAAGCAGGTTAAGGACCAGAGTTGAAGGACACAAGGCTTGTAAGTGCTTCTGCTGCTAGAACCCTCTTTTGTAGAATGCAAATAACACCATATGACCATTCTCCAACCCGTCCTAACCAGCCCACACACATGCACCTCTGTCACTTAGCATACGGCTCTAAGACACTTTGTTTTTCAGCTTTATTGAGGCATAATCACAAATTTATGTAATTGCAAAATTACAAATAAAACTGTAAAATATTCAAAGTATAAAATGTTATGATTTGACATATGTTCACATTGTGGAAATAGCTCCCCCCATTGAGTTAATCATCACCTCACATATTTACCCCCCCCTTTTTTATAACACTTAAGTTCTATTCTCTTAGCAAATTTTACTTATACAATATAATGTTATCAACTCCGGTCACAAGGTCATACATTATATCCTCACACTGTATTCATTGTATAAGTGAAAGTTTGTACACTTTTACAAATCTGTCCCTACTTTTCCCATCCCTCAGTCCCTTCTCTAGTCTCTATTTCTATGAGTTGGACTCTTTTTTAGATTCCATATGTAAATCATACCATGTAATATTTGTTTTTCTCTGTCTGGTTTATTTCACTTAGCATAATGCCCTCTAGGCTTATCCATGTTGTCACAAATGACAGGATTTCCTTTTTTAAGCTGAATAATTTTCCATTATATGTCTACACATATGTCTATATCTCTATGTATCTATCTATATCTATATCTATGTGTCTATATCTATATCTATAATCTATATAGATAGATAGATATCACATATTCTTGATTCATTCATCCACTGATGGACACTTAGATTGTTTCCATACCTTGGCTATTATGATAATGCTTCAGTGAACATGGGAGTACAAATATCTCTTCAAGATAATAATTTAATTTCCTGTGGTATATACCCAGAAGAGGGATTACTGGGTCATATGGTAGTTCTATTTTGAATTTCTTGACAAACCTCCATACTGTTTTCCATAGTTGTTGTACCAATTTACATTCCCACCAACAGTGCACAGGTGTTCCCTTTTCTTTACATCTTCATCAACATTTGCTATATCTTGTCTTTTTGGTAATAGCCATTCCAACAGGTATAAATGATATCTCACTGTGATTTTGAATTACATTTCTCTGATGATTAATGTGGTTGAGAATCTTTTCATGTACCTGTTGTCCATTTGTATGTCTTTGAAAAAAATATCTATTTGGGTTCTTTGCTCAGTTTTCTTTTTTCTTTTTTTACTAGTTTCAAGTGTACAAAAGATCAATAATGTAAAGATTTTGTAGGGTATCTGACGGACACTTGTCTTATTAAGGCGACCACTTATTTGCCCATTTTTAATTGGGTTATCTGTTCTTTGCTGTTGAGTTGTATGAGTTTCTTGTATATTTTAGATATCAACCTCTTATCTGATATGTGGTTTGTACATATTTTCTTTCATAGGTTACCTTTGCCTTTTGAGCAAAATTTTTTTTTTTTTTTTTTTAGTTTAATGTAGTCCCACGTGTTTATTTTTGCTTTTGTTGCCTTTGCTTTGGGTGTCAAATTCTAAAAAAGAACTGCCAAAACCAGTGTTAAAGAGCTTACTCCCTAGGTTTTCTTCAAGGGGTTTTATGGTTCCAGGTTTTACGTTCAAGTCTTTAATTCATTTTGAGTCAATTTTTGTGTATGGTATAAGGTAGGGGCCAAATTTCGTTCTTTTACATGTAGCAATCCAGTTTTCCCAACACCATTTATTGAAGTGACTGTTCTTTCCCCATTGTGTATTCTTGGCTCCTTTGGCAACAAAATTAATTGAACATATATGAATGGGATTATTTCTGAGTTCTCTTTTTCCACTGATCTGTGTGTAAATTTTATGCCAATATCATACTATTTTGATTACTATAGCTTTGTAATGTAGTTGAAATCAGTTAAATGTAGTGCCTCAAGTTTTATTCTTTCTCAGGATTGCTTTAGTTATTTGGGGTCTTTTGTGATTTTATACAAATTTTAGGATTGTTTTTCCTATTTCTGCGAAAAAAACTAACAAAATTTTGATAAGAATTGCATTGAATTTGTACATCACTTTTGATCTTAATTGTGGGTTATAATGCCAAGTTTAAGAATTACAATATTGGTGCAAGAATTAAATGAACCATTTGAATTCTAAATTATTGAGGGTTCCATAGAGCTAACATTTAAATATTAATTTCTTTCATGTTTAATGCAAAGACAAGAAGAGAGTTTATATTTTGTTTCTTGATCATAAAAAAAGTCTTTTGTCTGTTGTTTAATATTAAGGATTGCTACAAATTTAATAGCATGTAGGCTTTTCTTCTGACTATTTTCCATTCCCCAGTATCTTGTACCAAGCCTGCCCTACATCTGTTTTTCTCTATATTAAAAAAGATTACAGGATATACTTTAAATATAATAGTTAGTAGCTGTATTTTTCAAAAAATCTTGTCAACTCTGAAGTTAGACCGCTGTCAGCCTATATGTAGCATTGTTCTGTGAAACATCTGAGGGAGGGCTCAGTATTAGTCATTTAATGCTTAGTAGAAAAGATTTATACAGGTTTTACCAAGCCTTTTAATTCAGTTCGTAAGTTAGAATTTCACTATATATGTATATATGTATATGTGTATATATATATATATATATATATATATATATATATATATATATATATCTCACAAATTCTTCATGCTCTTGTAATTACTGAATGAATGGACACACATTCAGGGATATTGTCTTTCCCCTTGCTAGGTATGTTTTGGAAATCGTGATAAAAAAGGACACCAAATATATGTTGCTTTTTAGTTTATAGCGTAATTAAAATTTTTCATCCTTTGTAATTTAATAGATGCTCCAAGCACCTTCATCAACACAATACACTTGCTGCAACTGCCTATATTTAAATAATGCATATCCCAATATTCATATCAAAAAAGATTTATGTATATGTCTGATCTCTCCTTACTGTTCTCATGGGGAAAGGCTACATATGTCAAAATTCATGTCGGTGTCCCTGGTACCTAACAGGATGATAAGTACAGGCAAGACAGCAATCAATGTCTGTTGAATAAATTAATCCATTTTTAAGCAATCCTATGCCTTTGACAATTATACGTATAATATTGGAAGTGTAATCACCTTAATGTATTTGGTTTTCTGAAGTACTCTTCTATTATTCCATTTCTTTGGAGGGTTATGTATTTGCTCATTGTATATGTAAACACAATTCTCAAATTTCTGTGGAAATATATTTCCCTGTCTGCCTACCTTCCTCCATTATTACAACAACTGTAAATAATCTATGGCTGTGGAAATATGGCCAGCACAATAATTATATGTCCATTCTCACCTAAAATGTAGAAAGCCCTGTATCATGATTTAAAATAGCTGCCATTCCAATCTGCTGCCACCTGTCATTTTCATCTTTGCCATTAAAAAGAATCTTTGAGCACTAGTGTCTATTTCATTGTGGGATTTAGAAGGAGCAAGGGCCCACCATAATAATATCTTCCTTTTATAACGAATGGCCAGATTGATCTGGCTTATGTAACAAAATCCTCTTCCTTGGTGGCAACTCTTTCTCGTCCATATCCACATTAGCACTAGTGTTGTATTTGACAGGACAGAGTTAATGATTTCAGTTGACATCATTTTACTGTTCAAGCTTTGTGCAGAATTTTTTCTTGACAAGAGTTATCTTGAATGTTTACTTCTTGCCAAAGAAATACAATCTCATTTTCTGTGAATTTACTTAGTGGACAGACTATAGAGTGGAGGAAACATCAGCCCTGCACAATGTTTTTCATGCTTAATATGTAGCCCAGGAGTCTACAAGTAAATAAAACAGCAGCTGTCTACTGACCCAGCAGGCACAGTGCACCAACCATAATATAGTCAACAATAGCTCAAAACCCTGAGCACATTGTTTATTTTTAAATAGTCAACTCTTAGTTGTTCGTGGCAATGGGAAGCAAAGATGAGCATGGCTTACTGAGTTGAGAATGCAATTTTAAAAGACTCATGTTTACCATTAGTTTGAAATGTTTTTCTACTTAGTATTATTTTTCTGGAGTTATTTTCAAATAGGAAAAATAATATTTTAATTGTGTGTGTTTTCCTCTTCACTGATATAGACTTTAAATCTAAGGTCTACTAGCGTTACTAAAGAAATGATCAGAAAGTAGAAACAGCATGGGCAAAAAAAGAGGCAGTGGAGGGGTAAGATGAGCACCACTTTAGGTTTATCAAGCCAATTTCCAATTCAAATAATGGTATTAGTTCTCCTTTGCTGCTATAACAAATTATCGCAAACTCAATGGCTTAAACAATACAAATTTATTGTCTTAAGAGTTCTAGAGGTCAGAAGAATTACATGAGTCTCATTCAGATAAAATAAGTGTTGGAAGGCCTACATTTCTTACTGAGGCTCCAGGGGAGAGCCTCTATCTTTGTTTTTTCCAGCCTCCAGAGGCAGCTCATATACCTTGTCTCATGGCCCCTTTCTCTATCTTTAAAGCTAGCAGCAGCAGGCTGAGTTCTTCTTACGTTGCATCACTCTGACCTCTTCTTCTGCTCCTCTTTTCCATTTTTAAGAACTCTTGATTATATTGGGGCACCCCAGATAATCCAGGATAATCTCCTTATTTTTAAGGTTCTGACTAGGATCCTTAATTCCATCTGTAACCTTGATTTCCCTCTGCCACGTAGCCTAACGTTTTCAGAGGTTCTAAGATTAGGACAGGGACATTCTTGGAGTCCGTTATTTTACCTATCACAATAATATAATAAAGATCATTTTAAATCATGAATGTACTTGTTTGCTTTTATCTTTTCTAATATATTATCTTTTCACTAGTTGGCCCCTAACATTTATCTATCTATAGAAGAGAGTAGAAATTTTAAGAATGTTAAAAAAAAAAAATGCTAAGGAAAGGTTTTTTTAGAAATCCAACTTTTGACACCTAAAAATGGAGCTGTTGAAAAGAAGTTTAAAATAAATGTTATTCTGCTTTGAGTATAGTATCAATGTCTAAAGCTAGAAGAACTAGGCCAAAAAGTTCTCTCATATTACAAGAAGATATTCCTTTTGTTTGTGGCAGAAAAGACATCAGGATTTTTGCTATAGAGTAGAAGTATATGAAATGGGAGTTATGAAAGAACAATTGGCCATGCCTCAGACCCATGTGAGGCTGGAAAGAAGAAAGGAAAAGATAGGGTGCTTATGTGTGGGGAGAAAGTGGCATGGGTGTCACAGAGCAGGCTAGAGGGAGCGAAGTCAAATGTTGTCAGCCAGCAAGCACCACAGACCTTAAAAATGTTTTGAGGAGGACAAGAATTTGAATCACGCCGACCCCTGGTGTTCACGGGGACATGACCTGTTGGCAGGAGCCCCCAGGATGCTCTGTGCTTAAGGATTCTGTTCTGACAGGAAACTTTGTAAGATACATCATTCCCTGTATACTTAATACCATCGAAGTGGAAGAGACTAGGGGTAGAGGGGGGCCACAGAGACTGAGCATTTGTCGAGAAGAAACTGAGTATTACATGAAAGGTTTCATTGGACTGTTATAACAGACTATATTTTAAGTTAAACACTGCTAAAAAAACAAGTGGGACTTGTCACAAAACATGAAATTAGTTAGGGGAAAAAAACAAGAAGAAGATTTCTGGTCACACTACATTGAGATATGCAGAGAGAAAAAAATGTATCTCCTTTAATTTTCTACAACCGATGCAATCTTCATCCCAAGTTCCTATCTCCTGGTTACTAGGAAAAGAAGTAGAGAGAGGAGGGGAAATTTTAATATTAGACCTATTTGTTGAAAGTTATCCTGTTTTGATGATGTAAGCAATCTCTCCCTAGGAATACAATTCAGCCTCTCTGGGTTCTAATTTCTTAATCTTCCAATTTCCTTCTTAGCTTATTTTTAAGATTATGTCTATACTAGAGCCAGAGGGACAACTTAGCCATGTTTATGCCTCAGTTCTCCAAAACAACAGCCCATATTCTCTGATTGCAGGGTGTGCAAGTAGCCCCTGATGCCAGAGTCTGTGCTTGGTTACTTTGCAGTCTGTACCTTTGGCTAAAATAATGCTCAATGGAAGCAATAGTCATATCTCTATTTTGAGTCCACTTTCCCCTCAGATTCTATTGACTGCAGATGCCTAAGCCTCTCCCAATCTTTCATACATGCTCTGTGGCCAGAACTCCAGTATCTATGACAGAGTGAGGATTTTCTTATTTCAGTAGGCCCGTGACAGGTCCACTGCTTTTCAACTAAATTATGGCAGTGATCTTGGTGACTTCTCTCCTAGTGATTTCTCCTTTTCTGGGAATGACTGGAAGGAACTAAGGGAATTCAGGAATGCTAACCGAGGTCCTCCTGTCTCTGGTCATAGTGCTCCACCCCTAAACTAGTTTAGTATATACAAAGTCTGTGCTCAATACACTGCACAGAAGTCTTCTCCAAAATCTTAAATATAGAGCAGAAAAGGGGCCTTCTTGGATTTTTTTTCACTTACCCATAAGCTTTATACTAGATGGAGGAAATAGCAACACAAATCTACTACTCCCTTTTCCTCTTTCTGTTACCTTTCTTCTTTTCCCCACTGTCTCATAAAAGCTTTAACTTAAATGGCTTTCTTTTTTCAAGTAGCATCCTCTTGACTTAAGCTTAATAACAAGAAGAGTCTCTTGAATTAAATTACAAGTAATAGCAACCAACTCAGAAACCTGAGCAAATTGGGTGCTCAGCGAAGGGTTAAACCACCAGCTAATAGGATGGGAAAGTGTGCAATTGAACATTATGAACTACTCTAAATAGATCATTGAACTCTGCAAGGTCTTCTTCTCTCTCATTTCCTCTCCCTCCCTACTCATATATTTTTCTTTCCCAATCATGTCAATAGAGTTCTTTATCAGTGTGAACCATCTTCCACCACATGCTGGGGAAGATGACATCTATCCTGTCCATCATGATCATCATGCTGGGAAACACAACCTCTGTCACTCAGCATGTGAGTTTTACATTTTACAGTGCCTTCCACCAGGAAAGACTAATTCACAGTTCCATTTTAAAATCTAGAAAATATCTACCGATCTGACTTTGATTAAATATCCATGACAGGACTAATCAAATGTGTCTAGGGGAAGGGTCAGATAAGAACATGGCTATCAGGGATCCATTCCTCTTTAATGTGGATCCATTCCCAGAGAAGGGGAAATCACTATGAGAGAGGTTAACTCAAGATCATTGCCATCATTTAGGAATCTGAGTGATCTTGGTTCCATTTCCTTCATGGAATTAAAATGACTTTCAGAAAATTTTGCTCCCCCAAAATGTTTAAATCATTCCTATTTACAGAAGGAAAGCAACAGTTTATGCAATAGAATTCTAGTGAACATTTCTCACTTCTCATCTTCCAGCCAAAAATGATTGCAGGTCAGGAGGGCCATTCATGAATGAGAATCGTTCTTTATGGCTAGAATGAAACAGAGAGCCCACAGGGGGAATCACCCTTGGGATACTTTATTATCTTTCCACAAGGTGCTTAGACTTGTGGAATTAGAATAGTGGAAATTACTTAGAATTTCCATTATTCAACGTAATAGACAGTAGAGGAAGTTGTTCCAGTTCTCAAATGCTAGAGATCACCATACTTTTGGTGTCTTAATTCAGATGACTTTCTTAGTTGATTATTTTAAAAATCTTCTGAAGTCATTATTTTCACATGGATGAATGAGTCTCAGTGCTGGAATAAGAATATTTTAAAATATATAGAGAGATTGTCTTGTCCTCACCCAAGGCCAAATTAAGTTAGAATAGTTAGTGGTTGAAATACAGAGAATTATTTTAATTTAACAGTGCAAGTTGTTGAATGATGACTGTGTATAACTAAGGTTGAGAAACACAGATATGGATTTTTGTAGATCCCAGTTCTTAAAGAAACATAGTTTTAGTGTTATTATACAAGATTCTATTTTTGTGTGTGTGTTGCTAACGGAAGTTTTCCAGAGCTGGTGGGATATTAACAGTATGGGTAATATCTAGATTGTGTTCAACCTGTGCCATCGTTATTTTTAATTTGATGCATAATGGCACCCATCAGTTTCTCACAGGGCATCTTTCAGAAGTAAGGGCAATCTGACTGCAACATTAAACACCATTTACCATAAACTAATCATGAATCTGCTAATTAGCCGGCTAAATTCCCTTCCTCCCTCACTCTTCTAATAAGCAGCTCTCGTGAAACAAGGTACTGTTAAAAAAGAATTTTTCTTTTTTGATCGTCATTGCTAATGTTGTTATATCTACTATTCAGAATGGAATGCAGTTGCACACATCTTGGATTTCTCTTTATAGCACATATTTCAATAACTTCATGGAAGACATAGTAGGTACAAAATAAATTGTTTAATTACTAGCTTAATGATTGATGTATGTCAATACTGAAATTATTTTAAGATAAAGAAATTTGATTGCATGAAGGTAATTTTGTATATATGTTTTGTTCTTTGTATAGATCCATTGGAATTAGAAACATGGAAAAATAGTATCTGAATGCAGTTGTTGACTGACATTAATACAATTTACTAATGTTAGTCATTCATTTTAACTTCTAAATGTCAGTTTTTATATCTCTAAAATAGTGATCCCCAAAATTGCAGTAGAAGCTCTTTTGCTTTTCTTGTGTTATTGTTACTATCTTTTCTTTTACTGTATACTTTATAAACATAGTTGTATTATCTCAGAATTTTCCTGTTGAAAAAAAGTTATAGTTAGCTGTGTAGTTAGGTGTAGTTAGCTGTGTTACTTGGTACTGTTTACCTAAGCTCTTAGATCTTAATTTCCTTAGTTGTTAAGTAGAAAAGATGGAAAAGGTGATCGCTAATTTAAGAAGCCACAATGAATTTTGGTAATAGGGCCAGGATGGGGAACTGACTGGGTGGTGAACACAACGCAGTATATAGATGATGTGTTATAGAAATGTACACTTGAAACCTATGTAATTTTACTAACCAATGTCACCCCAAGAACTTTAATAAAAATTTAAAAAATACAATGCAATATTTATTTGCAAGAGAGGGAAAGGCAGATCACAGTACCATGTCGTAAAACCAGTGAGGAGAAAGAAAAAATCAGAAACTAGCAGAATATTTAAAAAGAAGATTATAAACAACAAATAGAACTATTACAGATCAAATAAGATTAAGTGCTAATATTTAGATTAAGCAAAGGCCCTGGTACTTATAGTGTGAGATCTGGAGACAGATGTGAATGGACAAGGGTTTGCCCTTAGCGTGCCTCTTATTTTGACATGGTTAATTTACATGCAGTAAAGTATACAGGTAGGCTTATTTTTAAATGTATATGTTTCTGTTTATCCATTTAAGCATCACTCAGCCCAAGATTTTACCTCAAGAGCTTCCCTCGTGCTCCTGAGCAGTAAATATTCTGCCCTCCCTAGAGTTAATGACTATTCTGACTTTTATCACAATAGATTAGTTTTCCAGGTCCTTAAACTTTATGTAAATGAAATCATACAGTATATATTCTTTTGTTTCTGGCTTTTTTCATTCAACAGAATTTTTCTGAGCTTTGTTCATGTTGTTACATATAAGGGTAACTTGTATATTTTTATTGCTAGGTTGTATTTCATTGTATAAGTATTCTGTGATTTGTTTATCTATTCTGTTGGTGTAGATTTGAGTTGTTTTCGTTTTTTGACTATTAAGTTTTGAATAAAACTGTTCTGAATATTTTTACAATGAATTTTGGTAGACACGCTTTGTTTCTCTTGAGTAGGAGTGAGAATGCTGGTACAATTGCTGGCTGATGTTTAGCTTTAATAGATTCAGCCAAATCGTTTTCCAAAGTGAACAAATTTACATTTCCACTATCAATGTATGACAGTTTTAGTTTTTTAATACCCTTGCTATTATTCACCTCTTTCAGTATTTTGAATGTTGGCCATCTAGAGTTTATGTAGTGCTTCAATGATGGTTTTATTTGCAGTTCTCTGGTGACTGAGGATGTTATCCAAATTGTCAATGTTTCCTGGACATATGGATATCTTATATTTGTGCACTGTCATTTCAAATCTCCTTTACCTCATTTTAAATTGGCTTTTGTATTTTTCTTGATTTTTAGGATTTCCTTTTTTCATATTTGATAGATACAAGTCATCCCTCTGTTTTTGTCCTGCATGTTTGCATTCTTAATGGTGTCTTTTGCTCATCAGAAGTATGTTATTTTAATGAAGTCTAATCTATAAATTCTTACTTTAATGTTCTATTTCAGAAATATTTGCCTACCCCAACATTCTGATGATATCCCCATGCTTTCTTCTATAAGCTGCATTAGTTTTGCTTTTAGATCCATGATTCAATTTGAATGAACTTTTGTGTATGGCATGTGGTAGAGTTCAAGACTTTCTCCCTTCCCCCCCATATGGGCATCTATTTGCTCTGGCACCTTTGCTTGAAACGACCACCCTGCCCTGTGACCCACACTGAGGTGCTGTAGTACATTTGTAAAGAAATCAAGTTGTCTTCTATAGTGGGTCTATTTCTGGACCCCTATGCCATTTCTTTGGTCTATTTGTCCACGTGCCAATATCAAACTATCTTCATTGTTGTAGTTCTATAATAAGCTTTAGAATCGAGTACATTTCCTCAACCCTGTTCTTCTTCAAGATTATCTTGGTTATTATACTGTTCCTTTATGCTTGCATTTAAGTTTATAGAATCAGTTTAATGCACACACACACACACACACACCCCTACCTTTTGGAAGTTGAGTTGATATACATGAAAACTATATATTAATTTAGGGACAATTGTTATCTAAAAATAATGAATCTTTAAATTGTATTTTCTCTTTATTGAGTTATAATTGATATATTAATTCCAGGTATAAAACATAAAGATTGAATACCTGTATATATTGTGAAATAATCATTATGATGTCTACTTAACATCCATCACCATACATTAATTACAAAAAAGATTTTTCCCTTGTGATGGCAACTTTTAAGATTTATTCTCTTAATTTATTCTCTTTCAAATATGCAATACAGGTTTTTACTGCAGTTACCATGCTGTATGTTACACCCTCATGACTCATTTATTTTACAACTGAAAATGTATACCTTTTGAACCCCTTCACCCATTTGGCCCACCCTTACACCTTCACCTGGCCTCTGGCATCCACTAATCTTTTCTTTGTATCTATGAGCTCAGGGTTGTTGTTTTTTTTTCCCTTTTTTAATAGTTTCCACATATAAGTGAGATCATGTGATATTTGTCTTTCTCAATCTGACTTATTTCACTTAACATAATGTTGTCACAAATGGTTAGATTTCATTATTTTTTTATGGCCGAATAATACTCCTGAGTGTGTGTGTATCATCATTTCTTTATCCATTCTTCTATCCATGGACACCTAGGTTATTTCCTTATCTTGGCTATTGTAAATAATGCTGCAGTGAACATTGTGTGTGCATATATTTTTTCGAATTAGTGTTTTCATTTTCTTATGATAAATGCCCAGAAGTGGAATTGCTGGATGATATGGTAGTTCTATTTTCAGATTTTGAGGAATCTCTATATTGTTTTCTATAGTTACTGTACCATTTTATATTCCCACCAACAATGCTCAAAAGTTGCCTTTTCTTTATATACTCACGAACACTTGCTATTTCTAGTCTTTTTTATAATAGCCATTCTAACAGGTCTGAGTTGGGATCTTATTGTGGTCTTAATTTGAATCTTCCTGATGATTAATGGTATTGAGTATCTTTTGATGAATCTTTTGGCCATTTGTATTTCTTCTTCAAAAAAATGCCTATTAGATCTGCTGCCCATTTTTAAATATTTTTTTTTTGGTTCTGTGCTATTGAGTTGAATGAGGTCTTTATATATTCTGGATATTAACTATTTACAGATATATGATTTACAAGTGTTTTCTCACATTCACTAGGATGTCTTTTTGTTTTGTTGATGGTTTCCTTTGCTGTGCAGAAGATTTTTAGTTTGATATAGTCCCACTTGTTGATTTTTGCTGTTGTTACTTTTGGTATTGGAGTCAGGTTGAAAAATCATAGCCAAGACCTATGTCAAGGAGTTTATTGTTTATATTTTCTTCTAGAAGTTTTATGGTTTCAGGTCTTATGTTCAAGTTTTTTATTCATTTTGAGTTAATTTTTGTGTATGGTGTATTATAGTGGTCTAGTTTCTTTCTTTTGCATGTGACCATCCAGGTTTCCCCAGCACCATTTGTTGAAGAGACTGTCCTTTTCCTCAATTCTTTAACATAAAAACCTCTAGTTATTTTTGTCTTTATAAAATTCTCTCAGTAATATTTTATACTTTTCAGTTCAGGGATCTAACATGTCATTTGTCAGATTTATTCCTATGGGTTTGATATTTCTGAAGCTATATGTGAATATTAGTTTTTTAATTTTATTATCATGTTAGCTGTTTTAGTTTTATTATAAAGATATAAGCCCCTTTGTTAAAAATGAAAAAATGACTTTTTTCTTGTTGCAAGCATAATACTTGTTTATTGTAGAAATTTTGAAAATCACAGAAATGTGAGGACAGATCTTAAGGTAACCCCAATAATCTCCGCCTGCTAGTATACAAGCCCTTGAGTGAGGGAAAGACCTCTGATTTGCTGCTGCTGCTTCTTCTTTTTCATTCTCAGACTTATTTTATTGTTTACGTTCTTCTCTTAACTGTATTGAAAATCACTCCTAAAACATCCCTATGAGTGCTAATGCTAGTCCATTCAAGCAAATACTCTCTAAACATTAACTCAACCTCTAATTTGTGTTGGCATAGAGAACCATATACATACATACACACACACACACAGACACACACACACACACACACACACACATATATATATATATATATATATATATATATATATATATATATATATATATCACATGTATATTGGTTTCAAGTGTACAACATAGTGGTTAGACATCTATATAGTTCACGAAATGATCCCTTTTTAAGTCTAGTACCCACCTGACACCATACATAACAATTTGCTTCTAATCAACAGAATGTGGGAAAAGTGAAGGATGCCACTCCCATGACTATGTTAGTTATATGTAAGAGTCTATCTTACTAGAAGACTAGAGTCTCCATTGCTTGCTTAGAAGAAACAAGCTACTATGAAGTAAGTGATTATATAGAGATTTGTGGCAAAGAATTAAGTGTAGCCAGCCTCAAAGAGTTGAAGATGGCCTCTAGCAAAAAGTAGTATCTTCAGTTCTGCTGCAAGAAAATGGAATTTGCCAACAAGTCAAAGAATTTTGGAAGAGGATTGTTTTCCCCAGTTGGGCTTCTGATGAGAATGCAGTCCTGGCTGACACTGTGATTACCACCTACTGAGACCCTGAAACAAAGAACCTAGTTAAGCCATACCCATACTTTTCACCTATAGAAACTGTGAGATAATAAATGTATGCTGCTTTGAGCTGCTAATTTTGTAGTAATTTGTTGTCTAGCAATAAAAAATGAACACATATAACTACAAATAGAGTATAAACGTTATACTTGTAAGTCTCCCAGCTTTGCCACCTATGGCCAAACCCTCTACCAATTTCCACTTAAAAATGAATGAATTGTGTGTGGATGTTTCAAAAGTCAGCATTTGTCAAATGTTATATAATAAATAAACATCTCCTTGATGCAGAGGGTGTATTGGGCATTTTCCCTACATTATAAAGTGTTACCTTAGGATGATTCCAGAGGAGTTCAATTATAATGAAGGACATGAGTGACCCTGGAACTATTATTGTGCTAATGAAGTATTGGAAATTTATTATAAAGTGTTAAGAAATGTCTAATAGGTGGTAACAGCAACTCTTTTATTCAGGAAATGAGCCTGTGAAGGGGGAAAATGTCAATTACATAGTGGTATATGAAAAAAAATTATGCTATCTAAAATGTATTTTCAACTATGCAACATAGATTAATAGGCCAATACATAAATAGATGAATAGCAGATGAAGTACCGATAGCTAGAAAGAGAGATGAACGAGAAAGAATGTCAAAATGGTAACAGTATTCTTATCTGAGTCTTAGAATGTTGGGATTTTATTATTCATATGTCTATCTATCTTTTCAAAACATGTTTACATGCCTTTATTTTATCCCAAAATAAATTTAAAAAGTGTTTGGAAAAGAAATGATCAACCAGAACAAGTATTCTATAAAATTTTTTTAAAAAGAGGAAATCATGAAAACACGTTAGTTTAAGTTATTTCAGAACAATTATGTCTTCCTTTGAGAAGAAAATCCAAATATGTTTACCTTTTGATACCAATCTTTACTTGAAAATACTACTAATTACACAGTGTTAGCCTGGCAATAAAGATATAATAAAGGAACAGTAATAAAATATATTTCTCTGATTCTGCTCTCCGTCTACTCTGTGAAAATTCCAGCCCTTCAACTTCCTCCCAGTTAATTCTGAAATTTTCCAGAAAAAAGCAACAACATTTTCTCTTCAGTAGTAAGAAGGCACTGCCATCCTCAGCTTGCTGTATCTGTGTCAGCAAATGAGGCGATCGATGCTGCTACAAAACTGTCTAGCTCTAGCAAAGCTTCCAAAGCTGCCAGAAGGCCCCGTGCAGGCATCAGAGCCAAATCCCTCTTCATATTACTTCTGTGCTACATGAAACTGCCCTAACTCAGTTCAGACTTTAAAAACCCCTTGATGTTGTGGGCATTTTGGAATCCTAGGACAAAGATAACTTTAGCTGTAATGCAAAGACCCCTGCAACAATATTGTCTTAAACTTGTATAGCCTTTTGAAAGTATACAGGATACTTTCACAGATATTATCTTCCTTTATTTTTATGGAAAACTTCAAAAGGAACAAAAATGAATTGCCTATCCATTTCTATGCAAAATGAGGTCCTTTACAACAAAAGTCAGTCCAAGGACATACACCTAGTAAGTAGTAGAGCCAGAACTCAAATCAGCTGCCAAGTGCAAGAGTGTTCATTAACTCTTCCATAAAAAATATTGTGCAATCTAGCCATAAGCATCAAATTCTATGTATTATTTAAGAGCATTATGTTATACATATTTCATAAAGTGGTACTGATCAACAATTCCTAATAGGAGGCTGGAAATTTTAATGTCTTTACTTTCAAACTATGATCTTTTCACTGAAAATTTCGGTTTTTCACTTGCATTAGAAAATATATGTATTTTTAAGATGTGAAATAAATGTCTGGAAGAGGGACTATTTTGAATGTTAAGCTCTACAGCATTAACCAAATTGCCAGCCATAAATGTTAAAAATAATTAACAACCTCAAAATATTACCAATGTAATTAAAATTCTCAAATGGCATCTCTTATGTTATTGATGAAAACATCAAACTATACATGAGTCATTAGGATCCATATCTAAAAATATGAACAACATTATATCATGCTTTCATTAAATTTGAATCCATTACCATTAAATATAAATAAATGGCTATCAGATAGAGCAATTACATACTTTTAATTGAGATAATCTCCAAGATACTTTGTTTCTTTTGTTATTAGAATAAAAACATTTTCTCTTCAGGATTCACATGGGAAAAGTAACAAAAGCATACCAACTACAGATCTTTCCCAAAAGACTAATAATGTTATTTAGATATATTTCTATCATTTTCTCTTAATTTATTTTAAAAAGTAAAAGTGATACATAATTCAGTTTTAACTTTGAATATAGTAACTCAATACATAAAATTTGAAAGACACCCAAAACATTCAAAGTGAAACACTTTTTTTTAAATTAAAGTTTATTTTGGGGTGACAATGGTTAGTAAAGTTACATAAGTTTCAAGTGTACAATTGTGTAATACACCATCTGTATATTACGTTGTGTGTTCATTACCCAGAATCACTTATCGTTCCATTGCCATATATTTGACCATTTACCCTCATCTACTCCCCATACCCTCTGGAAACTACTAAATTATTGTCTGTGTAAGTTTTTGTTTGTTTGTTTGTTTGTCTTGTTCCTTTGTTTAAGTTTTATATCCCACAAATCAGTGAAATCATATGGTTCTCGACTTATTCTAACTTATTCCGCTCAGTATAATAATCTCAAAATCTATCCATTTTGTGACAAATGGCACTATTTCATCTTTTCTTATGGCAGAATAGCATTCCATTATGTATATATACCACATCTTCTTTATCCAATCATCTATTGAAGGACATTTGGTTGTTTCCATGTTTTGGCCACCATAAGTGAAGCTGCAATGAACATCAGAACACATATATCTTTATGGATCAATGTTTTCAGATTTTTGGGGGTAGATACCCAGGAGGGGTATTGCTGGGTCATATGGTAATGCTATTCTTAATTTTTTGAGGAACCTCCACACTGCCTTCCATAGCGGCTGCACCAATCTGCATTCCCACCAACACTTTTTGAAGACTGTCATGAGATGGCTCTGCTTTCTCTTGACTATGTTGTTGCTGTAATCAGAAGATTCTTTTGATCTCATTTTAGAGACTATTTTGAAATGCTACTGCCTTGCCAGGATCAGGCAAAGTATTGATTGTTTATTATAGTAGACATTTAGAGGTTTGGATTATTATAACCATTTGTCCTTATATATACTTCTTAAGTCAAATACTACCCTTCTACTTCAGTTTATGTTAAGATGGATATAGTGATACCCCACCTCTGAAGTGAAACAGATAGGTGACTCAATCTGGCCAAAGTAGAGCATGATTGTCCTGTCATAGTTACTGGCTAGTGGTCGGCCCTCGCCAGGCCAATAAGAATCATGTTCATCCTGTATGGAATCAACCCAAATTAGAATTTTTGGAAGTCTTTCATTTGAGTCTCTTCCTTTTTCATCTTTTATCCAACTGCTACTCCAAGGGATGAGCTGGGTCATTGACGTGATCTTTAGCCTGGACTTGTCTATCAGGATGATTTTCCCCTACAGTACAGACTCCTATTCCATAGTGGCTTTGATTACACATCTAATTCAGTTCTTTTCAGTTTAGAAATACCCCTCAGCATGAATTCTCACACACTAAATGTCCTGATGTATATAATTACATAAAAGGGCAAATAATGAGAAGTGAAATATAGATGGTGGCAGCCTTTTCTCATTGACCCTTTGAATTTTTTCTAATCAAAAAATGAATAATTGGTACAATTAAGGTTGGCATGAAACGTACTGATTATTTTTTCAACCACATTTTAATCTTTAACTTTTCTTTACTGGGCTGTTCCGCTTCTTGATTTTAATGTGTTCTTAGTTTTATTTCGTTCAAATTAATGTGTGCTAGTAATGATTTTTTTGAAAGTACATGTATTTTTTTAAATGTCATTAGTCTGTCAATATTTTCTTACAAAACGAAAGAACAATTATGGTTTGTTATGTATTTGGTCAGATCTCCAAAGCAAATAACTGTACTTCCTGTCTATAAAGTTACCTGGGAGAAGTCAATTTGAGGGACCATCTGGGAATCTAAAAAAAGAGTACTTCATGTCTTGGCCAGTCGTAAGTGCCCACACAATAGCAATTATGAAATATTGGAATAGTCACTACATTGTATTCCTGCTCAGAAATAGATTCCTTTTAGGAGAGCTAGAAGGAGTTAATGTACATGTCATGTCATAGGAAAGGTGGGGCCAAGAGGTGTCTTTAATAAGCATGGCATGTCAATTGCAGGTTACAGAAGCCTAACTCAAACTAACTAAAAAAAAAAAAATTGTTTTGATCATGTAACTGAGATCAAAAATGATATTAACACATATTCAATATGTGCTAGGCACAGTTCTAAGTGCTTATATGTTTTAACTCATTTTATCTTGACAAAGATCCCTATGACCTAGGTGTTATTACTATTATCATCATCCTCCCCGTTTTCATTTTGAAGAAATCAAGCCATAGAGACATTAGTTCATGTGAATGGGGTACAACAGCCAATAAGTAGTGGAACTGGGATTTCTTTGCAGGCACCTTGGCTGCAGAAATCATGTATTGAAGCATCAGGCTGAAGTGCCTCAAATGCTGCTCATTCCTGAGGTAGCTCACTGGAAATGCTGTGGGACCTGCAACCAAAGACTTGACAGTGTTCATCTCATCAACTCTGCCTGTGTTGACAAAATTCTCCTCTGTATAAACTGTGCTTTCAATCTAGCAAGGATCCTGTTCTCCAGCAGGCTAGGGTTGCAGACCCCAAGCAGTAAAAGGTTGAATCTGGATCACCAGCCCACTTCTATCACTCGGAGTTAAGTAAATTACCTGAGGAAGAAAAGCCTGCTGGACAGACAAAAAATAAACAGCTCCATATTCCCCTGAGTTCCCACCTGCAAAAGTAAAGAGGTCTTGCTCTGTTTTTATTCAGTGAATGTTGTCATTTCTAAGAAAGCGTAACAGTGGGACTGTATGTCTTACATGGATTTCAAAATCCATAATACGACATTTCAAGAATTAATTATTCTAGGGTTGTGGTTTAGGATCTATGAGCTTTTCAAGATTCATGGGATGTTCTGAAAGCTTGCTTGAAAAAAAATTGGGTCAAAAAAAAACCTTAAAAAATCAAAGTATGTAACTCTAATTAAATGTTTATAAAAGTAACATATTGGAAATATAACTGTAATCCAACTCAACTCATGTACAGATGGATTTTAATAGATTTGGTATAAAGAGGACTAAGTTCTCCAGAAGTATGAGGGTCTGAAAGACTTAAGAGAGCCCTGCTCCACTAAAAATTCTCAGAGGACCAGAGTACCCAACGGGATTAGAAAAACACAAACATTGTGACTATGCTGCGATTTTCATTTGCCACCTTGCTCCCTGTCACGTCAAAACAAATGGAGCTATTTAAACTTTGGTTATCATTTCTAAGGTTTCTGCCAAAGTTCTGACAAATGAGAAACTCTTCATATTGTGCTTACAGAATATAAAAATGATGATTATGATTTCTGGAGTTATTCGATTTAGTTATGCATTTTAGATGAAATGTCTAGAACTAAAAATAAAATATTCTGATTATTGTGGTTAAACTTAGAATTATAAATGATGTGCACTGTTTAAAACCTAATATTGAAAATGATTAATTGTCCTGTAATTGTTAGATATGTTCTTGAAGGAGAGCCTTCTGTCCTTAGGCCAGTAACCAGACAAACCATCCATTTGCTTGTCTTTTTCCACTTCACCTAGACAAGGAGAATTTCCTTTTCCTTGGATTGTGATGCTTTATTTTATAACTCTGTTGCAGAATTTTTATGTGTTGCCTGGATAGCTCCTATTTTGACTTAGGTTTCTCGTTCTCAATGCAGTTATGAATGCAGCCAGATATGCAGCAGTGATATGTGAAGTGACGTGGTATATGTGTCCCGTTTACAGAGCACATAATTCTATCCAAAGACTTGAGGAGATTTTTATAAATATACAAGCTCATAAATATTTATGGAGCTAGACTGATAGATAAGGAATGCTTTTCTAAAAAAGGTGAAATCATGATTCTCATGTAAATATAAAAGGAATGTGTGCCAAACATTTTAACTCATTTATTAGTGAGGGAATCAGTAAAATGTTATAATCAGTTCAAGGTACCACATATTTATAGATAAAATTATTTAAATTAATTTATGAATAGGTGAAAACTAAGTATTTGAGGGACAATAACCAGATTTCACTGAATACAATTTGAATCTCTACAAGAAATTATTTTTTTCATTGCTATCACTTCTCTAAAACTTGGAGTTGTGAAACAGCTAAAAACCAATGAAAAGGCAAAACATCCCCATGGATCTGGTCACACTGAAGTGTTTATTAGTTACCTTGTTTTCATTGGTCCTCTTCAGATGTATCATAATTTTTATGGAAAAAGGAATCTATCAACAGATACAAATAAGGGAATCTATATATTTTAAAGTAAAATGTCAGATGCCAATATCACATTAATTGTAATTATAAAATAGGTGACATCTAAAGCATTTCTGACTTTCAGCCATAATTATTGCCTCATTTTTGATAGTTCCTTTAAAATAGGGGTTCCTAACCTGGGAGATAAATGAGTGGCATTTATTACTTCCATGAGAAGAAATCATTTGCTTTCATCAAAGTTTATAACAGTGTTTGACACAACAGTGGTTTGAAACCAATACTTTAGGGACCACTTTGGAAGAAAATTCTGGGATGTTAATTCAAGTATCTCCTAAAATGTAGAGTATACAACAGTTCCATTTCCTAGGTCTAAAATTTGTTTATATACTTGAAAACCGAATCTTATTTTCAAAAAGAAAGATAAAGGAAAATGTATTTTAACATTTTCTCATAGAATTTAGTTTTGACATTTGTGGTGTTCATTTTGCTTACTTTTCTGTTATTTTCAGTTTTTTTCAAATCTGCCCTTTCTCCACCCTGATGCTTACTTACCATGTTTCCCCGAAAATGAGACCTAGTCAGACCATCAGCTCTAATGCATCTTTTGGAGCAAAAATTAATGGAAAATCAGGTCTTATATTATATTATATAAGACCCAGTCTTATATTACAGTAAAATAAGACCGGGGCTTATATTAATTTTTGTTCCAAAAGACGCATTAGAGCTCATGGTCTGACTAGGTCTTATTTTCGGGGAAACACTGTAAGTGTGGTATTCAAAAGTCTATTGTGTGTTGGCAGACATTATAATATCCATCTGACTATACCGTCTTAAAATAATGTAAGAAAAGGAGCTAAGAATTTTAGAGAAGATATGTCAAGCACAGTTTAGTTATCTCAGGAATGTTATTTTCTATAATCCTTTCAACAATCCTTATGTGCTAAGAATTATTATCCTCATTTTATAGATGATATTGAGACTCAGAGGGGTTACATATTTGTCTGTGTCTGTACTTGTTCCCAGGTTTTTCTAACTCTGATATCTGTATACTTTCATTACTATATATATATATACTTTCATTACTATATATATATTATATATAAAATGATGCCTCTTTAAAATTTCCATATACCAATCTGCCAAGAAAAAGTGGTAAAGAACATAAAAATGGTTAATGGCCACATGTCAAAGATTCACTTAATTAGTTAATTAGGAAAACAACAAAAAGATAGATGGTTCCAAGAGTATTTGAATAGCGATTTTGTGTACTTAGTAAGGAAAGAAATGCCAACGTAAACTTGTTAAATTAGATACAAAACTGGTTATGTCCTGCTAGGGAATAAAATTGTTACGTTTGGAATTATCTTTCCTACTAGTCCTCTGCCTCAAAAAATCATACCCTCAGTTTTTATTTCTTCCTTCCTCCCTCCCTCCCTCCCTCCCTTCTTTCCTTCCTCCTTTTTTTTTTCCCCTGCAGATTAACCTCTAACTACATAGGCTATAAAACATCTAGATTCTTGTTGGTAAAAGAATTAAATCCTACAAGAGAGTTAGATGAGAGTTAAACAGGTTTAAAAAGCAACTGCTCTAGCATGATATTAAATATATATGTAAAAGATTTATCATTTTTGTTGTTTTCCAATTTTGAAATAATTTATTATTTTACAGAATATAGCGATTTGAGAGTATGGGCTCAGGAACAAACTGCTTTGGTTCACATGCTGTCTCCTCCCACTAGCTCTGTGTCCTTAAGCAACCTACTTTCTCTGTGCCTTCATTTCCTAATCCTGAAAATGAGGAAAATGATGATGGAATTTACCTTATAAAGTGTTACAGGAATTAAGGGAGACTTGATGTAGCAAGTAACCAACCGGGCAAGGTTGATAATTCAAGGCTGACTTTGTTTTGGTCTTTCCCATTGCAGCCACAAGCTGGGGCGTCAGCAGTTACAACTTGTAAGGGTTTTGCTTTGTTTTCTTCCTCACTTGTTTCTACACATTCTTTCATTACCTTGTTTTTTATTTCTCTATATTAATACCACCTTTTACTTAACACTATTACATTTTATGAACCGTGTTTTCACTTGGTTAAATTTGTAAGTTGTTGTGTTCATGTCAGGAAGTCTATCAATGAGTATGATTAATATCACTACAAATAGAATAAGCATGTTTATGATTCCAGGACAAGTTCATCAATCAAGAATTACATAAAATTGGTTCCAGAACCAATGCATTAACATAATGAAAAACTCTTTGAATTTCATATAAAAATTGTATTTATAACTATGGTGTTCCTATAGTTTCTTTTTTTTTTCAATTAAAGTTTATTGGGGTGACAATTGTTAGTTAAATTACATAGATTTCAGGTGTACAATTCTGTATTACATCATCTATAAATCTCTTTGTGTGTTCACCACCCAGAGTCAGTTCTCCTTCCATCACCATATATTTGATCCCCCTTACCCTTGTCTCCCATCCCCCACCCCCCTTACCCTCTGGTAACCACTAAACTATTGTCTGTGTCTATGAGTTTGTGTTTCTCATTTGTTTGTTTTGTTCTTTTGTTTTTGGTTTATATACCACATATCAGTGAAATCATATGGTTCTCTGCTTTTTCTGTCTGACTTATTTCACTTAGCATTATAATCTCAAGATCCATCCATGTTGCCACAAATGGTCCTATTTCATCTTACCGCTGAATAATATTCCATTGTGTATGTATACCACAACTTCTTTATCCATTCATCTGTCGAAGGACATTTTGGTTGTTTCCTAGTCCTGCCCACCATAAATAAAGCTGCAATGAACATTGGAGCACACTATAGTTTCTTTATTGACTTTAAAACTATAAAATTATTTCATGTGAAGTGTGTAGTTTTAAAAATCTGAATAACTCAGTCTCAAATCCTTGCTTTTCTTCAATCAGTTTACTCACCTTTTCCAACTTGCTGACTTTTAAGGAGTAGAAACTGAACAGCAGAGACTTCACATTTGGATATAAAAGGACATGTCATTTGTACAAATGATTGTTAATTACATACACGTAGTTTTACAAATGTGATGGCTTGCAGACCCTTAAAATTCCAAGATAGTGCTCCATGATGAATAATTTAAATTAGAAATGCAAACCAAATGCTAAAGGTAGCATTTGGCAATGTTCTTGATTAGAATATCTGCATGTAGTATTTGTTTACGCAACAATGGAAGTGCCCTCCTTGGTTGTTTTGCTATTTGAAGAATCTTCAGAGAATCTCAAGTACTTGTTGTCACTGAGGCAAAAAGTAATTTGTTTCTCATTATAATATCTGTCTTTCCATTCGTATATTTAATTGTGGTGAGGTCTTGGGAGTAGTTTCTGACTTTTATACAAGAAAAAAATGAGAGTAGAGTTGGTACTTTTGACAGCTCATAGATTAAAAAAATAATAATAATGGAAAATAGATCGAAGACTGAATTAAACCCAAACTATAAAAGCCTTAATTAGTAGAAGCATAATTACAGGGAGCTATTGTAAAATAAAATCTAAATTGTATTAAAATACTTTTCAACTGATTTCAAGATGGAAAAAGCATGTTTTACACTACAAACAATTTCTTCAAATTACTGCCCATCTTTGAATTTCATAAATTAAAACTGAGTGCTAAAATAAAAGCCTGTTGCTACCATTCGTTTTGTTTAATTCAGTTTGGAGTGATATCCTAAGGCATTTTTAGAGCAGTACTATTGTTTCTTCCTGTTGTATATGATGAAAGCTGTCCAATTATTTTCAAGTTCAGAGATAGCAGTGATTATTAAAATATATAGATAATACAAAGCTCCCTTTTTAAGAAGCCATTCAATAACTTAATCAATACATGAGTAATTATTACATACATTGACAGCACAAAATAGGCTCTCAACATGACTCTTGGTACAACTAGGGATGCTACCTGGAGGAGCTAAAACTGATATATATATATATATATATATATATATTTTTTTTTTCATTTTTTATTTTTTTTGCCTCTCCTGTCTTTGGTTCCAAACAGTCTCCAAAGAGGCATGAATTAACAGGGATATGACAATAAAGGAACGTGTAGTGGGTAGAAGATAAAAGTATTGAGTTGTTATTACTACACAAACTATTTTAAATGCAAATATCCATATATTTAAGAATTTATAATGTCATAATAAATTAAGCTTGATTCTTTTAAAACAATTATCATGTTAGCTTTTAGAGTCTCTTGTCTATAGTTTTGGCTTCTAGATTTTTATATTTCATAATTCAGTATATATATACACATATATATATATATATACATATATATATACGTGTATATATATATATATATATATATATATATATATATATATATATACACGTATATATATATATATGAACTGTCCCTTCAATAATGCTATTTTGTTCGAAGGCATTTCATTTTTACATCGATGGAAAACCAAATCCATTTCCAGCCATTTCCACCTACAGTGTGGAGTTTGCACACTCTCCCCAAGCCTGTGTGGGTTTTCTCCGGGGTCTCCAGCTCCCTCCAACATCCAGTAGCTGTGCACATTACCTGAGTCGGCATGTCTACGTCGTCGCAGTCTGAGTGAGTGTGGGTTGGTGTGTGTGTGCTCTGGATGGAATGGCGTCCTGTCCAGGGTGGGTTCCCACCTTGCACCCTGCGCTGCTGAGAGAGGCTCTGGCCACCCATGATCCCAAACCGGAATAAGAGGGTTGGAAAATCATTATCTTTCTTAAATGTATGTATAGCTTACGTTTATTTCAATGTTTAATACTAGATGTGTTTTCAGTCTTTAGTTAGAATTTCAATGATGTTTTGTGACCAGAAATATGCTGTAGGAACTTCTTTTGTTTGTATCAATTAGCCTATGGTAAAATTGGGTTCGTTGTATGTTGTTTTGCATAAAGTCACAATTTGTAAGAACCTATGTTTGACAGTTGAGTGAAGATTTAACTGTACACACAAACACAGACAGACACATACACATGCATACACACAAATATGTATATATTATTTTGCCAAGTAGTAACATTAATACAACAACTACAATGCTCCATTCTCTCATTTATGTTACAAAATAAAGTACATATATATTTTTTAATTTAGGAAGGATATTATTACAAATGAAGGGAGAGCCCTTCCAAGGAGGAAAAAATGAGTGGGCAATCTGAACATGTCATGTACTGAATATGTTATACTGTTATACTCTTCGATTTTTTTTTTTTGACATTCATTATGAATTGGTCAAAATTCCATTACCGACTAAAGTATGGGAATCATTGTCCCAGAGGTTAGAAAGTATGATGTGCAGGCTTTTCACTGTATAGCTCTAACATTGCTCCTCTCAGATTCTACAAAGTTAGCTTTGTATTCTAAGCTTCAGCTATACTGAACCACTTGTCACATGCCTAAAGAGCACATGCTTTGGAATGCACAGACTTCTGATCCGATCCAACTATATATAAGGCACTTCACTTCCCTGAACCTCGATGCTCATGAGGCAGAGTATGATAATAATAAGATCGTGCTTTGTACTTAGGTCCCACCACTTATCCGTGTGACTTTGAGAAAGTCACTTAGCCTCTATGTACTTCAGTTTCCTCACTATAAAATGAGGACAATCACATTACCTTCCCCATTGAATTGTGTGGATTAAACTAATTAATAAAGGAATCTTCAAATGTGTAAGCACATTTATCAGTTTTCTGTTGTATAACAAACCACCCTAAAATGAAATGGCTTAAAACAACAATGATATAGCATTTTTCACTATTTTTTTGGTTGGTGAGCAGTCCTTCTATTCCACATGTCACCAGGGGTCACTCATGCAGCTGACGTCAGCTATGGATGAGCTGGACTGGAAGTTTCTGGAAGACTGTCAGCGTTGATACTGATAGCCAAATGGCTAGCCTGACACTTCTACATATTGCCTCTTCTACATGTTGTCTCTCCCTCATGAGATGTCTTATCCCTCATAGTTTTTCCACATGACCTCTCTCTCTTGCAAAATAGCCTGTTCTTCCAAATGGCACGACAGCCAAATTTCAAAAGAGTAAAAGCAGAAACATGCAGATATCAAAAGGACTAATCTTGAACTGGCACAGCTTCATTTCTGTTGCATTCAATTGATCAATGCAAGTAACTGAGGGAAAGGGAAACTAGCCTCTTGCTAAGAGGATTGTCATGTTCATACAGGATGGGAGAAATTGTGGGCAGCCATATATGCAAACAATACAGCACAGCACATAATAAAGTTTAGTTATTATTTATGAAATTGAGTTAATGCTTTCTACCCACTCAGATCGCTGTGAGGATTAAGTGAAAAAAAAGATATAAGGCACTGCCATTGTCATTGACTACTGATTTTCACTTGGAAAGGATTCTCAGCCCAGCTGTGTTTTTGGAAGCTGTAGCAGCTGAGATTCTGCTGTAGCTGAATCATTCCAGCACATGATTCTCAGGCCTTGGGCACGGCAGGACCGAGTGACCACCTGTACTCCTTTCCTACCTGGGCCCTCAGAATGTTCTAAGCCACAGATTGTCCTGAATCTTTCTACCAGTTGGTAGAGAGGTGTCGGAGGGGACTTGTATCCGGAAAAGTGGTTTTATGAGACGATGTTAGCCATAGAAACAAAAATGGCGATTATGTTCTCTAGAACTAAATTGAAACATGTTTTTGGTATTTATGGGCTGATTTGAGAAGTCAAACTTTCCAGTTTTGTTTTGTTTTTTTTTCTTTTTTTTCTCCTACTCAGAAGAATGAATTTTTAACCTAAGCTGGTCTGAATTGGGACATACAATGTCAAGAAGATGGGTTTCATACCTAATTTTTATGCACACCTAATTTTAATAGTTAAGTTCCATTTGTAGTTTACAGTTCACTGTTTTTTCAAAAAGACTAAACCACTGTCATGCAGGATGTCATGCGGGGTCTCTGGTCCCGCTCCCCACATAAGAATGCAGGACATGGTGAGGCCAAAAAGGCACACCCACAGAGCCATAGGTAGGGGAGTCATACCCCTCTAGTCTCGCTGGCGGCTGGGTTGGAGACACAGAAGGCAGTAGCCACACTGTCCGCAACCCGCCATCCACTTGTCTGCCAAACAATCTCACTTGCTGGCAATCCGCTTCTCTGCAATCTGCAATCCACACTCCGCCGCTTGCTAGCTCAGCCACCATCTTCTTGCTAGCCCCCATTTCCTACTAGCGTAGCCACGGCAGTTATATTAGTGGCCAATTGGCTAACCGACTACAGCTGACGGCCAGCTAGCCACAGCCGATGGCCATCTACTACCCGAGCCAGCACCTTTCCACGTGAGGCCAAGAGCCTGGAAACTGCACTCTGGGGCTCTGTTCCCACAACAACTAAACCATTTACAAAATCTCCATTCCCTGCCAATCCCTTGTCTTTTTACCCTCTTATCTTCCACACCAAATCTCTTTTACACTGATAATGTTCACTCAGTTTAAAATGAACAAAATTCAGTTTTTTAACACATTTTAATTTAGGTAATATCTGAACTTCTGATTTTTTTTTATATGCCAGTATTTGACTTCATAAAGTAATAGATGTAAGAAACTCCCTGCAGAGACCTGATAAAATCCATTCTTCTGGGATTTTTGTAATTAGGACAAATATGTCTAGAATTATACATATTTCACACTTCTCCACATCCGGAGAGTAGGTTTTTATCACCATGAACACCAATTATCTTTGGGGATTAATATTAATATTCCTACATAAATCCTGAAATAATAAATTATTAGTCTTCTAAAGGTTTAATTTCTATATATAGCCATTTTGATCAATTCATCAAATTTTAAAATGTAAAAGAACAATTTATATGCTCTGCTCTGTGTTCTTTTTTTTAAGTCAGACTATCCATGATTTTGATTCTAAAAGGTTCATTTTAAATAAAACTTGAATTTTAGACAACAGCAGTGTTTCAACAACTGTTGTAAAAGATGACATTATTTTTCGTACTCTCCACCATCTTCACTACCAGTATAGACTGTAGTAAAACAGACGATTAAGAAAGTCTCCAGTAACATCATAGTTACCTCAACTATATTGTACATATATGGATAATGTCAAATTCAATTTAAAAATGAAGTATTTTTATAAATACTATTATTGCAAGCATTGATAGAGATATCTCAAGTAACATGTTCTCGGTTTCAAAGGAACTAACTTGTTTATTCCTTAAAATATCCTACTGCTATCAGTCAGGGTACCCTTAGCTCATACTGTAATGTTCCTGTCCTGTCACGCAAATGTAACATGCATTGCATGCTCTTAATGGCAGACACACAGTGCACATCATATTGCTGCTTGCAAAGCCAAGGCTAATACTATGGCCTCTTTAAGAGAAATAATTCAACACCATGTCAACATGAATCTAGAAAATCTCTTGGAGTTGCAGGATTCCTAGGATGTTATCAGCCATATAAACATGAATACATTTTTGGATTTGATCAAATTAAAATAGCAACAACAGATTGCTGTTGTCACTTTCAGATTTCATTAGTCTAGCCTTGCCTTTGGAAAGGAAGTAGAATGTTCCATCAGCTCTGAAACCAATATAGGGTCTGAGGGTGAGGACTCTGGATCACGGCTTCTGGTGCATCACCTCCTCAAAAGACCCTTATTTCACAAGGACAATCTACTACAGAACATTCTTATAGTCTCCATAACACCCACCTTCCTTCCTTCTTTTTTTCCTTCCTTCCTTCCTTCCTTCCTTCCTTCCTTCCTTCCTTCCTTCCTTCCTTCCTTCCTTCTCCTGTACTAATTCTTGCAGTGATCATAACTCAGTCTCTCCCCTCTAGCCTTTCACTTTTTCAAAAACAAAACATTATTTTAATCATGCTGATAATGTCCAAACACACTATGCATGATATCCCCATATTAATATATAAATAAATCATAGGAATTTTCCCCACATAATTTATTTTTACATTTTATTTTTTAATTACGTAAGTATAAAATATTAAGTTTAAAAAAATGCTTTATAAGCCCATCACCCTAGTCAACTAATGCATCTTTTGTTTATACCCATTAATCTTCTGTGTGTGTGTGCTAGCTTCCAGAATTTTGTCCTTTGTACTATCAATATTGTGAAATATAAGACTTCTGATCATTTATTTAATATGAAGATGTTTTTTTCTGTTGTTTTTTCTTCCCGCTAGCTTCATTTCCTCTGAGACAGCCTCATCCTTTTTATCACAACCACTTTCCTCATTTATGTCATAAGTTTCACTTCACTAAGTTCCTCTGGCTGCATATCTAGAGTCTCTCAAATGGCTGCAGTGTTGACTCTCCCATGCGTAGCTATTATTTCTGTAACTTCTTTTTTACACTTGACTGGAATTTTACTTCCAGAATTTTCTCTTTTCATTTCTGTGTTTCATTTCCATCTTTGCTGGCCAAGTCCTTTCCATTATCTATTTTTTCAAAAATGTCTAGTGGATTTATCACTGGAAGACAATGCAACTATACACTTTGCTGTCTGTGTGTGAAATGAACAACAGACTAACCAATCACTAGCAGACCTTTGAAGAAGTGATATGACTGATCATTGATCATAATGTGCATTTGTTTTTTGTGCAATAATTTGTAAACTGAACAGCTAGAGTCGGAATTTTTACTTAATGCAATAGCTCACTGCTAATATTCTATAGTAACTGAAATTAGAACTGTGGCTCTGAGGAACTGGTGTTATTTAACTAAATTATAGTGACTGAAATAACTTAATGTTGACACTGCAAATCAAGGACTGCCTACATTTTTTTTGTGTGTGTGTGTGTGTGTGTGTGATCGTTGTTTCATATTGTTTGTTATACTGGTTATAGATGCATTCAGACCTAGTAACAAATCCCAAGAGAGTGGTTTAAACGTATTAGTTGTGTATTTTCTCTTCACATAAAAGAAAAGTGCAAGGTAAACAGATGCTACATACCCAGGCTAATGTCATGTACCAGGTAGCTTGTATTCTCATACATTCTCTCATGGTTGTAAGATGGCTGCTCTATGTGTAGCATGACACTGGAGTATTAGGCAGGAAGAAGGAGAAAGACCAAGGGCAGAATATATACAAACAGATTCTGTTCCGTTTTTGAAGAGTTTCCGGGGAAATTCCTCCCATTGACTTCCACTTACATCTCAATGGCCAGAAATGTGTCACATGCCAGCTCTGCACAGCTGTCTAGCGAATGTTTATTGATTTTTGAATCTACTTATATTGTTACTCTTTTGAAATTGGAGTTCTGTTAATTAAAGATTAGAATGAATATTGAACAGGTAACTAACAAATTATGCTACAGTAAGTATTTTACAATTTTACTTTATTATATCATAAGCACTTTAACAATGTTAACCATTGTTAAAAGCATCATGCTAGAATATTGTATAATATTCCATGAAACACAGGTATCACTAATAACATTTTTATTTTGTTTAGTACCATTTATTTGTTGTTGATTTTTCCCTGTTTTGATATTTTTATTAATTAATGATCAAAGAATACTAACATTTTATAGTCTTAAAATTGTTAATTTACAAAAGACATTCTTTATTAAAATTAAATTTTACAAGGGAAACATATGTAGGAAAAGGCCCCTCCCAAAATTTATATCTACCTTTTCTTACTACTTTGATTAAAACAGTTTTCTTTAAACATCAACATTGAAAATAAAAATATCATTTTATTCCATTGGTATTTGGTTGTTTTTTTTGCTAAAACTTGGAAAATATTTTGTACAATTTTCCTAGGCAAATATACATTAATTTACATTTATGATTGAATAAATGGATTAACCTAGGGCTTAACATGACTAATTATCTTTGTTTCTTTGAAATTTTTGGATGCTGCATAAAATGCACATTTTATGTATTCAAATTTGACTATACACAATTTCCAAGGGTGGGGACAGGTGGGGGGACCTTTTTATACAATATGGCCCCTAAATGTAAGCCAAGTGTTGTGCCTTATGCTGAACAGAGGAAACTGTTGTCTATTCCTACACAGAGGAAACAGTAAGCATGTAGAGACCCTATCAAGAGACAGCTCTGTTTAACCCAAAAACCATGTAGACAAGCGTATATATGTGATTTAGGATCTCTTCTGGGATAATTTTTTTGTCTAGCTAATATTCACATTAATCGTTGACTTTATAACCTAATCCCATGTAAGATACCACTGCACAGGAAAATATTCTGCATCGTACAGAGCTGATTTCCTTTTGACATTGTCAGGAACTTCCTTTGTTATGTTAGATCCTTCTCTCTATGTGATTGATAGCTACTTGCTGAATGTTGATGGTACTTGAATATAATTGGAAACTAATGAAGAGGGAAAATCTTAAGACTCCAATATAATTGGCAATTTGGGGATCTAAAAGTCATTTATATTTGCCTTTGAAATATAACAGACTTTTCAAATTTTGTTTTTTGTACTAAAAAAATGATAAAATTTAATTTGTTGCCTGAATATTTCCCAGAAATGCATCGATAAGACCAGCTAACAATGGATAAAGCGACTAGACTTATGCCAGGCAGTTATGGGGAGTGGTCATTAAAAATGCTCAAGAAGTTGTATAAATTAGATATATATGTAGCAATAACTAAGCTGACTAAATTGCGTAGAGAAAGTAGTTGGATTTAATAGAGAGAGAAACTGAGGGCAGATTTTACTTTCTTTGCTAATAGATTTTTAAGAATTTATTGAAGTGCATTTAAGGGTTCTGCCTAAATGAATCATACTGGTGATTCTCTCCAGAATCATACTAATAATTTTCAAGAAAGTATTCTCACTTACACACAGTAGTTAACAGTTGGAGTCTGGAGCCATATTGCCTACATTCTAGTCTCGGCCCCAGCACTGCAATGTGTGACCTTGTTGAATTACTAAACCCTCTTATGCCTTAATTTCTCCCTGTGCAAAAAAAAAAAAAAAAAAAAAGTAAGATTAATAGTAGTAGCTGCTTTGTAGGGTTGTGGGTTGTGAGAGTAAATAGAAACACACAAAAGATACTTAGGACAGTGTGCCATGGACTTGCAAGTGCTCAATGAGTGTTAGCATTATTATTATTGTTTTATTGGACAAAAGAGCATCAAAAGTATGCCATCCATCTTTCTATAGTGGAATTGCTTCTTTCCATGTCTTTCTCTTTCAATGTACAATATATATCTTTTTGTTTGGGTATCTTAAACTTAAATTATCTGCACCATAAATATATTACCATACTGTCACTCACATCATATGATTGTGGAATTTCAATGGCTAAAAGGATTTTAGAGGACATCTATTCCAATCCCCTCTTTGTCAAAGAGTGTCAGGAGGACTCCAGGACTGGCTCCTCTACCTTATACAGTGACAGCTCCACTTCCCATAATGCTTTGGCAGAAATGTCTGTTTTTCTCCAACTTCTTAAAGGAAAAACATTCCTGAAAGAAAGCAGGAGTCTCTGTGGTGATCGTCATCCCTCCTGCCTCAAGAAATCTATTTTTAATGCATTTTGTCCTGGTTATATCCCTGTTTCTTCTCTTGCTGTCGTCTTTAACATATATCAAAAACAATTTAAAACTAAGAAAGTGCAAATGTCCCTGTTGTAAGAAGTAAATCTGGGCCATTTCTCTGATCAAACCATGAAAAGTTGCCCCTGGAGAGAGCCAGATAAACAAGGGCTATGGAGACCTTCTATGGACAAGTGTAATAACTCATTTTTGTGCATTTGCACCGCAATGCTTTACTACGCAGTTCTGAAGACACAAGCCAAGAGCAGTAGTGTAATTAGATTTTTAATCCCATTAACTTTAATTGCTTCTCAGAAGCTGTGCACTTACAGTATGTGTCTAGTTTTAGAAATGCAGGGGAAAGGGAAAGCAATGAAATGTTTCCTTCATTCTGGATAGATAATGGAAAAGCAAGGAGTACAGTGCATAGGCAACCAGTTGTGGAGAAACACTGGCAGAGTTTTTTAAAGACTCTACTTACGATGATTAGATATGATTTTGGATATAGAAATACTCCCGACTGCTCTGACATTTCAGTGTAGGAGGACTTTATTTCCCGGCTGTTCGTTCTTTGGGGTTAGACTTTGACAACCTTATTGTGCTTTTGATAGTTTGCCTACAAGTTACTGCTCTGAAGATAATGAGGCTCTGAGGTTAAACATCTTCTATTTCAAAGGATACAATCCCAGCAACCATCCTTGTGATGCCAAACAAGCTCTATTAAACACAAAGCTGACCTAGTGGAACTGATAAACACAATTGCTTTAAGGAAATGGAGATGGATTGTAGCTGAGGTTTAGGAAAATAGGAAAGCATAATTGAGTAAATTAAAAATAATTTTAAATCACAATTATAACAGTGCTTCGTTTATTTTTACCCTGCCTGTTTCCTGTCTCGTGGTCTGTAATTTGAGATGTTTCAGCATAGCTAAACTTACCGTTTAAAAAATGACGTTATTAACAAGGAAACCCATTCTGTTCTGTATAATATCCATTCATTGGAGAACTCTGGGCTAAAATTGGGGTTGCTTTTTTAACTAAGCACATCACAACTTTGGAGGATTTAACAGTTGGTGGAAATGGGATGTGTTAGTTGAAAGATGAGAGAAAAAAATGAAAAATGAGTGGAAAACAAAATGCCAACAACAAAAATCCATCTTATCTAGAGCCCATACAGCAAAGAGCAGAACAAGAAAAAAGAAGGGAGGAAGGGGGAAAAGGTCAAATAGGTGAATGTGTCAGTTTAGTTAGAACAGTTGTACTTATGAAAAGGGCATGTGAATGTTTCAAAAATAAGGATTCTAGGTCTCCTGCCAACATCAGGTTGGATGCACTTTTGCAACTTCCTGCTTTGATGATCCTATTCCTGGATGTTCTCACAAATGCAACAAATCTTGGAAATGAATGTGCTCCCTTTGTTTTGAATCTCTGCACTGCTCTGGAGAGGACAAATTTACGAGGATTCCCTTCGAACATCATTATGTATCTCAGATTTAAAACAGTAGGTACTATCGGGAGTAAACTTAGTACAGGATCGTAGTTTTCTTTGGTACTAAGTTTGTGCACACCTATAAATCAGAGAATTGGGATCAATATCATGTATCTCAATGGAAACAGATATGAGCATACTTAATACTTGCAAAATACTTGAAAATGTAAGTCAAGTCAGGAGCTTTTATAACGGAGTTTATTAGAGAGACTAGAATTAAGTTTTTATTTTGCTTTGTTTTTCCAAACCTCCTACTTTGAAGCACTTGCTGGCACATTGTAAGCAGCCCCAACATTTTAACTTCTCCAGGAGGCACGGATTAAACTCATTGGGAGGACAATGATCTGTACCCTTAGAGACACATGATTGCCGTTAAAAGCTCGGTTTAAGTACCATCATTGCATCAGATTTCTATATTTGTTCAATTAGCATACCATGAATATGAAGAGCACTGTTAATGTAAAGTGCCACTGCACACTCCCCCTCTCTGTGTGGTATTTCATAGATTTACAGGCAAACTTGCAGCTAGGAAGAGAATATTTTGCAGAGCAGCGTTAACCCTCACTTCTGGATGAGAGGATCAGAACCATTAACAACAATGATTAAGTCATGTTATATGAATTGTCATTTAGAGATTGTTTCTTTCCTTGAACAGAAAGCGACCTGCCCAGCATGAAAGGAGTTATGGCAGAGAGCACTGAAACATGCCTCATCTAAATTCATCAGAATGGCATCAAATTAAAGCCTCAGAATATTTCTTGGAGGTTTCAGAATTGATGTCCAATAAATTTTATAGCCATGAGGTTGCTTTAAATTGCCTTAATTGTTGTGAGTTTGCATTATCAGTTACATACAAAAGAGAAAAAAATAAATTAAGAATAACTTCAATTCTGGCAGCTGAATTAGCCTTCAAACAGCTAATGTATCTGTTTACTTATTTTGTATTCTATTTAGAAAACATGGAAATGAAATAAAACATGCTATACGCGAAAAGAGAAGGTAGCTATAGTCTTGATCAAACATACTTCCCGTTTTCCTATTTTATAACGAATAGATATGAGAATTTTACCGTCCAAGTTTAGGAAGTAAGGGCTTCAAAAAGGGACATTATAACTAACTGCCTAGAAGTGTCTGTTTATAAATGCATCAGATGGTCATCCTTTCTCATCTCCCTAAATTTATCTTCTCTACTTTTCTCCCCTAGAGTAGAACTCCAATTCAGCATACCTGAAGTTCTTACCATTAATTTTAGTATTTTTGGATTAGTTAACAAATGGTAATGTTCTATGGCTAACGGAACACATTAAAATATGTATAATAATCTACTTAAGAAAAAAAACATCCATTGAACATTTGCCAGGTAGGGAGGATAAGAATGAATCCAGCATAAAGCCAGGAGTCAGCCTAAGAATCGTAATACAGTAGAAGGATTGTAATATGCACCTGAAGAGTGACTGAAGCCTAAAACGGGGTCAATGGAGGGAAATAGAAGTTTAAAAGAGGATGAGATATTTTTTCAGTTGTTTCAATAGGGATGCTCTCAGATTCTTGGACAGAATAATATTACGTTTAGAATCCCTTGCTCCTGTCACACACCAGTCTTGTAATAACTCAAAAATTAAAAAATATGTACATATTTCCAAAAGCCATCTAAACAGCCTACATTGCTATTGTTGAAAATCACATATTTCTAGAGGCTTCAAAGGAGACTTTGGGAAAGAGATAGATCTTAGAAAGTGCCTATGACACTAAAGATGTTCTAAGCATGCAAAAATGGGGTGGAAAATCCATGTAGGGAAACAAGCTAGGGACCAGCATAAACAAAACCACAGAAGCTGTATGTATGTTCATACAAAAGTTTATAGGAGGGTAACATTGTATTGCTGTAAGATACACTGAGGGCAAATTTACCTCATCAGGACTGGTTTGTTTTACAAAATCTAAATTATTTGGGGAGGCAGAAACAAAATGCCTCATACATCTATAATAGGAAATTAATTATTCATGCAATCGATTATAATCATATGCTCAAAATTTGTTTCAGACTTGCTTCAAAAGCTAAAAATAATCTAGGAAAAAGCCACCTAAAGATTTTTCTCAGGCGAGATAAAGAAAAAAGGTGATATAGTAAAGGAATGCTTTGTTAAATTTATTAGTTTGTCACAGGGATCCCAGATCAGTAATTTATGGGAAGGGGAAGCGGTTACTCTAACTTCCCAAATGGGATTCTTAATTTCATTAAATTCTACTCACTATTGCTCAAACATTTGATCAGAAATATTTGTTACTTTCAAGAGGGGTTCTAAATTAGAACATCCCCCAAATTCATGTCTCAGAACCAGTTTAGAACAATAGTTTTTTTCTCACATCTTAATATCCTAATATAATGTCAACCACTTAAAAATAAAAAATAAAAAATGTAAAAAATAAAAGATAAATCTATTAAGAACTTATAAGCAACATAAATCCAAACTAGCACTGAATAACTGTTTGGTTATTTATATTTCATTTTGACAATTTTTCAGTCTATCCTCTCATTCATTCATTTATTCATTCAAGATGCTGGACATTCACAAATGACAAGTCTATCACTCCCATAGAATTATATGTTCAGAGAAAGGTAGACCAAAATAAGTAAATAACTAAGGTAATTTCAAATAGGTAGCAGTGAGTGTTAATGAAGGCTATAAAAAAAGTGTCAATAAAGAATGAAGACATGGAGGAGGAGAGAACATTTTACAAAGAATGGTCATACATAGCATGTATAAAGAAGAGACATTTGAACAGATATCTTAAAGATAAATGAATCATCAATGCAAAAATTTTGATTAAAAGAATTTCAGATAGAGGGATAAGTTATGACAGAGAAACTGAGGCAGATGTGGGATGGTGTAGGAACCTCAAAGAAAGCAATCCAGCTTGGCTGAAGCAGAGCAAAAGAAAGTACTCACGGAACAAGATAGAATTCAGGGAAGTAAGCAAGATCTACATTATATAGTCTTTTGTAATTAATGGGAAGGAATTTTTACCTTATTTTTAAATCGATGGAACATTCTTGAAAACTTTTAAACAGAGGAAGTGTGTGATGATTCTGGCTACTCTAAGGAAAATGGAAGCAACAATGATGGGAGGCAATTGCAGTTGTCCAATTGAAGAGATGGTGTGTTCTAAAGTTGGGTTGTAAGAGTAAAGAGAAGTGGTTAGAGTCAAGATGAGTTTTTAAAATGTATCTGATAGGACTTGTAGATGAAATGGATGTGAGAACTGAAGGAGAGGAAGTAAAGATGACTGATATGTTTATGTATGGAAGATATAAGTACGTTGGCGTAGGGGTGGTCATTTTATTAGGTATTGTAATTTCGTTCTACAGATATGCTGACTCTAAAGATATGGATAAAAAATAATTGGGACCTGAATTTTTACTACAGCAGCTGTTGTAGGTCAATATCATTTAAAATTATATGGATTACATTTCCAAATATTTAATTGTGTTAAGCACACTGTCATTCTGTTAATATACAGGCAAATTGCGTCTCATAGGAGGATGTTACAATCAGCAAAAGTTAAAAATTTGAAATACTGATTGACAATGTTAAGGCCATCTAAGCTATAATTTTCTTAAAGAAATATCAGTGGTATAAATTTAAATATGTATATCTAATATTAATACTCTCACCTTAAAATATTTTTAATTTGATTACCATAAATAGAAGGTTTTAAATGACTTTTAAGGAGTAAAACTTACTTATCTATTAAGTTTACAAGTCAGTGGAGAATAAGTTTGGTCCTGATCTCTTTTGCCATTTGTCCGCTTATATGGCTGCATACCTGTGGCTCTAGAACTATCAGTCTGCTGCTCACATGTCCACCTTCATAAGCTAATTGAACAGAGGAAATCTTTTGGTCACCTTTGATTTAGCTGTGCTTATATATACAGTTAGCTTTCATATGCATTTCAGGAATGTTGGACAATATTTTGAAGTTAGTTAAGTTTGTCTCAGGCAGACATCATGACCTCAGTCCGATCTACATCTTCTCTTTCTAAATCATTCACATTAGAGTTAATTATCCCACAGCAACAAATGATGTTTACAACCGGAAGATTTGGTTTTTGTTCATGATCGTGTTATATATCCACCTGGAAGGTTCTGCTCATCATAGTCATTAAGGAACATGGTCTGTGAGAGCAGTAATAACCCTGAACATTGCAAGTTGACCACTAGAGGGAAAGAGCAAGGAGACTCCTGTATTAGTCATCAACTACTGCAACTCAAATGGGATGTATGTTACTTATTCTTAAAACTAAATAAGAATGAGTTATGTGGCCCAACCCAATCATAAGAGACAATTCTAACATGTGCTTAGAAGGCAGAGTCAGTAATATTTGGTGATATACCATATGTGCAGGTACATGTATATATATTGTATACATATCATATATATCATATATATAGTAAATATATATAGTAAATATATATGTATATACGATAGTGATGTTGGTGATGCAGATCATAAGATGTGTTAATCATTCACCTAATATTACTGATATTATATCTATCTGCCAATTCAGAGAGAGAGGTAGAGAAAGAGAGACAGACAGACAGACAGACATTGAATGTACCTCACATGTTCTCTAGTGGCTTATTCACTTTTATAATTTCACGTGGGCAAAAGCAAATGGGTTAAGATTTCTAGAAAAAATAAACATCAAAAATAAAAAGCAGTACAGAGATGAATGGATACTCAACAATGATAGATTTGTACAAAATGCTACTATGGCCCCAGAATGTACATAATTTTGAATTCTATGCAAAACTACGTAGCATCACAGGTTGATGCATTGAAGATCTCTGATTTATTACTATTAGGCATTTACACATTGGAGTGTGTCTTTTTATAAGTACATTTTTTAAAACTTGCAGCCTCAGGAATATGGTACTCAGGAAGGGATATAATGTATACTCTGCAAGAAAAGGATTCTTCTTCTAGCTGGTGAGACTTAGTCCTTTACTTATGAGTCAGAAATTGCAGTTTATGCAGCGTAGCAAGGGTTCAGAGTTGTATGTTTGACCCCAGATCCACTCAGAAACATTGATTCCTTACTCTCAAGGTATACCTTCTGGTCATGTACTCAGATAAGAAAACAGCAAAAGTACGGTGTTCCTCAGGGGCCTCTGCCTAACATGAATACCGTTTTTACTTTCCTTTTCTTCCCCTTGACTTTTCGGTATGTTTTGTCTTTTGTCTTCCCTCCATCTTGTGGTTCTACTCTGTGATTAGCCAACCTCTTGAATGGGTTATTCATCTTTATTTGCTCCATCTAATTCTGCTATTGTAAAAAAAACATGTGGAGCTTTAGATCATGAAGGTGGGTGATGGAGGAAAATAAAGGTTATCTAAATGTTCGGATGCCAGGGTAAATTATAGATAATCAGGCCATTTGCAAACAAATGTCAACCTACAGTTTGTGCATAATCAAGCTGTTACATATATATATATATATATATATATATATATATATATATATATATATATATATATATACACACTCAATGGGTGGTATTTGGACCAGCAGTGTCAACATCACTTAAAACCCTGATAGAATCTCAGGCCCTTCTCAAATCTATTAAATCTGATTCTGCTTTTTGGCAAAGTCTGTATGTAATTTGTATGCACCCCAAAGTTTGAGAAGCATTGCTTATAGTCAATAAAGTACTATGTTGTATGTCTTTCTCCTTTTCTGCTTCGACTTACATTATAAAATGTCACTTTCCATTGCCTTACCCTTGATAGTTATCAAAATCCTGATAACTGGGGTCGTGGGAAGAAAAACCTCATTCCATCACTCTATTTAAGAAAACATTAAAACTAAATAAAATAAAATGTTTCAAAAACGCTGAGCAAATTTTTGTAAGAGGTAGACCCACTCTTAAGAATCAAACTTTCCCCAGGTGAAGGAAAACAGAGTACTCTCTCATATTTGAAGTTTCCTTTAGTTGGAAAGCTCAAGTTTCTTAAATTATATGAAATTAGTTGAAAGCAATGTTTATGAGCCACTAATTCCAGGTAAAGCCCATAAAGCACAAATGACATGTTGCTAAATTATATTGATTCACATATTGATCCTGTTTTTCAGCACAAAGTAGTCTAGGCTCTTCTGAAGGAATAGTGAAGAAATGCTTTTATCACTTTCTCTGGCATGTTTTGATCACTACGTAAACAAAAAGCTGATGTGAAGAAATACATGGTAAAGGGAGACCGCTTTATCCCATGCAAGGAGGAGAGAGGCCTTATGCTCATACGTAACCATGTATAAGCATGCAATTTTCCACTAATTGTCATTTTACATATTTTTATCAGGAGTGTGCCTGTAATTAGTGAAACATTTCATTTCCAAAAACAATAGTTTTACCATTTGAGTCATATTCCACACAATTATGTAATAGTAAATAGGAAAGAATTTTATTTATGTGATTCAGTGATTTTGAAGTCATTGAATTTGTTGATAAAATACTTGCATGGGCGTAAGTCATTAAACTTCTATGTAAAGGATTGTATGTTTTAAGAAAAGCTGACAACAATAAGCATAATACAATGATTGAGTACAACAGATTTCTCCAAAAGAATATATTTAGCTACAGTCATAACACAAGTATGTCAGATGAGTTTGTAGAACTTCAAGGAATATCTGAAGGTTAAATATATACATGGAGGTACTAACCATTAGAGCTATATGAAAGTGGAATGAGCTTCTGAGGGGCTAATGGGTCCTTCACCAACAAAGGAATTCTGAAAGCGGCTCAGTGGTGACTTGAAGGACATGCTTTAAGGATCCACCCAATAGAAGAAAAACTTTCTGGTTCTAACTTTTCAGGTTTCAAGTATTTAAAATATTTAACGTCGACATCAAAGTGATTCTCTTTGGTGCATATAATTGGAAATGCAGAAACACTTAATGAAGAATATCCAATCATGGAAAATTTAAATATTATCAAAGAGCATTTTGAGAAAAACCATGCAGAGAACAGACAGAAAATCTGTAAGAACCTAAACAGAAAAACAACAATATTTATAAAGGACAAAAGGATTCCAACTTTCCCGATGATGTCCATCTCCATTTTCTTCATGCCTCAACCACTTTTCTCTCAAACCCCTAATATTTCTTTGCCACAGAATCATAGCACATTAAAGCTGGAAGGAAACGTATAAATGATTTGTTGCAGTGTCTTTTCACATACGAGGAAATATCCGGAAGCTGGTGTATTGCCACAATATTCCTTTATATTGAATGTTCTGTTTTTAAAAATATGTGTAAATCATGGTAGACAGTTAACTCTTAAAGGTAAGAAAACTGATTGTAATATTTTCTATTTCTTTCTACAGAAGCTATTATAGTCCAATAGTATGTGTGAAGATTTTTGACTATCAGAAACAAAGCACATAAGCTGTTATAATACTAACATTTACAAGACTGATCAACATCCAACTTTTAGCTATCAACAATGTGGGTTAATGTTTAAAATGTCACCGTGAAGGGTCTGAGCTATCTGAATAGTTCATTTGAATCTAAGCAAAGGCGATTAAACAATGTACGCTTTCAAATGGATAAGCGGTTTCAAAATTAAGGCATTGATATTTGCCAAAAGCAGTTCATGTCACTCTTAGATTTCATATTCTTGATTCCAAAAGAGTTTAAATAATAAACATAATTTATTTCTTCACATAACATGAAAGCCTGAGGCCAACTCAAGTATCAAGAAGAGTTTTATCAAGTTTTGGTTCCTCTTTTCTGCAATTCTCACAAGGACACCCTGCCCCACGTGCTCACTTTATGCTTACTCTTCCTCCTGGTGGCACAGTGGTTTCCAGAAGTTCCTGAGCCTACACTTTCCCTCATTCCCCTCCAGGTACTGAATAAAATCATTGAACAGAAGTCTTGAATTTCATTTTGATGAGAACAAATGAAGAACATGCCAACTTCTGAAATAATCACAGTAGGAAGGAGATGGGATCAATTCCACCCAACCTCAAGAATCTGACACTTTGAGTAGGAATCCAAAGGGGTTGGGAGAACAGCACAATGTTTATTATATAATACGAATTTATGCGTAGCCAGTATTCACCAATTACAATGGTTCTATGTTTCCATGTGTGAAAGTAGTGTATAAGACCTGCATCCTTTTAATTTGATAAATAACTACCTATTAATATGAAATGTGATAACCCATTAAAATAATTCAAAAATCCTGCTGGGTTTTGTAATGGCTTCTGCAGCATGGGTGAAAATAAATCATATTGCAATAAAAAAAATTTTTTTTAATCATTGTTCCTTTAAAAATGGTTACAATTGTAGAGCTTTATATATGAATTTTCTAAAAATATATTAAAGCATCCCAACTGGGAAAGCAATTTCATGCTTGCTTTTTAAAGATTCTATTCAAAGAACTCATTAAAACCATTCATTTAAATAATCTCGTGTATGTTCATTATTCTGTGTCCTTTGGGATAAAAAAAAACAAGTATAAACTGCTGCCAGAAAGCAAATGAAGGGAACAAATGTTAAATGTAAAAGGTTAGCCCTTCATTAAAATCGTTTAAATAAGCAGTAACTCCCCCTGTACCTTTAAAACCCTTTCAAGAAACATTTGTACACATTTAAGACAGCAAATTAAAAGCAGAGACAGTGAAAAAATTCTATAGGTCAGTCTCATGAACTGTTAGCATTTGCGTCATTTCTGCTTTCCATTTTTGTGACTGGAAGGGACACAGCCTGCCCACATATTGTCAAATGTTTGTGAACAATATGAACCTGAATGTTATGGGGGGATACTGTAAATTGCAGATATTAGAAACTTGTGCTTTAAAAAGCATCTTCAGGCTTAAAATTTCCACCCTTACTTTTTTATAACAATCTTTAGGATCTGAAATGGTCTTGGTGAGGGAGACATAAATAATCTAAAATGATTTGATTTACCATTTAGGGTGATTATATGGCATTTCTTTCACCCTTCTTGCCTAAGTATGGAAATCACTATAATTTTATCTGATTGTGATATATGTCTTAAATGATATGAATTCTTGCCAAGGAGATTTCTTGATGCATTTTTTTTGGTGGGGGGTGTTGTTATTGCTGTTGTTCATATTTTCTTTCTCCAGTTGCTTTCAGTTGACTGTTAGTAACTGACAGAGTAATAATATGACAGTTTGGATTTAGTATCTGATTCTTTTGTCACTTTTTCTCAAATAATATGGTGAACTAGTCTCACTTCTAGCTTTCACTGAATTTAAAGGAGAGCATAATGGTTATATTCTCAATGAATGCATATCCTTTTGAGGAACTCATAGAAGACATGAACAAATGAAAAACATGATTTTAGAAATTTTGGGGAGATGTCAATTCTCCTAATTAACATCTAGAAATCTAAAGTGATCCCAATAAAAATGTAAACAGTATTTCCCTTTGATAACATGTAAAACTGATTCTGAAGTCCATACTTTAAAATAAATATATGATTACACATAGTATTAAAATATTATAAAGCTATAATAATAAAAAAGTGCATGAATAGATAAACTGAATACAAAGTCTATGAAGTGAACCAAATACATATACCAAATATATTGTAAGGTGTCATACAGATTTTTAGGGGAGAAATAGATCATTTAATTCGAATGTTGGAATAATACAATGGCTATATAAAAAATTCAATAGGCTGAATGAGCAAGGAAGTAAGGGGAATATTAAGAGCAGTATGTCTATTGAGATTATTTTCCCATATCACATACTCTCCTAATAGTAAATCTCTACCTCTTAGCATTTAATACAATTGTAATTTTACTTTTTTTATAGTTTAATCAGTCTCTTTTCCTAGAATATATGCTGTATCAGAGAGGGAACTGTGGATGATTTTGCTCATTGTTTTATAGAATCTAATACACTGCCTGATTCATTGCAGGAGCTCACTAAATGTTTGTTGCATAAATGAAAACTAACATAAAAATTCCAATTGTTTCTAGGAGATAGTTTGAAGACAGAAAAATCTATAAATTTAAATAATTTATTGGGCTCTGGTGATAACTGATTTGGGGAGATGTTTTAAAACTCAAATATCTTGCTTCATTAGATAAAAAACATGGATTAATTACTTCTGATATTTTAGACTCCCTACTCAGTTAGTCTCTTCCATAAGCTTATGATTTCAAAGGTAATAGATGAAAAATATTTTACTTGCTAGACATAATTAGTTCCCTTTAAAGGTACATTATATTAATATCATGACTTTTTCTCAAGGTGGCCATCTTGCTGTGGCTTCTATAAGACATTCTACAAAATCAGACATCGACCTACAAGATTGAATTTAAGACTATGTCAGAAAATCTAATGAAAAATATTTTGTACATATCTTAGGTATTCTTCAAAAATCATTTTTAATTATCAAACTCTGAGGGAGGACATTTGAACAATGTGGCATGCACAGTATTGCAAAAATAGTTAACAACTTTGGTGAAGAGCTTGCTTTTGTGCAAAGTACTGCCCAGTAACTAGCTTGACATTTGCATGCCGCTTTTAAATACAAGTAACAGAAAAATGCATGATGAAAATGGAAGTAAAAGAAAGAACACTTGCTATGAACAGAATGTGTTCTCTCAAAATTCATGTTAAAACTCTAATCTCCAATCTGATGGTATTTGGAAGTGGAGCCTTTGAGAAGTGATTAGATTTATCTGAAGTCATGGGAGTGGAGCTCCCATGATGGGATTAGTGTCCTTATAAGAAGAGGAAGAGTCAGATCACTTTCTACTATCTCTGCCACATGAGGTTATAGCAAGAAGGCTGCTGTCTGCCAATCAGGAACAAGGCTCTCGTCAGACAAGAAATTTGTCAGTGACTTGATCTTGTACTTTTCTTCAGTCTGCAGAACTATGAGAAATACGTTTATGTTTCAGCCAACTAGTGTATGGTATTTTGTTACAGCCTCCCAAACTGACTTATACAACTATTTTCTCATGTACTACATGTCAGATAGAATGATCTTCATATGTGTATGAATAATCAACAGCTCAATGATGTCAACAGGAAAGCAGCTACCAGATACTGATTGGCTTAAACTAATCAGGATCTATACCTGTTACTGTATCACTTTTCCAGCTTTGCTGAGGAAAAGATTCTATTAGGAAGTAAGAGGAAAAATGGATTAATGGGCACTGGATAGTGTGCGCTAAAACACAGTTCATATTCTGCACCCCCCACACCCATAAAAGATTACTTTGAGTAAAAAATGTACTTGTAGATTGTAGTGAAATGAAGATATCTAAAAACTTGAACTATTAAAGCAAAAAGTTATTCCCTGACAGAGAATATGAAGAATCTACATATAAAGAAGAGATTTTTGCATATACCCTGTTTCCCCAAAAATAAGACCTAGCCGGACAATCAGCTCTAATGCATCTTTTGGAGCAAAAATTAATATAAGACCCAGTATTGTATTATGCTATGCTATGTTATGTTATGTTTTATAGTATATAAGACCTGATCTTATTTTACTATAATTTTTTAAATAAAAAAATTAATATTTACTAAATGTTTTACTAAAATTAATACTTACTATTAATTTTTGTTCCAAAAGACGCATTAGAGCCGATTGTCCAGCTAGGTCTTATTTTCGGGAAAACATAGTACATTTCTGGCACCCTTATTGGGCATGGAAAGCATAGCAACAGCTGTCTCCAGGGGACTGTTTTAATTTTCATTCCACTATGTTGTCAATTCAGACTTAAGGTGTAGCTAGTAATAAAGGAGAAGGATAAATTCCAGACTAAAATGGGACTTGTCAAAAGAAGAGTGGCAATTTTTGCAATAAAATATTTCATGTTCCAGATATCTTAATAATGCTTTCTAAATTTATCATCAATCTTCTGACATGATGTGAATTTTGAAAGTACATTTCATGTTTCAAAAAGATTGCACAATTTTATTTAGCTTAGCTTTTTCTAGCAAATTCGTTAATGGGCTGAGTCAATCTGGCATAAATTATTGCTTCGTAGCACACCATTTACGTTTTGTTGGCTATTTTGCTTTTGTGTAAATTTGCCATAGTTTGGCAAATGAAAAAAATCTTTTTAAAACAGGAGAAGTGATTATGAATTTGACAGGGAATATAGTATTTTAAGAAAGAAATATTAAGTGAGAAGTATCTGCTTATGTGGAAACTTGACATTGATTAGAAAATTGCAGAAATTATATTTTTTCTAAGCATAACAAGATGTTCAACTAACGAGAGCTTCCATTATTATCTTTTATCTTTTGGCTTTGTTCCAAGTACCTTGCAAACAATGAAGTTTTGTCAGATGGTGAATTATTCCCTCTTTTTTTAAAAAAATAAAAAGAAAAAAATTATACATATGGCTAAGAAAATAAATTTATTTGCCCAAAGTCACACAGATCAGGGTGCTAAACTCAGGTCTGTCTGGTTACAAGATCCAAAATCTATGGGATGCCCCTGTGGGAGAGTGGAAATTGCCACTTTCCCTCTTGATTCTTATGGCTGGTACAATAATTAAAATGACAAAGGCAGATAAATAGGAGAAAATAAAATTTTAATACATATGCATGGATCATTTACATAAGCATGAAAACTCCAAAGACAGTAAGACAAAATGAGGTATACAAGGTGTGACAACTAAGTTTGTGAACTTGTTGCAATGATGTTGCTAACTTTTTTTTTATATCAGAGGGATTATTCATTATGAATTTGTACCAATTGGACAAACAGTTAACCAAGTTTACTATTAGGAATTCCTGAAAAGACTGCATGAAAAAGTTAGACGAAAACCACTTGAACTTTCTGCCAATAATCCATGGCTCTTGCATCACGACAATGCACCAGCTCCCACGGCACTGTCTGTGAGGGAGTTTGTAGCCAGTAAACAAATCACTGCATTGGAACACCCTCCATACTCACCTGATCTGGCCCCCAATGACTTCTTTCTTTACTGAAGATAAAGGAAACATTTAAAGGAAGACATTTTGATGACATTCAGGACATCAAGGGTGATATGACAGCTCTGATGGCCATTTCAGAAAGAGTTCTAAAATTGCTTTGAAGGGTGGACTAGGCACTGGCATTGGTGCATAGCTTCCCAAGGGGAGTACTTTGAAGGTAACCATAGCGATATTCAGCAATGAGGTATGTAGCACTTTTTCTAGGATGAGTTCTGGAACTTAATTGTCAGACCTTTTATATGTGTTCTGGATTAAAGGAGGGGTGGTCTGAGACATCAAAGGGAAGTAAGACAATTCATAGGGAGATGAAAAGAGTTAATGCTTAGTAAACAAATGTTTACTGGGCCATCTACAGACAGTGAGCTCAGGAGAACTTTGATCAAAAGGGCTTTGCTTTATTTTTCTCTATCTACTACTCCTAGTTCAGATTAAACTGTAGTCATCTATATTAATAGCTGTTTCCAGGAAGAGGCCTTGTATCTTAAATTCTTTTAGGGAGTTAGGAGGAAAGTCAAAGGTTCTTCCTGAGCCATCTAGGTCTTAAAAATAACCAGCTTAAAAAAGTCAATATCCCAAAGACTCATATTTTGGGGTGGCAAACTCTGCTCCCTTTCATCACTCTCTGCTACAGGGTCTCACTAAATGTGTTCCATAGACCAGTACTATCAGTGTCACATGGACACTTCCGAGCACTGCAGAATCTCAGTCCCCACCTTAGGAAACTGAACAGAATTGGCATTCTAATAAATCCCCACTAAAGTGCTTTAGGTTATTGGTGTCATTGAAGCCAAACCTTGGCCCAAATAATGCAGTGTCTCAGTTATTTACCACGTATAGAGTAGGAAAAAAATACAAAAATCCCACAATAGGTCTAACCTTATACTCAGATTGTTAGACATGAAGTCATTTGGTGAACTCCTTATTTTACAGAGATGAAGCAGAGACTGATGGAGATAAAATGATTTGTCTTATAATCCATGGACATTTAACCAAAGATGCATCGCATAGCTACATACTTATCTCAATAAATACTCTTGAAAACATATTTTTATATAGAGACAGATGCTTCCATTAATTTTCCATTAAGTTGTGGGTATAGGTCTTGTTAATGGTTATTTATAACAGAGAAACCCTTAAGTTATAAAATCGAATTTTAAAATTGAGCAAATGAAGGGGTCTATTGTCAGTAATGGCAGACTGCCTCATAGCAGACAAACCTGTCAGAGATAAAACTTATGAACTTAGGATAAATTACAAAAGACAGTTATGCAAAGGACCATCAGAGCAACCAAATATAGGGAGAAAATGGAAAATACTTTTCCATTGAAAAAAGGAAAATGTGCTGAATGCAATCTACATTTATGTGGCTTTTATACGGAAACTGCTCCCCAGTTTGCTCAGTGCAAGTTGGCTAGATAAGAGCACGACTCTGATATTATTGGTTTGAGGGTTTCAGAAGTTTGTGGCAGACCTGACTATAAGAAACAATAAAGGAAATCCTTGAAGATGAAGACAAATAACACCAAGTGGAACCTATGCTCTAGAGAGAGACGTGGAGAGCACCAGAAACGATTATGCTCATTTGTGGATGAAATGTAAAACACTATCATTTTTAAGTTTTTTTCTTTCCTTTTGTTAAAAGATAAACTGGGGCCGGCCCGGTGGTTCAGGCGGTTAGAGCTCCGTGCTCCTAACTCTGAAGGCTGCCCTTTTGATTCCCACATGGGCCAGTGGGCTCTCAACCACAAGATTGCCAGTTCAATTCCTCGACTCCTGCAAGGGATGGTGAGCTCCACTCCCTGCAACTAAGATTGAACACGGCACCTTGAGCTGAGCTGCTTCCCGGATGGCTCAGTTGGTTGGGGGCACGTCCTCTCAACCACAAGGTTCCCGGTTTCGACTCCCGCAGGGGATGGTGGGCTGTGCCCCCTGCAACTAGAAATGGCAACTGGACCTGGAGCTGAGCTGCACCCTCCACAGCTAAGACTGAAAGGACAACAACTTGAAGCTGAATGGCACCCTCCACAACTAAAATTGAAAGGACAACAACTTGACTTGGAGAAAAGTCCTGGAAGTACAACTTGTTCCCCAATAAAGTCCTGTTCCCCTTCCCCAATAAAATCTTTAAAAAAAAAGAAAAGATAACAAACTGTTTCATCAAAAATGAAACTTTATATTGTAGGGTTTAAAAATACATATGGAATTACATACATAAATATATAGTTACGCTGTCCAAGCTTCCTACATTTTACATGAAGCAGTATAATATCAACTCTCAATAGACTGTTATAAGGATAAATATTATAAATAGTAGCACTATCACTAAATAGAAAATAATAAGTAAAGAGGTAAAGCTAAAAGTATTTAAAACATCCTACCTAAAATTGATTATATTAAAATAAAGCAGGATAGGAAAAACAAAGGAAGAACAAAGGACCAGATAGGACAAATATGAAATATTGCAAATATGATACACCTACATCCAAATATCAATAACATCAAATGTAAATGGAATAAACCTTTGAATGCCAAGGAGTTAAAATAAATATAAAGTAAGCTCCAACAATATGTTGTCCAATTGATCACATTTTAAAATTAAAAAAAAAAACACATAGATTGAAAGTAAAGTGCTAAAAAGATTCACCATACAAACAGTAGATACGAAAAAGCTATATTAATATCAGACAAGACTTCAAGACAAGAAGTATTTCCAGGGATTAAAAGTATAATTTCATAATGATAAAGGTCAGTACATAAGTGAGACATAAATCCTTATAAATACATATGTATCTAATAAAAGAGCTTTAAACTACATGAAGCAGAGACTGCCAGAATTAAAGAAATAGATCCACAATAGTTGCAGATTTTAACACATTTTTGTCTCAGAAATTCACTGCTTACTACATTGTGTTGTAATTATTTGACATGAAACCTTCAGAACTCTTATTGTTGGATGTGTTATATAATTCTTTGTTTTCACGTCTTGCACAAAGTTAGGTCCTTAATGACGATTGGATTGATACTAAACATAAGCTACAACTTTTTTCGCCTTTGTCTTCATTAAAAATGGAAATCAGTTAAAATAGCAATTAAAGGAATTATGAATACAGCTAAGTGACCCCAGATAACATAGGCATGAGAGAAAGAGATAGATACGAGAGAGACAATTTATACAGTTATAAGAGCTTATAACAATGTGTATCTGCTCAAACATGTAGTTGTTTTTTTTTCACTCCCTAGCTAACATTGCCAAAATGTTTTATTTATGAATAGTGTTTTCAATTACATAATTAGTTCAATTTCTTTACCTATTTTTTTTCTAACATCTAGTCTTACTTAATATTGGTCTGGGTATGGAGAGATGTTAGGAATTTCTAATCACTCAGCTCTGAAAACAACAGTAATAATACTCTCAGGGTCCAATTCCCACCAGAGGGAAGCACATGTCCAAGATCAAGTGATCTAGTCATCTGGGAGGAGAAACAAGGCAGAAAAGGGCTCTTAACTGAGAGAACTGATGGAGCTAGAAAGACTTGCCCATCTTTCCTGTAAGGGCAGGAAGAGAAGAGCAAAGAACCAGACTGCGCCAGAGAAAGAAAGCATGTCATGCGAATCCATCCAGATCTATGAGTCATGTCTGTGTCTGATAGAAGAGGTTTTGAGAATAGGAGACACACTTCATATATTTGAATTGATGAGGTTATTTTATGATATTTTCGAATGGCCAGATGAGTGCTCTGAGATCTCCTCACCCCATAATGAGACATTCTAACTGACCCTGTTGTTTTGATTTTATTCCCCCAGTGTCCTCAGACTTTTATTAAATTAACATAGGGTGAGGATCAACATAGCCAATATCTCAAAAATCTCTGTGTAACAGATATATTGTTGAGGATTCTTATAAAATGTTTTCAGTTCCATCAAGGCTGCGTAAAATAGCACTGATTATTTCAACTGATACCTTCAATGTGGAAGATTGTTACATTGTGACAATCATTGTGTTGGCAGTCAGTTATTCATAATGGATAGGTACATGTCAAAGTGGGGAAAGCATCACAGCACAAACAGCATCAAACAAGTCACATCTGCCTTTAGAGTCTGCTTCCTCTCTAGATGCTCATGTCACCAAATAGTCCCTAGATAGCAGGGAAGTACTCATTTTCCAATCAATTATAAAAGGTACTTTATGATATTCTGACTGTAAATTTATGAGACTGGTCATGAGAGATTGTCCTTTCAAATGTGCATCTAAGATCTTTGTATTGAATTACTTTAACTTTTTTGGACTACAAAATAATGTCATAAAGCATATGTTTAAATAAATGATGTTATACTAGTGGTTGCACAGTGTAAAAAAGTTGTATTCAGATTCTGACCTTCTTTCTTCTCACATACTGAGACAGAACTAGGATAATCCTAGACTTAGTATTATGCATCTTGGTGATTTTACAGGAATTGTAACATTATGCAAAATACTTCCCAAAATATTTTACTTTACTTTATCACCAGGCCTGGAATTCACTGAGTTAATAGTTAATCTCATTTAGACATTAAATAAAATTTGAAAATCTAAATGGAAGGTGGATGTCAGTGACAGTCAACTTAATATGACCATGTTTAAATATACTGTTTCTCTTTCAATACCTAGCCATGTCAGCAATTTTGAGGATTCGGGAATTTTGACTGGGACAGAAAGAGGGAAAATATAATGCAACATAGGCTCCTACAAGGCAAGGTAAGCTCATCTGAGTCACCTCTGTGTTCTTTCTGAGTAATCAGGAGGCAGCACTAGGACAGTATCTGCCTAAGGGGCGGGGCTTGCTCTGGAGCAAGTCAAGAATTAAGGCCCAGAGATAAACTGATCTTGGAAAAAAGACTCTGGGAAGGAGGATGGCAACAACAGGAAGAGTGTCTAAACTGGAACAGGAAGACCAAGGTAATTGCAAGCAACCTGGGAACCATCAACATGCACCCACAGGACATCCCTGCATGGAAATTTTGGCTTGCCAACCTCCATACAAACTATGAGATATCTGAGGAAATCTTAACGAAACACTGTGGTGTTTTGATATGGTCATGTGTTCAGTAATGATGTGTTCATTAAGGTCAGATCATTCATAGCATCAGTGAATAATGACAACCTCACCAGTGAATAATATAATGAATGTTAAAAATAACAAATTTTTATTCTATAAAAGATCTTAAAAGCATGTGTTTAACTAGCATCCAGATCTTGATTTCTAACACACATATTCCAATGAAAGGAATCAGAGCTTCTTGCAGAAATGGTTGATTCCAGAGATTGGGAAAAGAAAATACAGGATATACCTGAAACATTTTGATGTGCTAGAAAGTAAGGAAGTGTTCGAAAAATAATGGGGTAATATATAAAGTATGTCAGGTCTTATTTGAAGGAGTTCCCAATGTCCAAACACAGGACAAAGTGAACAACAAAGTTTAATAAGTAACAGTAGTAACAGATTACAGCCAATATAATAAAGTAAATATCCATGAATGAGTCCATATTGATATAAATTGAAAAATGAATACATAAAAAATGGGGAGGAACATGTTCTTCTGTATGATGGATTCCAACTAATATAGAATGTATGAGAAATATAAAACAACCATTAGGCAAACTCCACAGCAACTATGGTGGCAAAAGACACTGTTGGATTCAAAAGTTGGTGAGCAAAAGTATGATGAGAAATACTAAGCTTGGTTAGTTTCAAAGCGTCTTCCTGCAAGATAATTTTTAATTAAAAAGGAAAACAAGAATAACTTTGCATCAGCTTTGATAAGACATATGGACATCATGTGCTTCCTGCTAGGAAACACTGAAAAGGATACAGCATCACCTCTGTCATTTTCTAGCCAAATACATATAAACTTAATCTAATAATGAGAAGGCATCAGACAAACTCGAGTAACAGTCCACAAAATAACTGCCAATATTCTTCAAAAGTGACAAAGCCCAGAAGACAAGGGAAGACTTTGAGAAACTGTCACAGATTGGAGGAGACAAAGACATGACGACTATGTGCAATATGAGATCCTAGATTGAATCCTGGACCAGAAAAAGAGCATTAATGGGAAAACTGTTAAAATTTGAATAAGATCTGTAGAGCAGTTACTACTACTGCATTAACGTTAATTTCCTGGTTTTAATCATTGTACCATGGGTATATAAATGATGCTGTAACTAAGGGAAATTGATTGAAGGGTTTGCAGAAAATTTGTACTACATTTGCAACTTTTCTCTAAGTCTATAAATATTGCAAAGTATGAGTTAAAAAATAGAAAAATGTGTGCTTCGATTTTTATTTTATTTTAACAAAAGCTCCATTAGAACTTTGAACATTTAGCTTTAAACTTCAGTACTTTCAATTTTTAATTTTTATTTATTTATTTTTTTAGTTTTCTAGAACCTCTTATTGTTTCTAGGAAGTGGCTGGTATATACACAATGGTAGAAATTACCATCTGGCATTTAGGTATATGGCTTGTTGTGTGGTTGAATATGATTACATTTAATTTTTAAGGAAAAAAAAAAACATTAGTAACCTCCTTTCTCCAAGTGATGCTTTACCACAAGTGCTGCTCTCTAAACTGCTGGCTCTGCTCTCAACAAATTTTACCAGAATTCGTTAGCGTCGATAACTAGTTGTGATGTCGCTTTAAAGGTGAGGGATCCATAAGAACCTCTTTTTGTGAAATTTGTCACATCTTCTATCAAATTCCTGATAATGTTTGTTCTATTGCTGTCAACTTTAAAGAGATTGAGAAAAGTTCTCTTCTGATTCAAATATAAAATGAAAGAAATACTATTTAGTATCTCCCTCCCTTATAATGGAGAGAGAAAAAAAAGAAATAAAAACAATTAACATACAGCAGTTTTGTTGCAAAAGTAATTTTCCAAATATAAATTTCTTAGCAGGTGTAGCATATTATTACTGACCTTTTAAGCTGCTTTGAAATTTGTAACAAATTAAGAATTGAAGGAAATTCCTTCCCTTTTCTGTTTCCTTAAAGAGAATTGGTCTTTGCCCTCATACCAAGCTGTCAAATGCCACTTTTTAAAAATTAGTTTCAAGCGTACAAAATAACGTAATAGTTAGACATTTTACCCCTCACAAAGTGATAAACCCCCTCCCCCAATCTATTGCCCCTCCGACATCGTATGTATCTATTACAATTCCATTGACTCTATTCCCTATGCTGTACTCCATATCCCATTACCATATACAGCTATTAAATTATAGTTGACATACAATGTTACTCAGCGTCAGAGTCAGGTGTACAGTGCGGTGGTCAAGCATCTACACAGTCCATCAAGTGGTCTCCCTAATAAGACATGTGCCCATCCGACACCCTACAAAGTCTTTACAGCATTTTTTGTTATATTCCCCATACTGTATTTCACATCCCCATGACTATTTTATGACTACCAATTTGTACTTTCTAATCCCTTCACCTTCTCACTCATGCCCCAAACCCCTTTCATCTAGCAATCATCTGTCAATTATTTTCTCTGTATCTATGAGTCTATTTCTGTCTTGTTTTCTTGTTTATTCTGGTCTTTGGATTCCACATATAAGTGAAATCAGGTGGTATTTGTCTTTCTCAGTTCGACTTATTTCACTTAGCATAAAATCTTCTAGGTCCATCCATGTTGTTGCAAATGGTAAGATCTCATTCTTTTTTATGGCAGAGTAATACTCCATTGTATAAATATACCACAGCTTCTTAATCCAGTCGTCTCCCGATGGGCATTTCAGTTGTTTCCAAGTCTTGACTATTCTAAATAGTGCTGCAATAAACATGGGGGTGCATATATTTTTTTCAAATTAGAGTTTTGGATTTCTCTGGATAGATACTTAAAAGTGGAATTTCTGGGTCATTAGATAGTTCCACTTTCTTTCTTGAGATACCTTCATACTGATTTCCATAGTGGCTGCACCAATCTGCAATCTCACCAGCAGTGCACAAGGTTTCCCTTTTCTCCACAGCCTCACCAGCACTTGTTGTTTGTTGATTTATTGATGATAGCCATTCTGACTGGAGTGAGGTGGTATCTTACTGTGGTTTTTATCAAATGCCACTTTTTATTTCAGAACTTTTACTTACACTCTCTTGAAGTTTGCTTTCCTCTGTCTTCACAGCCTAAATTGAACCACCCTTTACTTTTCAATTCATCACCTTCATTAACTCTCATTGATATCTCCCCTCCTCTTCTCCTTCCTGCGCCCTTTCTCATCTATGCCCTTTGAATAGTATTATCAAGGGACCAGTCACAGTGATTTATAATTACTTCATGTCTCAGACTCCCCACTAAGTTGTAAGCTCCTTGAGTCTTATTCAAGGGCTGAGTCTTAATCTTTTCATATTCCTGCTCTGTAAGAGAGTGCTTGGTACATAGCAGGTATGCAGGAATTATTTGTCAGAGAAATGAGTGAATGTATGAATGACCTGGGAGAAAAGAGGATAATTGGTAACTATGAGGTGATGGATGTGTTAATTAGCTTGATTGTGATAATCATTTCACAATGTGAGTGTATGTGTGTGTGTTCATGTGTGTGTGTACACCTATGTCTATGCATATGATATATATGTATATATACATATATATATATATCAAAGCATTATATTGTACACTATATTGGACAAAATATAGAAAACTATTACTTTTTAAACATGAAAATGTGCAATATTGTGTTTGATCCCTTGGAGAATGGCTTCACCTGAAGAAGAGAAGAAATGCACAAACATGAATTTACTCCTTAAGGGTTACTCATGACCTGCCTAATGCATACTACATTCTGAAAACCAGATTTCAGAACTAGCAAATATTTGTGAATCTTGAATGCTAAGAAAAGGTCTCTAAACCAGTTTAAACCAAAGGGAGTGGGGATTGCCCAATATCTGTAATATAGCTGTACCTTTAAAAATCTCATTTTAAGATGGGGGTATCTAAAAACGAAGATGACACATAGATAGATGGATGGATGGATGGATGGATGGATGAATGGATGGATGGATGGATGGGTGGGTGGATGGATAGAAGATAATTCAGCATAGAAAATACATATGTATATGAAGGAAGTATATATTCAACACACACATATATATAATATATATATTTATATTTATATTTATATTTATATTTATATTTATATTTATATTTATATTTATATTTATATTTATATTTATATTTATATTTATATTTATATTTATATTATTTATATTGGAAAAGGAACAAATTCTTGGTGTATCAGTCTCTTAGTTGTATGCAACACAAACTTTCTCTGGTTATCTGAGGGAAAAGGCTTAGGGATTTCGGAGTCTATCATGTAGTTTACAGATCTTGTAAAACTGCTGCAGAAGTAGAAAATACACAGGAGTTCTAGTTTTCAAGGAGAAGAGAGAGAAAAGCTGGGCATGAAGTTTCATAGTGGGGAAAGGTAAAGGCTTGTCTCCCACTAAGACCCATGAGAGGTGCATTTCCGCCCAAACAGGAAGCGTGTTATGAGTTAGAGAGGTCTCAAATCAGCATCCGTACAGGAATAAAAAAACAGGTCAACTGAAAAAAAAAAAAAAAGAAAAGAAAAAGAAACATCAAATTGGCCTCAGAATTCTCTAAAACATACAAGACAACGGGAAATGTATAAAATTTTGGAGTGAAAAGCTTGTGACCCAAGATTTTTGTACTCAGCCAAGTTGTCATTCACATAAGATACCAGAAATATATTTAGAAGTACAAACCTATCTAGAAACTGTATAACTCTGTACCCTTCATGGAGAGATGACTTAAGGAAGCAGTCTAGCCCAGCAGGAGAGTAATTAACATAGAGATGTGGTATCAGTACTGAAACTTATATTAAGCATGGAATTACCTTCCTAATTATAAATATAGATTCAAACATAATTAAATTGATAGTTATTTAAAGACAACACAAATAAAGTAAAATGAAATAATTTGAAATATATTTGATTATAAAAAGAATAAAATTTGGGAGGCAAGAAGGAAGATGTATACTAATTTATTCTCAGATAAAAATAGATGGAGTTCATTATTTTTGAAGAAGAAAATAGAAAAATAGATAATCATGTATATAACATATTTATAGATACACATATTTTTTGGAAAAAATGAAGTGACTCAATGGCTGGAATAAAAACATTGGGTTAAGGATTAGGAATCATATTTAATAAGCAGTTGCCTTGTTTTAATTCAGTGAGGTCTATAATAAATAATATTCTCAATATATTTTTTCTTTCTGTTATATATGTCCAATAAATCTTAAACTCTGAACATAAAATTATCATTTTTTTGTATAAGATAGACTACAAAAATAGGAAAAGGTATGGTATTGGAAATAACACCATCACTCAGTGGTTACCTAATCATTACTATCAATGAAATCCTTATCAACATAAACTCTCTCTATTATTATTAGTTAACTGTTTAAAACAGAAATGAAATACATCCTACACAACCTAGGATTTTCTTAGTGCCCCCAGTATAGAAACATATCTTTGACTTTCAAATATCTATGTGCTTACTTGTCTTCATGTTTGAGACTTTATAATTCTCCAAGTGTAATGCTAGCTAAAAAAATCATAAATGAGACATCCATATTGAACATATCCATCGTTTTTTGGTATTCCTAAACTGTTGTGCTGCACTTAAATTGATGTTATTATTTTCTTCATTTTACCTTTTATGTCAATCATCCTTAGTAAAAATTACTTTATTTGAAATATTTTATTTTCCCTTGAAATAAAGCATGGTTTAAAAAATTACTAAACTTGCTCACTAAAGTAATAGTCTAATTCTTTTCAAAATGACATGATTTCTTAGAGAGCAATACATATAATTCTCAAAGAATTTCCTAGCTTGTTTCAGGTTGAATGTGGCCCAAATACCTTTGAATGACTTTATGACAATACTATTTTTCTGGGACTCTAAAATCAAATTTCAATTATTTAAAATATCTAGATAAAAATAACTGAATAGCCACAACCAGAGAAAGAGTCAGTCATAAGCCTGGATAAATCTGTTAATCTAATTTAGTAATCCATTATTGGATAAATCCATTAGACTTTGACTCAACATCTAGTATTCATACAGTTATTGTCATCATGATGTGAGTCATAATGTTTTCTTACTGTAATTTAAGTATGTCTAAAGTGATTATGGTAGGTTTTTTAATATCTATGCACTTTTGTTCACCAAAAATAAAAAAAGACAAATATTGAAATGTCAGCAGTGTTTTATCATCAAATATCCAGAGATTGTGAATGTCTTAAGGTACAATTCAGAAGTTTTCTTCTCTATTTCTAAAAGGGAGTCACCTTTCCTTACTTTAAACTTTTATTGTATTTCATTATTATCTCATGTAATTTATCATTATCTGGCTGATTCATATGCACACCTTATCTCACCTTCTAGAATTTAAATTCTTTGAGAGTAAGAAATATTTACCACAGTATCAGGTCTAGTGTCATGCACATAGCAATTTTCCCGAAATATTTGTTGAATGAATGAAAAATTAATTAATGAGATTATGTCAGTAAAACAAAAAATGATAAAGTTATCTTTGGTAAACAGCTTCTTAAATAGTCTAATGTGGTGTTAATGTATTTCAGGACATATTGTGCTTCCCATTTGATGCTTGAATTATCAGATGCTCATGGCTTATTAACCCTGTAGCTTATGAAACTTGAAAAAGAAAAGTCACTAGTGTATTTGCCTATTTCTCAAAACCATTACTTCTTATATTTCTCCTATTGAATAATTCATAAAATAAACAAATAGTTTTAAGGTAGAAATACCAAGAGAAAATAAAATATGTTTATATTAGAGAGAGAAGCAAGTATAGATATAATTTGACAAAAAAAGAAAACATGTAATATTTATTAATTGCAGGTGAATACTGCATACAAAAGGGCCTCATTTATTCAGTCAACAAGCACTTGTGTAGGACTGGCATAGGTAAAAAGAAATGATGAAAAAAAAGGATACTTCTCTTGAAGAAATCTCATTAAGTTAGAAGAGAGAACTATAAAACCCTATGTACAATATTATAGATTAAATAAATTCTGTAAAAATAAGACTGAAAAGTGCAAAGGAAAAACCTAGAAGGACAAAGGACATTAAAAATTAATTGCTGGGGTTAGTCAGGAAACTTCAAAGAAGAGGTGGCATTTAAAGCATACAATACGTTTTATGTGTAATATCTGTGTGGAGAGAGGCAGTGAAAGGTATTCCAGACACAGAAAGCAGAAGTTCAAATTTATGGAAGGATGAAGAAATATGAAAGATTTAGGGAACAGGACATAATGAATTATGATTGGGGTATTGATTATGAATGAATAATTTTGAAGTAATTAGGGAGTTTGTTCCTAGAGAAAGCAATTTAGAATGACATCAGAAAAAAAGACTTTAAAAGAGTTTCTAAATGTAAGATTTTATCCTCATAGCAATGGAAAGCTGTTGGAGGTTTTTAGGTGGTAAATAACATAATGAAATGGTGTATTTAAACTAATAACTCTAGTTGATGCTACAACTAAAAGTAAAAAAAAATACAAGAATGTATTTAAGCATATATTTTGGCTCTTGTCTTAATAAATTGTGTTTCTCATAACACTTTCATCAATACTGGAAATCTGAAACTGAAATCAAATAAATTGAAAAACATGTGATCAGTGGGTAGCAGAGCCTGAGTTAAGATGCCCCTTTTTGTTGTTGGAATATTTTTAATTGTGATTTTCTTTTGAAGATCAAGAAATAATTTCTACATTCTTTCATTCTAATAAAGCTGTTAAATCCCTTAATTTCAAAGGTTATTTAAAGTAAAAGAAAAAAGTCTGTGGAGTAGTTTTGTTTGTAGAGCATTATACAGAAAACCCAAATCTTTTTTATCTATGAGGATATTCAGCAATAGAAAAAGGCAGAGGCCACCATCATTTATTAAGTATATATATATATATATATATATATATATATATATATATATCCATCACATTAATATATATATTAAGGATATATATATATACATCACATTTTTGTCTGCATTTATATACATGATTCCATTGATTCTCTTTTAACCCTGTGAGATGTGTAGATGTGGGATCCAAACCCAAGAGAAGTTTAGTGCCTTTCCCAAGTTCATCACAATAGTAGTGACAGACCCTCTTGACTTCGAAAACAAATCAAGATTAATGGATAAGTTTTAAAGAACAGATATCTTCTCCGTGAATTGGATCAGCTACATGTGAATGCACCTAAAACACTTAGAATTATGAGATATTAGTCCACAAATTGGATGGAAACACAGTGCTGTTTGTAAAAGAAGGATGTTGCAACCTCAAATGAAGCATGTAGGTTGATTCTCACAAGAGTGGGATAATTGAAGGTCCTGACAATAGTTCTCCACATTCAATCTCCATTTATAACTGACATCTGGTACAGTGTACCACTGTGTTTCCCAAGTGAGTTGAAGTCACTTAGTATCACCTGGCATTGAGGGGGATATGTAGCAGATAGTCTAAGTCTCTATTGGCAAGAAATTGTACAGTCAAAAAAGAAAGCAACTGAAATACTTTAACATAAAATGCCATCGGGGGATAGACTTTTTATCCTACCTGTTTCTTGTGATACTATTGCAGGTGAGAACTTAGGACCAATTTTGGAGCTTTTCCATTTTTTTTGGAGTCATTCTATGTAAAATATGACAAGAAAAGTGAAATGCTTTCCATTCTAAGTACACATACTCTTCCCAGTTACTCTTTAGAAGAATCAAGAATGAATTTTATAGCATTCTTGAGAGACTAGGTTAGCCTGGAGCGTTGGTACTAAATTTTATCTCTTTGTTTGCCCTTGCAAACTGTCACCACAGGTGGTGAATCAGGATCTTCTAGCTGGAGGGAACCTTCAACACAGTCCTGTAGTTCAAGCCCATCATTCACAGATGAAAGAACTAAAATATAAAGAGATTAAGATCACACAGGGAGTTAGTGCTTGATGAAAATGTTGAGAATTATTTAGAAAAACTGATGATTATTTAGAATAATTAAAAATTTGTAGAACCATTATAATGATTTTGAGATTATTCAAAGTACAGTAGAGAAGACGGTAGAATGAAAGACGCCATAAGTAACTTATAGGAATTACTCAGTAGGAGAAGTTGTGTAGCTGTTATCACTTTACCCAGAGGTTAGCATAGAACAGGATGAATTTAAATTCCTTGGTGTGGGAAATAATGACCACAGAAAGCATCTGGAAAGTGCTGGTCAGGTTTCATGTATGGCAGGAAGAATGTCTTGATTGAAAGAACTGACCAGTTATACAATTGACTATTTGCTGAGCTAAGATTAGAATCAGCTTAAAAATTCTTGACATCCCTCTATATCTGAGTTAGTGTGTGTCTGAGGGTGGCAATGCTGTTCTAAATATATTTAGTCTGGTGCATACCATGTCAGAATCATAACTCGTTTCAGTTGTAACTTTAGAAGTATTTATATAATAATTTACTGTCTGTTGTATTAACTTACTAGGACTATCGTAACAAAATACCACATATTTGGGGGGCTTTAACAACAGAAATTTATTTTATCACAGTTCTGGAGGCGAGAAGTCCACTGTCAAGGTGTCAGTATGTTTGGTTTCTTCTGAGGCCTTTTCTCCATGGCTTGAAGCTAGGTGGCCACCTTCTTGCTGTGTTCTAAAATAGATATTCCTCGGTGCGCACACAATCCTTTTCTCTCCCTGTGCCCAAATTTCCTCTTCTTATGAGGACACCAGTCAGATTTTGCACTCTAATGACCTCATTTTAACTTAATCTCCTCCCTATCACTAAATATAGTAATGTTCTGAAGTATTGGAGGTTAGGGCTTCAACATATGAATTTCAGAGGGACACAATTCTGCCATCATATCTGACTCTAGAATGTAAAATTCATGTGGCTATGTACTGTATTAATTTAATTCCTCACTGTATTCCAGAATCTAGCACTGTGCCAGCTTCTTTTATATGTATTATATTATTTTTGAATGAATATATGAATGAATAAATAGAGATGAGGTTGAAACAAGAGTCACACACACACACACACACACACACACACTCACCTTTTGTGGAGATGTTTATAAGATATAAAAGTGTTCAGAAACTTGCTATTTTTGTTTTCCACAAACTATATATAATGTTAGAGGCTGTCGATGATTTTTTTTTGTCTGGAAGTTATAAAAGACAGTGTACATAGCAAAGGAATGCACAATTCTAGGAAAAAAAATAATAGAGTGTGTAGAATATCCACATTCTTTGATTAAAAGGGAGGGGGGAAAGTCCGGTACTGCCCAAGTGGGAAAAGTTAGCTAAAATCTTGTGTATGAAGAACTGCCACAGTAATTTTTGTAAAGACACTTGTCCCTTATTTATTTATAGATGAGGAATAGTCTTCTCTGGAAATAATAATGTCTGTGTCATTTCCGCTTTTAAGCAGTATACGTTGTATTCTATGGGGGTGTTCAGCTAGCCGACTGGCAAAACAGTCCCTTGTGAGGGCAAAAATGATACTGTACTATTCATAGCCAAAGCCCATTATATACAACAATCCTTTGAGTGCAAAGGAGACGCACCATCTCTGAAAAATACGTACAGCTTTCCTGTCAGTAGCTACATGAAAAATCCTTTGGGTGAGCTGAAAGCATCATTAAAATCCCAAAACATCAGTAAATTTATTTTTGTTTATAATATTTTTTATCTTTGAATACTATTCTGACCACCATAAAAATTTAAGTCTTATATACTTTACCTTTATAATCTCTCTTATAATCTCATATTTTCCAATCTTCTTTAAAGTGTTTGCTTTAAAACCATTTCTATTTCACTAATGTAGAAAAGTAATGAGAAAATCTACAGGAATAATGAAGAAATCTTTCATGGACTACATAATTAAAACAGATTTACTATACCAAAGGAAAATCACCTGAAACAACATCACTTTTAATGAGCAGTAATGTTTTATTAAAAACACTATTTCTCTAGTTTGTGATTTTTTAAAGATGTTGACAATAATTTCTATATTATAAGAAATATCTCCTTACATCCAAAAAAAATGACTGATTTTTTAAGTCTAAATTGAAGATACATCTAGAAACCACACTCAAAACTAGGAGGTGAAATGACGTTGGAAGTAATATACTTCCAGATTCAGAAATCTCAGAGTTAGAAATAATGGCATTACCGAAAATGTAAAGCTGAAAGAAACATTTCTAAATTATAATTTAAAAATGGATAGTCAACCTTGCTAGAGAAAATATGAGTTATCTTCCTAATACCTAACGGAAAATGATATTACAAGATTATTATCCAAAAATGGTGTGATGGAGTGTATGCAGTCAAAAATGTAAGAAGGAAAGTATTACAGACGTAGATCAGAAACTTGACTAAATTAAATTAGGCTATTTTTTTGGATTTTATTTTTGCTGTATTTGACATATTTTGAAAATGTATATTTTGTTGGATATTTTCTCACTCTAAATGTTTACTTCAAGATGTATTTTTATATTCCAGTTATGTATTTCTGTTTGTTTTCTGAAAGATGACTCCCCAAATTGCAAAAACTCCAAGCCCCACAAAGCCAGGAGCCATCCTCGGATTAAATTTACTTTATCTCCAATGCCATGTCATCATAGGACATGTTGCTAGAATTTTTTTCTTTATGTTAAACTTGAACTTCGCAATCTATATATTTTGTTTACAGACCAGGCTTGATCTTCAGAAGCCAAATGCGACAACTTTAATTTTTCTTCCAAAATAGACCTATCATTCTTTCTACTCTCTTATTATTGCTGGAAAGTATCCTCAATTTCTTCAATTGTTTTTAATATGGACATATAAAACTGGTCTCCTTTCTCTCTATGCTTCATGTCACTCAAAGTGTGTTGACTATAACTGTAATAAGCAAGATGTAACATGATACACTTATAATGAAGTCATAAAATACTGTTATTTATACTACAAGAATATTTTTGCTCCCCCATTTTACATGCTATTCATAACATAACTGGAAAAAAAAGACACCTTTTGTTGACGAGAGTTGCCTCACAATTAACTTCTCTCCAGGGTTAAATTGACTAGTTTAGCAACATCCTTTTCTGGATAATCATCTTATTCTCCTTAAATGAGGTATAAATCTACCATTATGTACTGTTCAATTTTCCACAAGGAAATCTTCTATAAATACACTATGCCTGTCAAATATCTCTGCTCTGCAAAAACCCTTCAAAAAGGAATCTCGTTTTTAATTAAATTTACTGGGGTGACATTGGTTAGTAAAATTACATAGATTTCAAGCATGCAATTCTATAATACATCATCTGTATATTGCATTGTGTCTTCGCTCTGTATAGGTAATCTTAGTGAACTCATTTTTATTTTCAGTAATCTTTTTTCTGCTGCGCACCAAATATATTTTAATAACACAATATGTAACTTTGTCTACGAATGACATTGTTCCTATTTTTTGGACATGGAATAGAATTTGCTTTCTCCATATTTTGAATATCAAAATGACATTGTTGGACTACACTTCTCCTTGGATCTCATGCTCCTATACATCTTGCTGAGTGAGAGTGGCTACATAGGAACATAAGGTCCTAACTTCTCCTTCACTAAATGTTTGTTGAATAAATCAAAACCAATATAAAATATCCAATTGCTACTAGGAGATAGTTTGAAGAAAGAAAAATGAGTGTGTAAATTTATCTAATTTATTGAGCTCTGATGATACACATTTCATAGGATTGTGTTTGCCGTAAGCAACATTTAAAGATGAAGTAAAGATTGGAGCAAAGAGCTGGCTTGATTGCTCGTGCTATAAAGTAAAAGGTTTCTGATATTCAGTGTTCTTCTCAAGTAACATAACACGCTGTGTGCACAGGTATCCATCTAGGCCCCTCTGCATCGCTCCTGTTGGAAATGGGATTTGGGAAACTGACACAAACTTACACTTGGGCATACCTTTTGCTATGAGTAATAAAGTCTTTTGTCTCTGCCCTAGGAAACTCAAGTGTGCTGGCACCATGCGTGACACTCTGACAGGTTAACTCATCAGTTTATAAGTAGGTCAAATCTCAGACCCTTTAGAGTTTCTGACAGACATATTTCCTTATGTTATTTTTCTCTATATCCTCATTTCACAATTTCTCAAAGAAGTTAATAATGGCAATTGGTCGACTTCTGGTATAAAATGTCTGTTAGCCAACATTTACTGTTTTTCCCAGAAATCATCCAAATGCAACAAGAAAAATAAAATAAGTAAATAAAGCTGTAACTTGAATTTGGATAAAAGTGGGAGACACATGTAGTTGCAGCTTCCAATGAACATATAAAAATTGACAAAATCAGCCAAAAGTGAGCAAATATCCTATGGGAAGAAATGAAATCTTCCTTTTATCGTCTTCCTGGTGCTTCTCAGCAGGACGCGTGTATCATGAGATACACTTGTCGTGATTAATCAGTGGGTTTAGGTGGTATCAGTACAAAATTGCCCTTCAGTACTCTCCTGATGCTGGTATGAAAGGCCAGCAGCAATACATCTCAGCAAAAATAATCTTCCTGGAAGGGAAAGGTGAGGCACAATGACTAGAAGTTGTGCATTTTATTTTTTAAAAACTGGTGCAGGTGTGTGGGGATAAGCTGGTATGGTGACAGAAGCCTCTGTGAGCCATGTTTGGTTTGAGGAGGCAGAGATACCTAAACAATCATTCTAAAAGATAGTATATTCAGGAAGCTATGTCTATACCTAGAGAAGAAACAACCTAGATGCCCATCAGTAGTGGACTACTTAAATAAATTTTGGTGCAATAGACTACTATGCATCTGTTTAAAATAGGCAATATAGTCCAATGATGAAATACAGGGCAATTAAAGCTTCAATTTAAATAAGAGTACAGCAAATTTAAATATATGAAAATTCATGAATTCAAAATGACAAAAAATACTTCATTATCACTGTTGAAGAATGCTGAAACACCGGTTCATTATTCCAAAAAGTGATAAATTTTCTGTATGTATTTCACGGTATCCACAAAGTTGGTGAGTGAAAGTTCTTTATTAAAGAATTACAGCAAATTAAAGCAAGAATGATAGAATTATAAAGCCATCATTTTGCAATTCCTTACGAAATGGTGGATCTAGGCAACAAGCACCAATGGCTTTCTAAAGTATCAGGGGAGTGTTGAAGGGGAATTTTACACTGAATGAACCAGGCTGATACCACCTAAAGCCACTGATTAGTCATGACAAGTGTAACTATCTCATGGTACCTGCATCCTGCTGAGATACACCAGGAAGAAGATAGAATCACTTATGAAGGATGCTTGTAAATAATTACACCTGAATCTAATAAAGCACCTGACTCTAATAAAGCCTCTAGTTTTATCTATTCCTTTATAGGAAGTAGAGTGGGAAGAGGCCCATGTTAAATATCAGGAGGAAGCATTTAACCAAATCTTAATGTGGAAACAGTTAAATATGAAGGTGGGAAATTCTATAAGACAAATGATTCTTAGATTTAAAGGGGGGTAGGGGAAAAGGGAAATATTATAGATTAAAAAAAGACTTAAGAGACATATCAACCAAATGCACTGTGTAGGCTTATTTGAATACGGATTCAAATAAACCAATGTAAAAATTAACTTTGAGCATAGATGGAGAGGAGTTGAACATGATCTTATATACCTAAGGAAGTGATCACCATGATAATTCCAGCAACCATTAGATACTGTACTATGCCGTCATAATATTATGGACTATTATTCTATATGTTAAAAGCCCATGACTTATTCACATTATACCTGGAAATTTAAACCTCCTATGCCCCTTCACCTTACACCCCCCTTTTTCAATTTTTCAGTTACAGGTGACATTCAATATTATTTTATATTAATTTCAGATGTACAGCATAGTGGTTTGACATTTATATAATTAAGAAGTGATCCCTCTGTCTAGTCTAGTACCCACCTAGCACTATACATAGTTATTACCATATCATTGTTTATATTCCCTATACTTTACGTCCCCATAGTAACTACCAACTTGGGTAGTTTTGTAACTACCAACGTGGAGTTCTTAATCCCTTCACCTTTTTCACCTTGCCCTGCAACACCCCTCTCATCTGTCACCCCAATAAATCTAGTACCCATCTAACACTATGCATAGTTATTACAATATTATTGACTATATTCCTTATGTTATACCCTACATCCCCATGACTGCTGTGTAACAACCAATTTGTACATCTTAATCCCTTCCCCTTTCTCACCCACACCCCTCAAACCCCTTCTCATCTGGCAACCATCAAAATGTTCTCTGTTATCCATGAATTTGTTTCTGTTTTGTTTGTTTATTTATTTTTTGTTTTTTAAAATTCCACATATAAGCAAAATACCATTGCATCTCTCTGTCTCTATCTGACATTCCACTCAGCACAATACCCTCCAGGTCCATCCATGCTGCCACAGATGGCAAAAACCCATTCCCTTCCCTGGCTGAGCAATATTCCATTGTACATATGTACCACCTCCTCTTTATCCATTCATCCATGGATGGACACCCTAGCTGCCTCCCTCCACATCTTGGCCATTGTGAACACTGCTGCAATGAACATATGGATGCACATGTCCCCTTGAAGTAGCGTTTTGGATTTCTTTGGATAAATAACCTGAAGTGGGATTACTGGGTCCTTCTTTGTCTCGTGTCATAGTCTTTGTTTTAAAATCTATTTTGTCTGGTATAAGTATTGCTACCCCATCTTTCTTTATTTGCTTTCATTTGCACAAAATATCTTTTTTTATTTCTTTACTTTCAGTCTTTGTGTGACTTTCTATCTGAAGTGAGTCTCTTCAAGGCAGCATATGCAGAGGTCTTGTTTTCTTCTCCATTCAGCCACTCTGTCTTTTGATTAGAGCATCTAATCAATTTACGTTGAAAGTAATTGTTGATAGATATGTAGTTATTGCCATTTTCTGATTCACATTTTTTTTATTTTTTATTTTTATTATTAATTTTTTTCAATTTTTATTTATTTTTTTTTTTTTGTCTTAAAGAAGTTCTTCTAAGATTCCTTGTAATTTTGGTTTAATGTTGGTGAACTCCTTTAATTTTTTCTTGTCTGGGAAACTATCTGTCCTTTGATTCAAAATGATAGGTTTGAGGGGTAGAGTAATATTGGTGGTAGATCCCTGCTTTTCATCACTATGAATATTTCCTGCCAATCCATTCTGGCCTGTAAAGTTTCTGTTGAGAAATCAGCTGATGGTATTATGGAAGCTCCTTTAAAGGTAACTAAGTGCTTTCCTCTTGTTGCTTTTAAAATTCTTTCTTGTCATTAACCTTTGGCATTTTAACTATGATGTGTCTTGGTGTGGGCCTCTTTGGGTTTATCTTGTTTGGGACTCTGCACTTTCTGGGCCTTTATATATATATATATATAATTTCTTTCACCAAGTTAGAGAAATTTTCCATCATTATTTCTTCAAATATGTTTTCAATTCCTTGCTCTCGCTCTTCTTTTTTTGAAACCCCTATCATGCAAATGTTGGTATGCTTGATGTTGGGCCCAGAGGTCCTTTAAACTGTCTTATTTTCTTTTTCTTTTTTAGATTTCCTTTTGGGTTTTTGGCAGTTTGGGTTTTTTGCTGTTTTGATTGGGTGTTTTCTACTATCTTATCTTCTAAATTGTTGATTTGATCCTCTGCTTCATCTAATCTACTGTTGATTCCCTCTAATTCATTCTTCATTTCTGACTGGTTCTTTTTATTTTGTTTTGTTTTTTATTCTTTATTCTTTATTTTTATTTTATTTTATTTTATTCTTTATATCTGACTGTTTCTTGTTTTCTTTCTGTCTCTCTCTTTTTTTTTTTTTTTTACCTCTTTGTTGAAGTTCTCCCTGAGATCATTGATCATCTGTGTCACCAGTGTTTTGAACTTTGCATCTGGTTGATTGCCTGTCTCCATTTTGTTTAGTTCTTTTCCTGGAGTTTGTTCTGTTCGTTTATTTGGGAAATGCTTCTTTGTATCACCATTTTGGCTTCTTCCCTGTGTTTTTTTCTATGTATTAGGCAGGGATGCTACATCTCCTGGTCTTAGTTGAGTGGCCTTATATAGTAAGTGTGCTGTAGGGCTCAGTGGCACTGTCAACTGAGCTGGGTGCTCTACGTGTGTTCCTTGTGTGGGTTGTGTGTGTCCTCCTGTTACATTTGAGTCTTGGTTGCTGTTTGCACATCAGTGAGAGGGATTGACCCTCAGGCTAATTGGTTGTGAGGACTGGCCGTGATTACAGTGGAGGAACAGTTGTGTAGGGGCTGACCCTACAGACCAGGATTCCTTTTAGTAGGGCTCTGGTGCTTGTGCAGTGTAACTTTTCAATATGTCATCCCTGCAGGTATCCAGGTGATTATCTATCTGGGTCCTAAGCTGGATACTGGGTGTGCCAGCCTTGGGCCCTCAGAGGAGGAGCCCTACTGCAGGCCAATTTCAGCTCCAGCCTAAGCCCTACCTGGGGCCACTTGGCATGAGCCACCTAACAATCCGCAAATGTCTGCCATCTGTGCTGGGCTTGGAGATACCTCGAGAGGCCAAGCCGGGAACTGAGTCTAGTTGTTGCTAGTGCTGGGCTTAGGGCTGCTCAGCAATGGGTATGGAATATGCTGAAGCCAGATGCTGGAGGTTTGGGTTTTGTGAACCTTTGAGAGATTTTAGGAATGTCCGCAGTGTGAGCCAAGGCAAGCTGTTTATATGGAAAAGCAACTTGAAGTGGCTGGTGTACCAGAAAGGTAGGTAGGGCATGGTCTCCAGGAATCACCAGGGTGGGGCAGATGAAAGGTGATAGCCATTTTGATGGATAGTCAGATATGGCATCTGCCTGCGTCTGCATGCAGGATGGGGGATGGCTAAACAAAGAAACAATGGCCTCTACCAGCTCCTCTGTCCAGGAGAAAGCTGCCCCTCCAGTCCTTGCTCTGAAGCCAGACAACTTAGTTCCTACCTATATGTTCCTGGAGGCTTATGAGTTGCTGCCCCAGCACTGGAGCTCAGATCCGGTGATTCTGTTGGTGACTAAGTCCACATGCAATCCATTTAAGAGGAGCACCTGGGACTGCAGTCACCCTCATTTCACTCAGTCACAATCTCCGCTGGTTTTCACAGCCAGCAGTTACGGGAGCTTCTCTCCCTGGCCCTGAAATCCTTGGCTGGTGAGCCTGGTATGGGGCTGGAACCACTCACTCCTCCAGCAGAGAGGGGTACCTTTGTAGCTGAGCTATCCCTCTCAATTGTTAATGGTCATACACAGGTACGCAACCAGCCCATTCTGCATCTCCTTCCTTCCACTAGTCTCGAGGTGACTTCTGTATGTCCATAGTTTTACAGCTTCAGTTCAGCTAGACTTCAGGCAATTCTCATTGATGGTTGTTTGTAGTTTAGTTGTAATTTTGATGTGGTTGTGACAGGAGGTAAGCACAGAATTAACCTATTCCGCCATCTTGACCAGACATCTGACCGGTTTCTTTTAGTCTCAGGCTAAGGGGTCATATCTAACATTATTTTATCAGTTTTGAAATTTGCTTTCTATAATTTAACATGTCAGTCTGGCTATGCCTATATTTACCTCATTATCACAAACTTGAGACAGCTAACTGTAATTCTCCAATATCCTATTATTTTCAATTCATCAACTGTCTCTTCCATGATGGTAAAATAGGACAAGAGCAGTAAAACTTCTTGTCAGTTATTCTTCCTTCTCAGTGGGAAAATCAACATTAAGTCATCAATTAAAGTGAAAAATTTATCATCAGCCATTCTGTTTTTGCACTGAATCATTCAGAAATTGCCTACTTAGTTAAAATATCCACCATTACTATATTTTATCTGATTTGGTTTTGTCATCTCTAATATGGTCATGCCAGTTCTTTTCTCTTGAATTTATTTTCACCAGTGTTTTTCAGTACATTTCAACCCATATTCCCAAGTACTTGGATTTTTGTGCAAATATATGACACAAAATGCTACTCATTGTTCTTCTCTAAGCTTTTGAGTTTCTTCTGAATATATTATACCAATGCTTCCAGGATTTTGATTTCCAGTATGATTTTCAACATAAAACATAATCTAAGGAAAAAACAGTTCTAGAATAAAAAATAATGACTCAATTTGATCTTCACTATCTACTGATGCACACTTTAATGAGCATAAGAATCAGCTGGGAATCTTGTTAAAATGCAGATTTTGAATCAAAAGGTCTGGGAAGGACTGAGATTCTGCATTTCTAACAAGCTCCCAGATGATAATGAAAATTCTTATTATCTTTGTATAGCAAAGCTCTTCATCATATTAAAAGATGTATACTAAATACATTGATTATACAAAAATTTCTAAGTTAATAATAAGACTATGCATGTAAAACTATAGGTGAATATACTAACTACAACATTATTGGATTTTTATAGTTGTTAAAGACAAATTTGCCATGTACATATCCTATTGGTCATGAAATTTATAGAGGCCTCGATAAATTTATAGAGGCCTCTGATTTAATTCATGTGTCTCATTCTAAATCATCATTTAAAGACAGCACCCCATATTTTCAGAGTATTACCTTTAAGCTTTTGCTTCACCTGTCCATTTAGAAGGCCATTGTATGCTCTATCAAAGTCCCATTGATTCTAGAACAGAGCAAGGCATTATGTTATTTTCTTGGGAGTGAGCTCCCTTAGCCTGTGATTTCCCATTCTTGCCTTTTTTTTTGTTGTAGGTGTTCAGCATCCTTTTTAGCTGCCTGTCTACTTGTCCCAAAGACATCTTGCTCTACTAAACATCATCACAACTCTCTTTGAGTCAATCCTTCCTGGTTTTCTGTTTGACTTTTTAGGTTATTACATTAATTAGGTTATTACATTCAGTCTCTTAAATTCTGTCAGTTAAGCACTTCCACCTTGTCCCTAATTGTGGGAAGGAGAAGTTATCCCCATGGATATTAATGATCCCAGCTCTGTGACTGCACTTCTTAGTATTGTCCCTGGCCTGCAAAGAGAGTCACCAGTAAACTCTTTGGTGATGCTGGTGTCTCTTTTTCCAGTGAATTCCCAATGGTCTTGGTGAATGCTATGTCCTCTGGGCCCTCCTGTGAAACATAATCCTCTTTTGGGTCTTCTAGCCTCATATAACGTATTTATTCTAGCATGTTCAGTTCCCTTACATCTTTATTTCTCTCCCATCTGCCAATACAACTCAGGCATTTCCACTTTGTTCAGCATGGAGCATAGCTTCTTTGGGTCTGTAAGAAGCACCCTACCAGCAAATTTGCCTCATACCCTAAAGTAATGGCAGGGTGTTAAATCCTGTGGTCCCTAAAAAGTGCCCAAGTGAATGAATCCTTGATTCCTTAACCTTACATCTCACCCCAGCAAATAGACACATTCAAAATTCAATCTCAGATTTATTCCCCTTGTTCCTTTCAGTGCATGCTAACTAATGCTTACCACTCTGTCAGTGTATTCTCTTTCATCCCTTAAAAATATTTCCACCTGGATAATGTTGGGATTTAACCCTAGTTACCAGCCAGAGAAGGAAGTTGGCACAGCTTCTGAAGTATGCACCTGTTGCCTTGAAGGGAAGCAACTTACACAGCATCTTCTAACATAGCAGATGTCCTACCTCTTGCTAGGAAGAGGAGAACATCCTCTGCAAGTTCTGATGGTTCAAGAGGTTCTTCAGTGCCAGCATCCTCAGAGCCATTCCCCCAGATGTCCCTATCCCATATTTCAGAGTCCCAAGATTTTCCAACCGGAGCCTTGACCTCAGCATAAAGGACCTGCCTTATCTAAACATTTGAACATCTCTGGAGCTCTATGAATCTAATATTAAGTCATGAGCTTGCCTCAGCTGGATCCACAGTATTACTGTAGGATACAAAACATTCTGTAAGCTACCAATGAGAACCTTTGGCTCTCACACTTAGTCTTTTACTGCTTGCTAACATCCTTCAGTTTCTCATTATCCCTTAACAAGGATATTGTACAAGGGATACAAGTCAATTCAAGCAAGCCAATTCTGAAGTCCTTGTAGGAATTGGTGCCCTAATACTTTTAACATGCTGGGATCTTTGCACCTTCTTGGAGTTTCCTCTATACCAGGACTTTTCCCCAGGTTACCTCCAGTGAAATCTTTAGCAATTAGGCCACCGGTTTTGCTAGGGGCTATCTATACCCAAATACCATTCAGGACAGTGTCCTCTTCACTTACTGGGCAACAGGTGAGCCAGTCTCTAACTCCATTTTCCTTGGACTACTCTTGGTACCACTTGTGTTAATTCAGGGATTTATGCTTAAATTCCTGAATTTAGCAGTCTCCAAAACAGTATTATTCATGAAAGAGATGTTTTTGGGGAACCAAATATGAAGGAGAAAGAGGAGAAAGAAGAAATAGAGGAAAACCATTCAGTCCATGATAAGAAGTCTTACACCTGAGAAAAGAGAGGTGAAAGGAAGGACTTAGAAGGAAGAATCTCACACTGCAGCACAATTCTAAGAAAGCTTCTCGGACCCAGAAGAGTGCAGCCAAAGTCATCCATTCGAAAAGTCCCACACCCTACAGGAATGGGCCCGAACAAGTACCCCACAGCTCAGTTGTTGGCTCAGAGCAGGCCAAAAGAAGCATGGCCTCTACATGAATAGAGTGACGAGTCCAGCCGTGGCTGCCAGTGAGCTATGTTCCCTGCAGCAGGAGATGTAAGTGGTGTATTTTCTTGGCCAGCAGAGACCTGAAGCATTATTCCTTACCACGTGCTGACATTTACCCATAATTCAAAATTTAGCATAATGTTTATTTCCACTGGGAAAACCTCCCTTCTCACTTTCTTTTCTCTGTGTCCTTATAACATGCAAAATTTTATTCATCCCCAGGTTCTCAGTGTACACCAAATGTCTGCTTGCTTTGATCTTCGATGTTGAGTGCCTGGAAGGCAGGGATTTTGTTTTTCTTTTTTAATCTTTGAGTTCTTACTGCCTAGCACATTTCCTAGGATGTGTTAAATGCTGAACAAGTGTTTGCTGACTGAATAAATTCGTTCACAAGAGACTAAAGATGGGGTACTTGGTTAGATGTTAGAAAGCCTGTATACCACAGCGATTAAAACAAATTGCCAGGAAAGCTCTAAAGTCTGTCTGTATATAGTGAAATATTTTCAACCTCCTGGCATGGTTTAAAGACTTAAAATTTTGAAGTGATTTAAAAAGGAAATGATTCCTCAAGGTGCCATTCAGTCCCTGCTGTTATCAAAATCTGAGAGTTAACCTATTAAAAAAAGAAAAAAAGTTGTACTTTAAACTAAAAATAAGATATACACTGATAACAAGGAGTGACCCCAATAATAACACTATGAATGAGAAAGATTAGCAGGAGAAATAAGTTACCACAGAGGGTGAGGAATGGATAAGATTATTAGAAAGGATGAGTTTAGGAGAAATATAAATATAGAGGGAGTTGACCTCTTTACTATAAATCTCTGCAGCAGTGTGGTTGTCAAGAATTTTTGTCTTCATTAAAGAAGAAATTCAAAGAGAAAAAGAACAAGTCAATAAAGCAAAAGTCAAACATGCCCAATTAACCAGCTATGATTAAGACCTTCAGTCTTGAATATAAACTCAGATTTACAATGTTTCAATTCATTTTTTAGAAGTGGCAATGTGGTCAGATTTTCCATTGATTAAAGTAAATTTACTTTAAAAATATTTCCATAATCTTGAATTTTTATTAATATAACATTTGGCAAGAATATCAGGAAATGAGTTATATACATCAGGAATTATGAATTTTTAAAGTTATTACACTTTCTCCATCTGAGAACAACATCACATTTTTATTAATACATTAAACCTTCGACACATTTTATAGCAATCATTTATACTACTAGTCTAAGTGCATCTATTTGTACCAAAATGACTTTTTAAAAGCTTGTATTTTTTTTTGTAGTTTTCAATAAACTTAGCTTTTAGGGGACAGATGTTAATATCACTCATTCTTTCAGGCATAATCAAAATCATAATCAAAAAATGTACACTGATCAACTTGTTTCCATCTATAGCAGAGCACATGTTTCAATTTTCATGTAGATTTTATACAGCCAAAATTGAAAGTGAAAAGAAAACCAGGATGAAGGAATGTGTAGGCGATCCTAAAAATTAATACTAAAATCTTCACTTTTATCTCATCTATCTGGATCTTTCAGGGAAAAGTTCATTAATGGATTTTTTTAGTTACTTTAATAGTAGCTAAAAATATGTCTACATAATATTTAAACATAATATTCAAATAATAATGAAACATAAATAATAACCAATCAAAAGATTTAAAACGTTCTAAATCTCTATTTCTACCATCAACAGATCATTATATATTTTTTAAATGAACTCGTGTGTGTATATGCATGTGTGTAGAGTATATTATACATACTACTATATACACAATATATTATATGTAATATATAACACCATGTATTATATAAATTGTGTATGTGTATTTTAACTGGAAAGGTTTTTTTAAATTGTGATTTCTTGAGACTATGAATCAAGTCTACTCTGAAATGTATAGCTCCACTTGCTCCATACTGACAATATGTATTGTTAATTCATTGGCTGATGCTTTATTTTTATCTCTTTCTAACTGCCTCAAATGAAGGAATTTTTCTCAGTATCAGATGGCTTTCTTTCCTATTTCATAATTATTTGTTTTAGCCATATCTGTTCTATTTAATGTCATCACACCCTCCCTTGCTCAAAGGACTAAGTAATTTATTATTTTTATTCCTAAACTTGTTTTTATTGAACTCTTACTTATTTTAAAGCATAATTTGTTCATTAATTCTCAATTAGAAACAATCTGCTATTTCAGTGGTCTTCTAAATTTATTTCTTAGATTCTGAGGTTGACAGGAGTAGTCCAAGAATGGGTCCCCAGATCATCCTCTAATTCTTCCAGAGCCCTTGTCCGCATCCCTAGCTGCATGTTAGAATCACCCAGCAGGAAGGATCATTATTTTTAATTGTCTGTGAGGCAGTCTAATTTGTGTGCTTTTAAAACTTCCTAGATCATTTTCATATAGGGTACCAAAAGAATGTACACACATTTTAAGAGATGTTAATACTTTGGTCAACGTTGCTCAAGCAGTAGTTTGCCATAATCATAAGTGTCTGGACCATTTTGAGCACGTCTTGTAATTGCAGAAGACAAACGTGACTTGTATTCATCTTTTGTTATCAGCGTATATTAATACAGTTTTTTCCCTTTCTCAAAGTGTGTATACATTTTTGGGGGGCACCCTCTGTCTAATCATTTTGGCACCTGTCATTCCAGAGAAGCTATGCTTTCAGATGTGTTTTATAGTGTTATGGCTTTTAAGATTTTATTCGAATTAATGGTCTCCTTACAAAAAAAGTTGAATGTTATGCTTTATTGTTCTATTTGCAATGTAGTTCTTTTGTCAATAGCTTCAGTGATTTTTGCAGGAAAAGTTTTATGGTGTTATAACTATTTATTAATTATATTCTGATATCTCTGCTTCCAAAGGATGATATTATATTAATATTAATTATATTGCAATACTAGAAAAAATTATTATTGGTAATATTGAACTTTATTAAACCTCTTACTTTTGGAATACTACTTTCAAGCTCTATTTCCATTTTTTAATGGGTGCTTTCTAAAATTTGTTGGAAAATTTTCTTTTAAAAAGTTGCCGTTATAAGAATGATTAATTATATAAATAAATCTGTAAAGTTGTCAACTTTCTTAATAGTTTTTAGATGTATTTCCTATATTTCATCATAACATTGCCTTTTAATTTTGAAAGTTAATATCCCTACAAAAGTAAAGATTCAAAATATGGCATAAATATTAAATGTTAGTAGTTTATTCACATGTATTAATCACCACCACAGAATTTTTCAATGCATAAAGAACTTTTCAAAGTAGCTTGATTTATTTTGTTTATTTCCTTTTTTTTCTCTTTATTAAATTTATTGGGATGACATTGGTTAGTAAAATTATATAGGTTTCAAGTGTACAGTTCTATAATACATCATCTATATTGCACTGTGTGTTCACCACCCAAAGTCAATTCTCCTTCTATCACCATATATTTGACCCCCTTTTCCCTCTTCTGCCACCCCCCTTAACTCTGGTAACTGCTAAGCCATTGTTTGTGCCTATGAGCTTTTGTTTATTTGTTTGTCTTGTTTGTTTGTTCTTTCAGTTTTATATTCCACATATGAGTGAAGTCATTTGGTTCTTGACTTTTTCTGTCTGACTTATTTCACTTAGTGAAATAATCTCAAGATCCACCAGTATTGTCACAAATGGCACTATTTCATTAGAAAGCAGCTTTAAGATTCTATAATCAAGATCATAACATAACCCTTTATTTTTTCTCCCAGAAAACATAGCTACACACATATAAATATTAAGGTAGAATATTCTTATAGATAAATAGAACAGTAATATATGGAATTGTAAGGGTATCAGCATCTTGGGTTCCTGAGACATCAAAACTTTCCAAGTAGAATGATTAATAAACATCATTAAAAAATTAAAGGCAAATAAAATAGCCTGATAATAGTTTTTGCTATTTATATATATATATATGTATATATGTATATATGTGTGTATATGTATGTGTGTATATATGTGTATATATATGTTTGTATATATATGTGTGTATATATATATGTGTATATACATATGTGTATATATGTATATATACATATATATGTAAAACATGTAAGTACTTCATGTAATAAATATTATCTTGTATTTATTGAGTATATGTTGCTGGGTATTATCCTAATTATTGATTTATTTAATTTTTCTGCAACATATTGATTATGTAATATTACGTATCAATTCTTATAGGTAAGAAAACTGAGTTCTTAAAAAGTCTAAAAAAAAACAGAATCATGCAACTGGTAAGTGACAGAACTGGAGTTTGAATCAACATGTATTGATTTCAGTCATTGAGTTCTTAATCATAGAACAACCCCACCACTCAAGAATCACAGATAATCCTAAAAAAATAAGCATAAACCATAAACATAATTACCAGAGGGTAAGGGTGTGGGGGGTGGGTGATGAGGGTAAGGGGGATCAAATATATGGTGATGGAAGGAGAACTGACTCTGGGTGGTGAGCACACAATGGGATTTATAGATGATGTAATACAGAATTGTATGCCTGAAATCTATGTAAATTTACTAACAATTGTCACCCAAATAAATTTAATTAATTAAAAAAAAATTTGTCTCCTAACTCTTTTCTACACTTTCATTATTAGTGTTTTCTGTACCCCATTCAGATTACATTCTATTTCTCTATATTGATGCACAGACTGGAAAAATTATTTCTGTGTGCCTCCCTTTTGCCCCATGATTTTGGCATGAAATTCTGGCCACTTTCATATACTTGAATTCCTTTTTTTCCTTGCTAGAAATGTGAGATTACCAAAAGCCCTCTTGGTCTCTCAGCCTCTTAGCTGCTTCTCTCTGTCCAGTTTTTGGCCTCTTTTCCTGAACTAAGAGTAGGCAAATGCCTGGAAGGGAAAAGTAATATGCAAATTTCTGAGCTTACCTCAGTGACTTGTTTTTTATTTTTTATTTTTATTTTTTCTGTTTCTAAGATTATTCTTCTCTATTTCTGTCTCTTTGGAAGCTCTAAGTTATCTCTAAATGGACTTTTTTATTTTAATCAGACTTTGTTGGTTGCTCTCAGTGTCATTATATGTCTGGTACAAGCATTGCCATCTTGGCCAGAAATTGAAGTGATTTTTTATTTTTAAATTTGTTTTTATATAAATTTTTGTCTGTATTTAGTTTATTAGCAAGTGAAAACCAACATTATATTTAGCTGAATATAAGTATTAGATACCTTTTGCTTATGTGTTATAAAAATAAAGCATTAACAAGATGGAATGCCATAGTTTGTATTTCTTAACTATATTTTGTTTGTTTCACAGATATATTTTATAAATAATGGAGACTCTGCCCAGAAAAATGCATATAATTAAATTAAAAGATTTATTTAATTACATGCAATATTATATTAGTTTCAGGTGTACAACATAGTGCTTGGACATTTATATAACTTAGGAAGTTACCAACCCACTGAGTCTAGTACCCATCTGACACCATATATAATTATTACAATATTGCTGTATTCCCTGTGCTGCACTTTACATTCTCATGACTGTTTTTATAACTGGCAATTTGTACATTTTAATCCCTTCCCCTTTTTCACTCATCCTCCCAATACCTCTCCCATCTGGAAACTATCAAAATGTTCTCTGTATCTATGCATTTGTTTCTGTTTTGTCTGTTCATTTATTTTGTTTTTAAATTCCACATATGAGTGAAATCATGTGATATTTATCTTTCTCTGTCTGACTTATTTCACTTAGCATAATGCTCTCTAAGTCCATTCATGTTGTTGCAAATGGGGAGATTTCATTCTTTTTTTAAAGCTGAGTAATAGTCCATTGCATATGCATATATATGCATATATATATATATATATATATATATGTATATATATATATATATATCACTTCTTTATCCATTCATCTATCAATGGCCACTTAGGTTGTTTCCATATCTTGACTATTTAAAATAATGCTACAATAAATGTAGGAATGCATATGTCTTTTCAAATTACTGTTTTTGATTTCTTCAGATAAATACCCAAATTGTGATTGCTAGGTCATGTCGTAGTTCTATTTTTAATATGTTGAGGAAACTTCAACTGTTTTCCATAGTGGCTACAGCAACTTGTCAACAGTGCACAAGGGTTTCCTTTTCTCTGCATTCTCGCCAACACTTGTTTTTTGTTGTTTTGTTGATGATAGCCATACTGACAGTGTGAAGTGCTATCTCATTGTGGTTTTAATTTTCATTTTCCTGATGATTAGTGTTGTGCATCTTTTTATATGTCTATAGACCATCTGCATATCTTCTTTGGAGAAATGTCTGTTTAAGTCCTCTGCCCATTTTTTAATCAGATTGTTTTTCTTTTTGGGGGCGTTAAGTCATATGAATTCCTTATGTATTTTGGATATTAACCCTTATTGGATGTATCATTAGCAAATATCTTCTCCCATTCAGTAGGTTGTTTTTTCATTGTGTTGATAGTTTTCTTGGCTGTGCAAAAATTCTTTAGTTTGAACAACTAAAAATTGAAAATTTTGTTTGAAAAATTTTGTTTGAAAAACAAAATTCCCATTTGTTTATTTTTTCTTTTGTTTCCTGAAAAATGCACATAATTAAGATATGTGCAATGTAACTCTTTCCATAGTTCACACTCTGTTAAAATGCTTTCATGGATCCTAAATGTATTATCTATGTGTTCATCTATTGAAAATACATAGCACAGGAATTATCTTTTCACATCCACAGTAAAGAAAATTAGAATGTTTGAATTCGCTTTTGCCTTTTTATCTGGCATTTGTGATGGACAATTGTTTAGAAATACTAATTCTGTTCAAAGTACCAATTCATTTTAAAAGAAAATAGACTGAGAATTAGAAGACAAATGAAAAATGATAGTGGGAGATAAAGTAAGTAGTAATGGAAACTATATGATAGAAAATTCCCTGATAGGAGCCCATGATGAACATAGTAGCCTTCATTTTGCTTCACCTACAGCTACTGCTTAAAAGAGGAAAGATTTCCGATTTCACATTCCCTCGGGCTTTGTTTTGGAAGAAACTATCTCACAAATGAGTTTTACATGCTGGGTGGGTGGCCACTCATTATAGTTATATGGAATTTTTCTTCCACTTCAATACTTCAAATGTTAACAGCATCTGCCTTGTCTATGTGGAACAGTATAATACTCTTAACTTTGAAAGCCAGTTACAATAGACTTGATATTTTGCTTTCTTCTAGTTTCTAATGTGACTAGGGATGGAGTAATTGCCACAAACTTGGATTGTTGTTTTGAGGAAGGAACTACTTTTCTGCTATCACATGTGGCAAAGCATGCTCCAGTGATATAGAGATGGGATTAAATGCTAGCCTATTATATTACAAATTGGTTTAGGTGTCCAAAAATAAGACCAAGCTTTCTTTTAGTATGCATTGACTCTTATATTTAAACCTGGAAATCCTGTGTGAAATGCCCACACCAAGCAGAGTAGTTAATGAGTGGCTCAGAACCATGCTCCCTGTGATGTTTCTACTCTGATGGCAATTTCCCTCACCCATTTCTGTGTCTCCTGTATCTACCAATTATTACTGTGTTTATATTATCACTATATTTTCATGCAAATGCATGAATTCTCTGTTTCATTTTTTTAAATGTTTTCCAAATCATGCCTCCTATTCTGTAGATATAACTGAGGGAATCCATGTCTCCAATGTGATATGAGGCATATGGAAAGATTAAACATACTGGTGGTTGTTTACATGCATGACTATGTTTACATAGGTGTTTATGTAAACACATGGTACATGTGTATATATGTACCATGTATATATTGTATATTTGATATAAGTTTAATTTTTCTTTATTTGACAAAATATAATATTCAATTGTGTTCCTTGAACTATCACTTAACATTTGGGTCTTATTGGTATATTTTAAAATATCCAGTTCTTAAGAGGACAGGGCACAACAGACCATTTTATTAATCTCTCTATGTAAGCATCTTACACAGAGCCAAATGTGCAAGATGTGAGTATCTAATATAATGTATCTATAATGTATCTAATGTAATCTAATATAATGTATCAGAAAACCAAGTTCTAAATTTTGTTCTTAGATATAAATATGACTCTTGTTATTGTTACAGGCAATGTAAAGACAGAAAAGAAAAAAAAAAAGCTTTTTGCACCCAAGCATTTTCTTGGCATTTCATACAAATTTTGATAATTTATCATGTTTTACTATTAAGTAATTCTGTATGGTAGTAGAGTCATTAGACATATAGTTTTAGGCTTCCAATTACTGATCTTTGACATCTTATATATTCGTTGTTCTCAAAATAGCAAACTAAATAAGCACATTGCTCAAGACATATTCATCATAACAATTTGAAAGTCAAATTTCTTGGTAAGGAGTAGGCTGAGTGAAGAAACATTAAAAGTTGTACGTTTTGAGTAGTGTCCTGAAGTCATATTTCAGGGGAAATGATCTGTATTATGGATTAAGAATTGCCTTGCCTTTGTCCTTGAAATTTTCCTAAACATATTGAGAATGTAGTTGCAATTGTTTTCACAATTAAAGTTGACAGACTAAAACTCCAGGATTATATGACCTCTTAATATTTGACCAGATGACCAGCATAATATTTTGCATTGACTGCCTTAAAAAAATTACTAGCATAGTATTTTTTATTATAATTTCAACTAAAACAGGCAAATGCCCAGAGAACTATTCTTATTTCACCTCTATTTTCAACAGAGCTGATTTCTCACACTAACACGATTTGCAGTTTTTTATTATTAACGATATGTCTTTTGATAGCAGGCACTTAACATCTTTGCTTAATGCTTTAGCAAAAGCAGTTATTAGGTAGTAAAAACCAACGCAGTAGTGATTAATTAACGTGTTCTGACGTCAAAGGGGTCAGGATCAGGTTTTATCCGAAAGTTGATTTACCACACTTGAATTAACCTTTATTGACAAGATGGTGTGTGTGATTTTCCAGAGACAACTAAAATCTCTCTCTCTCTCTCTCTCTCTCTCTCTCTCTCTCTCTCTCTCTATCTCTCCTCCCACTTACCCAATCCATGTGCTCATAGAATCTCAAAGGTGGCATTGATATTGTGACTTAACTTCCCCAATTAAAACAGATTATTTTCAACCATGATACCTTAGTTTTTGTTACATAAAAATCCACTAACAACTTGCTACTTAAAAACGACTGGGTCAAAGAAGAAATAAAAGGAGAGATCAACAGATACATAGAAACAAATGAGAATGAAAATACATCACATCAAAATTATTGGGATCTGGCGAAAGCAGTATTAAGAGAAATGTATATCATTACATGCCTATCTCAAGAAACAAGAAAAATCCCAAATAAACAACCTAACATTACATGTTAAAGAACTATAAAAGGAATAACAAATTAAACTCAAAGTCAGCAGAAAGAAGGAAATAAGAAAAAATTAGAGCAGAACGAAATGAAATAGAGAACTAAAAGACAATAGAAAAAGTTAATGCAACAAAGATCTGCTTCTTTGAAAACGTTAATAAAATTGACAAACCCTTCGCTAGACTCACTAAGGTAAAAAGAGAAAAGACGGAAATAAAATCAGAAATGAAAGAGGATAAGTTACCACGGATACCATGGAAATACAAAGTATCATCCAAGAATACTATGAAGGACTATATGAAACCAAATTCAATAACCTAGAAGAAAAGGATAAGTTCTTAGAAACATATTGGCTTCTTAGGCTGAATCATGAAGAACTGAAAATATAAATAGTAAGGAAATAGTAAGGAAATGGAAACAATCATCTAAAATCTCCCCAAAAGCAAAAGTCCAAGACCAGATGTCTTCACTAGTGAATTCTACCAAACATTCAAAGATGATTTAATACCTGTTCTCCTCAAACTCTTCCAGAAAACTGAAGAAGAGGCAATACTTTCTAACTCATTTTATGAGGCCAACATTACTCTGATACCAAAATCTGGTAAGGACCACACACACACACACACACACACACACACACACACAAAATAACTACATCAATGTCTCAGATGGATACAGACACAAAATTTCCTAACAAACACTAGGAAATCGAATACAACAATACATTAAAAAGATTATACATCACGACCAGTGGGGTTCATTGCAGGGGCACACGGATGGTTCAACATACTCAAACCAATCAATATGAAACACCACATAAACAAAATAAAGGATAAAAATCATGTGATCTTATCAATAGATCCTGAAAAAGCATTTGACAAAGTAAAACATCCATTTATGATTAAAACAATTAATAAACTGTGTATAGAAGGAATGTATTTCAATGTAAGAAAGGCCATATACAACAAACCTTCAGCTAATGTCAGACTTAATGGTGAAAAACTGAAAGTGTTTTCTCTAAGATCAGGAATAAGACAGGGATGCCCCCTATCACCACTGTTATTCAACATGATATTGGAAGTCCTAGCCAGAGCAATCAAACAAAAGAAAAAATTAAAAGACATCCAAATTGCCACTTTTTGGAGATGACATGATTCTTTATATAGAAAAGTCCAAAGACTCTTCCAAAAAAACTATTAGAAACAATAAAAAATACTCTGAAGTTACAGGATAAATAATCAATGTACAAAAATCCATTGCATTCCTTTATACTAACAATGAAATTTCAGAAAAAAAATTAGAAAACAATTCATTTTACACTTGCAAGAAAAAGAATGAAATACCTAGGAATAAACTTAACAAAGGATGTTAAGTCCGTATACACTGAAAACTATGAGACATTATTACAAGAAATTAAAGAAGACACAAAGAAATGGAAAGATATTCCATGTTCATGGATTGGAAAAATCAATATGGTTAAAATGGTCATTTACCCAAAGCAATATACAGATTCAGTGCAATCCCAATCAAAACCCAATAACATTTTATAAAAAATAGAATAAAAACTCATCAGATTTGTATGGAATAAAATAGACCCCAAATAGCCAAAGCAATCCTGAGAAAAAAAGAACAAGGCTGGAGGTATCACACTCCCTGACTTCAATTTATGCTACAAAGTGACGATAATCAAAGAAGAAAGGTATTGGCAGAAAAAATGGACACACAGACCAATGAACTAGAATTGAGAACTCAGAAATAAACCCACCTATATATGCACAGATAATTTTCAACAAAGAAGCCAAAAAGATGCATTGGAGAAAAGAATGCCTCTTCAGTAAATGGTGCTGGGAAAAAGACACCTGCAAAAGAATGAAACTAGACTGTTATCTGTCACTGTATACCAAAGTTAACTCAAAATGGATCAAAGACCTAAACATAAGACCTGAAATAATAAATTGCACAGAAGAAAACATAGGTACTAAACTTATGGACCTTGGATTCAGAGATAATTTTATGAATTAGACCTCAAATGCAAGGGAAATAATAGATAGATAGATAGATAGATAGATAGATAGATAGATAGATAGATAGATAGATAGATAGATAGTAAAACAATTCAATTAGAAAATGTGCAGGGGACCTGAACAGACACTTTTCCCAAGACATACAAATGACCAACAGATATGTGAAAAAATGCTCAACATCACTAGATATTAGGGATATGCAAATCAAAACCACAATGAGATACCACCTCACATTTGTTAGGATGGCTATTATCATCAACAAGACAAGTAATAACAAGTTTTGGCAAAGCTTTGGTAAAAAAAAAAAAAAAGGAATCTTCATACACGGCTGGTGGGAATGTGAATTGGTATAGCCACTATGGAAAACAGCATGGAGGTTCCTCAAAAAATTAAAAATACAATTACCATACAACCCAGCAATCCCTCTTCTGGGTATCTACCCAAAAAATCTGAAACATTTTTCCGTACAAGTATATGTACCACTATGTTCATTGCAGCATTATTCACGATGGTCAAGACATGGAAACAACCAAAGTGTCCTTCGATAGATGATTGGGTAAAGAAAAAGATTCCATATATACAATGGAATATTACTCAGCCATAACAAAAAATGAAATATTGCCACTTGTGACAACATGGATGGATCTTGATATTATCATTCTAGGCAAAATAAGTCAGACAGAAAAAATCAAGAACCATATGATTTCACTCATATGTGGGACATAAAACTGAAAGCAATGACCAAACAAGACAAACAAACCAAAAAAAAAATTCATAGACCCAGACAAGAGTTTAATGGTTACCAGAGGGTAAGGAGGAAAAGTGTGGTAGAGCGGGTAAGGGGGACCAAATATGTGGTGATAGAAAGAGAACTGACTCTGGGTGGTGAACACACAATGTAATATATGGATGATGTGTTATAAAATTGTACACTTGAAACCCATATAATTTTATTAACCGATGTCACCCCAATAAATTTCTTTAAAAAAAATAAAATGAATTTGTAACTGAGCTAGCTGTAGTGTTTTTCTGATGTCTTAGCAGGACTCACTAATGCATCTGCAGTCATGAAGGTAACCTAGTTAGGGTAGGATCAGAAGCCCATTCAAACTTGTATACTTTCTATTTTCATGTCTTTTTGTATTGTACCATAGTATTTTCTAAGAACTTTGAAAAATGCATTCTTTTTTTAACCATGCCAACAAAGAGAAAATCTCTGTGTCCATGCTTGAATAGAAATTATAAAAAACAAAAACAAACAAACAAACAAACAAAAAATTGTACACTTCTGGGGACTGAGTAAGGGTAGCAAAAATACAATTCAAGAGCAACAGATGTAGAGTAACTCAGTCCAACTACTCTCCACCTAGTGATTATCTTTCTAGTGGTAAAACATTGAGGCTTTATGTGTTTACATTAATGAAGGAGGCAATTCCTTACAAGAAGGTGTTTTTCATCTAGGATATTGTATGACTCACTTCATAAATAATCAAATTAAAATCTATAAATTCTATGCTATAGGAATAAGTATGAGATGATTTATGTTTATCAGAAATATAAGCCTTTCTCATTAATGACTATAAAACATACCCCTTGTCTAAGTCAGTTGGGGCTGCTATCAATGTACCACACTCTGGGTAACTTATAACAACAGACATGTATTGCACACAATTCTGGGTGCTAGAAGTCTGAGATCAGGATGACGGCATGGGTAAATTCTGATGAGTGTTCTCTTCTAGTTTCAAATAGTCAACTTCTCCTTGTATCTTCATGTGGCAGGAAGAGGGCAAAAAACTGTCTGGGTCCCATTTATAAGGGCACTAATCCCATTCAATAGGGTTCAACTCTCATGACCTAATCACCTCCTAAAGGCCTTGCCACCTAATACCATCACATTGGGGGTTAGGATTTCAACATAGGAATTTTGGAAGGGACACAAACATTGAGGTCATTGCACCCCTCTTGGCTAAAAATATGATGATACAGCCTCATATCTTAATATACTATTTGACCTAATATTAAAAAAAATGGTAAACGAACAGACTTACGATACTAGCCTAGTATATTAAAGAAAATACATTGGGAGAAGAAGGAATGTTTTTAATAAAAACAAACAAAAAAGTGGTTGATTAATATAATCTAAAAATCACAACCTGATCTCAGACTGGATAGTTGTTATCTTCTCCATTTATGCAGTTTTAGGGCAATAGAATAAAGTTTTATCTGCTACCTTGGACTATAAGCTCTAGGATTCAATTTTATATGAAGTGCATCAATATATACAACATTTGTGGATTTAAATAAGACCTAATTTTATAATTCTGTGGTGCATCACAGGCCTTTCTTCATAAATACACCAGGTTTAGTAAATACCTTGTATTCCGTTTTAATTTTTTCCCTTCCTCACTAATTTTCATTTTGAAAAGTTAATACATTCCTTTCTTTTTGTAATGGGTTTGCCACCAGAACACAGGTGTCTTGAGAACCACTGATAAATCTAAGCCAAAATGGGAAAGGAAAAGATTTTCATCAACATCGTTGTCATTGGACACACAGATTCCAACAAGTCTACCACGACTGGTCATCTGACCTAAAAATGCGGTGGGATCAACAAACAACCATTGAAAAATTTGAGAAAGAGGCTGCTGAGATGGGAAAGGGCTCCTTCAAGTCTGCCTGGGTCTTGGATAAACTGAAAGCTGAGTGTGAGTGTGGTATCAACATTGATATCTCCCTGTGGAAATTCAACACCAGCAAGTATTATATGACTATTGTTGATGCCCCAGGACACAGAGACTTTATCAAAAACATGATTCCAGGCACATCTCAGGCTCACGGTGCTGTCCTGATTGTGGCTGCTGGTGTAGGTGAATTTGAAGCATATCTCCAAGAGTGGGCAGACTCGTGAGCATGCCCTTCTGGCGTACACACTGGGTGTGAAACAACTAATTGTTGATGTTAAGAAAATGGATTCCACTGAGTTGCCTTACAGCCAGAAGAGATTCAAGGAAATCGTTAAAGAAGTCAGCATCTACATTGAGAAAAGTGGCTACAACCCTGACACGGTAGCATTTGTGCCAAATTTTAGTTGGAATAGTGACAACATGCTGGAGCCAAGTGTTAACCTGCCCTGGTTCAAGGGCAAAAGTACCTCTAAGATGGTGATGCCAATGGAATTATGCTGCTTGGAGCTCTGGATTGCATCCTACCACCAACTCGTCCAACTGACAAGCCTTTGTGTCTGCCCCTGGAGGCGGGTAGTGGTCCTGTCCCTATGGGCCGAGAGGAGACTGGTGTTCTCCAACCCTGCATGGTGGTCACCTTTGCTCTAGTCAATATTACAACTGAAATAAAGTCTGTTGATATGCACCATGAAGCTTGGAGTGGAGTTCGTCCTGGGGACAGTGTGAGCTTCAATGTCAAGAATGTGTCTGTCAAAGATGTTCGTCATGGCAGTGTGGCTGGTGACAGCAAAAATGACCCACCAATGGAGGCAGCTGGCTTCATGGCTCAGGTGCTTATCCTGAACCATCCAGATCAAATCAGTGCTGGATAAGCACCTGTACTGGTTTGTCACACAGCTCACATTGCTTGCAAATTTGCTGAGCTGAAGGAGAACATTGACATTGTTCAAAGAGAAAGCTGGAAGATGGACCAAAGTTTTTGAAATCTGGTGATGTTTCCATCATAGACAAGGTGCCTGGCAAGCCCATGTGTGATGAGAGCTTCTATGACTATCCTCCTTTGGGCCGTTTTGCTGTTCATGACATGACACAGACAGTTGCTGTGGGTGTCATCAAAGGAGTGGACAAGAAGGCAGCTGGAGCTGACAAAGTCACCAAGTCTGCCCAGAAAGCTCAGAAGGCTAAATGAATATTATCCCCAGTACCTGCCCCCCACCCCCAGTTTTAATCAGTGGAAAGAAGGATCTCAGAACTGTTTGTCTCAATTAGCAATTTAAGTTTAATAGTGAAAGACTGATTAATGATTACAATGCATTATAAAACCTTCCCAAGAGAAAGATAATGTTTTGTGGACCATTTGTTATTTTGTGTGTGTGTTTGGTGCTTTTTAAGTTATTAGTTTTTTAAATCAGTGCTTTTTAATGAAAACAACTTGACCAAAAATCTGACACAAAATTTTGAGACCCACTAAAACCAATTTAATGAGAAAAAAAAAGGTAAGGTGTTCCTTACTAAGTATACAATAAAAATTGATCCAGTTCTCCTTAGATAGAGCACAAACCTTACCTGGATTAGAGGTATTTTAATATGAAAAGCAAGCAACAGCTAGGGTGGCATGTACTGAAGAAACTGAATCCAAACAGGGTTTTTTGTTGGGCATGGACTTCTGAGACACTGGGGGAAAATAAAAGTGGACATTCCTCTCATTTGCTGCTAGAAGCCTGAAGTTATAAAATCAGTGTTAGAACATAAATGTGAAATTACTTTTTCTATGGATATATTTCTGCTGATTGATTCAGTGGCTCCTTGTTAATGTCTGCATGTTCTCTCTCTGTAGACCGAACATCTCAACACGTATCTCTAGTTATGGAGAGTCCCTTTGTTCAAACTGGTAGCAAGAAATGTGAAGTTTCCTTCTAGATAAATATTGGAAATTCCCAGTTTACGTAAACTCTGTTTTTGTTTGTTTGTTTGCTTTGTTGTTGTTATTGTTGTTTTACATGTTTTCACTTTGCTAAGATCTTCTCCAGGAGCTATTATGACAGCCTGATAATGAGTTCTGTCTCCACTCCTAATCAGTTGCTCATAATCACGTAATACCTTTGTGAGCTTGGGCAGATTGCTTAACATTACCGAGTGTTAGGTTCCTCAGATGTAAAATAGGAACAAGGTTAACCATCATAAATATTACATATATTAACATTTTATTTGTTTAGTATAGCAAGATGATGTGGGTGTAATGGGCCGTTTTTGGCTAACTGAGCTGGATACACAAGTTAATGTAGACAGTTCCTCCATATTTCCCTTTCTTCCGTATGTTTTCATTCTCTTAAAAAGGAAAAGCTTTAGTTACAAAATAGAGAAGATGGAATTGGAGGTGGGTTGAAAATGCCTGGTGGCAATTAGACCTGGGTGAGCAAATGGAATGGGACATGACACCATCCACGCTCCTTGAACTGGACGTGTTCTCCTATGATCAGAAGAGTGACAAAAATTGATGTACTTTCTCAGAAACTTGTTTAATCTTGGGTAGTTTAACCCCTAAGTCTGCATTCCCTTTTCTGAACTGATGATGATAATAGTATATTTCATAGAGGTTCTGGGTTTATTAAATGAAACTGTGGGTAAAAAGTAAAATGTTTAGTCAATGATTAATAAATATCTATTATTATTATTATTATTACTATTATTACTTTTATTATCTATGAGAATCTTTGTACAAGCTGACCTTTTTCAGGATCCAGATAACAAGCACGGAAAATAATTGGGTAGGAGGCCATTTTTCTCAGCCATACTCTTAATCCCAAACCAAGGAATTCCAATCTTTGGGAATATAGGGAGACCACACTTGGTGTAGACTGGAATATTCATGATGGGGAATCACACTATGAAATTTCAGCAAGTGAATTTGTGAGCAGAGGCATAAAGAAATGGAGCCAGAACAGGAGAAGAGTACGTAGTATTGTAGATTCTAGATGATGACCTTCTTTGATAAGCACTGAATAGTGAGGTCTGGGACCCTGGATTACATATTTAAAGACCTCAACACAGTGCAGCAAGTAATCAAGAAACAATTGTTGTAATTATTATCATTGGACCCATTTTCCACTATTGTGAGAGCCAGATAGCTGAAAAAGCCAGATAGCTGAGAAGAACTCCTGAAACAGCTTCAATCATCTACAATAGCTGTTTTCGTGGCATGTCGACAGTTTATGATCACTTGGGTTTAAAATAATGATACAGTATTGTAGTTCCAGCTGGTTAATGAAAATAGAGACAACCATAAATCCTGGGAGATTTTCTGCTTGGTGAGGAGTAAAGAAAGATAAGCCAAAACATATTAAAAATATAAGATGCCTTTATCACTATGCTCAATACTTAATATCTCAACATCTTGAAGGATGTGTAGTATTACAATAGGCAGAAAGACATACATATTCTAGAAGGAAGGGAAAACATAAGAAAACCATAGAAGAAGCAAAATGAAAAAGAATTTATAGAAAACGTGCTTAGTCCAATTTGTCTGGGGACAGGGCATTCCATTGTTATGTTTCAGTTATTTATTGCCTCATAACAAACACCCCCAAACTTAGTGCCTTAAAACAGTGATTTGTTATTTCTTATGACTCTGGGGTTCACTGGTCAGATCTGCTGATCCATATGGTGTTGGCAGGGGTCACTTACGTGGCAGCATTCAGCAGGGAGTCTGGTGGAGTGCCTCAGTCTCCTTTCTCCCAGCACATGAAGTCTCATCCACCAGGGCTTCTCCGTGTGACCGCTCTCCAGAATTATCTGGACTACTTTATAGCATGGCTCCTGGGTTCCATGGAGAAATATTTCAAGAGGATGATTCTAAATGTGGAAAAAAAACATGTATGAGACTGCTTCAGTCTTTTTGCTAATACCCCACTGAACAAAGCAAGTCATGTGAACAAGCCTGTGGAGTTAATGTGAGTACTTGGAAGTGTGACTTATGGATAGGTGTATTGTGAATAGGAGATGTTGCCTGTTCTAACAGAAAGAATTCAGAAATGGAACCAACTGGAGTCATTTAGATTCACTTATAGAGAAAACTATGCTCAAAGGAGACTTGAAAAAAAATCTCTGTAGAGGAAACAGTTTTTTTCCAGAAAAACTGGAATCTAAGAGTGAAGAAATAGAATTAGCAGAATCAACTTTGAGGAAAATTTTCAGAAAATATATCTCCCTTTCCACCTATACAAAGCCCAAATCTAATAAGCAGTAGGCAGCCGTGGCTGCCTGCTTAGGGTTCCAAATGTGTGGCAGACTGTTATATTGGAGACCCCCACTGAAATTCATCTCCAGGATACACACCTTATATCCTCCCTCCAAAGCTGAATCTGGCCTTGACTGTATAACTTTCTTTTGTCAATGAGACATCAGCAAGCATGATACTAACTTTACAGCAGCTTACCTAATGAGCTGTATGCACATGAGAAGCTCTTATTAGCACCCTTCCTTATAAAGAACTCTGCTGGTAAGTATCACTTGATAAGAGAACACATGGAGAGAAGCTTTGAAAACTAGTGGACACTTTGGGCATTTCCATGCTAGCTGAGCTTCTTCCAGCTAAATGAGTGGTACTCCCATGAGTAGTCTCAACTGATGTCACAAGAGGTTGAAAAAACAAGATCCCACCAAATTCTGCCCAAATTGCTAAATTTTGAGTGAATAGATACTTATTTCATTAACCATTAAATTTTTGGAGGATTTGATAAGTAAAAACAAAAATAAATAACTATGGAATAAAAGACCAGAAATGTATGTAATTCCATATGTATGACACATTCATGAGGTGGAGTTTAAAAGAAAAAGAAAGACAACTTTCATATATCAGAGAAATGCACTGAAATCCTCACCACCCATGTTTAGTATGGTGGGAGTAGTAGTATCTTCATGAGTCTCTATTCCACAACGAAACTAAAGCAAATTCTTATAACTACGTCCTTTCCATTGACAACCAAGCCTAAAAAAGGGAAAGTATTTTTTCCTTTAAGTTTCCTTCTATAAGTTTTATTCTTTTAGGTCTTATGTTTTGATTCATTTTTAGATACTTTTGGTATATAGTTTAAAGTAAGCATTGAGGTCCATTATTTTGCATATAAGTATCCAATTGACCCAACACCATTTGTTGGAATTCCCCAACTAATTTCCTTGGAACTTCTCAAAAACCTTTGATAATGTATGTGTGGGTCTATTATGAAATCTATTGTTTTTAATTGATCTATATGTTTATTTTTATGCTAATATAACACTATCTTAATTACTGTAGAATTATAGTAATTCTTGGAATCAGGTAAGTCCATTTAAAAAATGTATTCTTTCTTCTTTTTCAAATTTGACATGGTTGTCTAGATTCTTCCCATTTTCATATAAATCTTAGAATTAGCTTATCAATTTTTACAGAAAATGTGACAGCATTTTGATTAGTATTGCATTGAAGAGAATTTATATCTGAACTATATTAAGTCTTCTGACCTATATTCATGCATTCTGTTTATTGAGGTATTCTTTAATTTATCATAGCAATCTTTTACAGTTTTTAAGCATACAGTATTGAACATCTATTGTTAAATTTATGCCCAATTATTTCATGTTTTATATAATTGAAAATGCCTTTCTTTTATGTCAAGTTCCAGTTGTTTGTTGCCAGTATATAGAAATACAATTGGCTTTTGTATACCGATCTTATTTCTTGTGACAATACTAAACTCAAGTTAGCTTTAATAGCTAATTTGTACATTACTTAAGATTTCCTACATGGACAATCAGGTGGTTTGTGAATAAATAATATTTTATTATTTTTTCCAATCTGTATTTTTTTTTTTTTGTTTTACCTTGTTACTCAGATTTGGATCTTCAGTAAAATTGTGAGTAAAAGTGGTGTGACCAGAAAAGTGTGCCTTTTTTTCTAATCTTAGGGAGAAAGCATTTGGTTTTTTAAGTGTGATGTTAGTGATAGAGTTTTTGTAGATGTGATTTGCCCAAGTTTACTCAGTATTATGGATTGAATTGTGTTCCCCAAAAAGATATGTTGAAATTGTAACCTGGTACCTGTGGATATGACCTTACTTGGAAATAGGGTCTTTACAGATATAATCAAGTTAAGATGAGGTCATACTGAGTTAGGGGGGCCCTAATCCAATTAGACTGATGTCCTCATAAGAAGAGAGTCAGAGTTGGACACAGAGAAGGCCCTTATAGGAGGAGGCAGAGATCAGAGTGATGTAACTCTAAACCAAGGAATACCAAGGGTTGCTAACCACCACCAAAAGCTAAGAAGAGTTAAGGAAGAGCTTCTCTTAGAGGCTACAGAGAATGTGCAGCCCTACTACCAACAACTTTAATTTGGATTTCTAGCCTCCAGTACTATAAAACAATAAATATTTGTTGTTTTAAATCATCCAAGTTTGTCGTAATTTGTTGTGGCAGCCCTAGGAAACTAATACACTCAGTTTTCTTGGTAATTTATATTGAATGTGTTCAAATGATTTTTCTGTATCTATTGAGATGATCAGTTTTTTTCTTTCTTTTATAGTCTGTTAATATAATCAATTATTTGATTTTTACATGTTAAACCAATGGCATACTGATTGTGTGCATTTTTTTTTCAACTCTGCATTGGGTAAACAGTGATAACTGGATTAAATTGGTCGTAGTGGAAATTACACCAGGAAAACAGACAAATGCTACAAATTAGTTTTTCTTTCCTCCCCCACTCCAGGGAGCTAGTTGTTATATATATATATACTGGCATACCTTTCTGTTAAACCAACTTAGCATTGCTGTGATAAATCTGTCAGTCATGATGTTATTTCTATATTTTTCTGAAATTTATTTGCTAAAATTTTATTAAGTTTTATCTATTGGTTTGTTTCTCAGTTCATGAGACCCATTATTCTTGTTAGGTTATTCCTTTCTCTTCTATTTCTGGAGAAGATTGTGTAAAATTAATATTATCTCTGCCTTAACTGTTTGATGGAATTCACTAATGAAGATAGGTGGACCTCAAGTTTTCCTTGTGGAACAGGATTTACTATTATGTCTGTATCTTTAACAGATAAAAGGGTTTTTCAGGGTATCTTTTCCTCGTGGGTGAGTCTGGTAGTAGGCAACATTTGAGCATTATTAAACTGTGCATTTCATCTAGCTTGTTGAGTTTGTAGACGTAAAGGTGTTTATTAAATTCCTGGATAGTGCTTTTAATGCCTAAAGGAGTGATATCCCCCTTTCCTTCTGATACTAATAATTGGTGTCTTCTCTCTTTTTCTCTTCATCAACTTTATCGATCTTTTCAAAGAAACAGCTGTTAGACTTATTGATTTTTATGAATTTTCTGTTTTTTTGTTATTGATTTCTGTTATCTTTATTATTTTCTCATTTTGTTGTGTTTTTCTTTTCAGTTTAATTTCATCTTTTTTTTTTCAAATTCTAGGTAAAAGCTTCTAACATTGCTTGGGATCTTTCCTGTTTTCTATTATAAGCATTAATTGCTCTAAATTTCCCTCCAAGAACTGTTTTAGCTATATCCTTCAAATATTGTTTATATTTCCAGTCTTCAAAATATTGTCTAATTTTTCTTGTTAATTATTTTTATGTGGAAGTTGTTAATTTCCAAATATTTGGATATTTTTCCAGAAATCTTTTTTTTTTACTGATTTTCAGTTTAATTTCATTGTATTCAAAGTCTATGTTTTATATAATTTCAATCTTCTCGTGTTTATTGAGACTTGATTAATGATCCATCATATGGTCTATCTTGGAGAATTTTGTTTATGCTCATGATTTATTTTCAATATTTTCTGTTGCTGTGCCTTCAAGTTCACTACTCTTTTATTCTGCAATATTTAATTAACTGTTAATTCCAATATGTTTTTAATTTCATATATTATATTTTTTATATCTGAAATTTCTGATTTTTCCTCTATTTATTTTTTTCTTGTGCTCATGTTTTCCTCTACTTACTTAAAAATATAGAGATATTTATAATCGGTATTTGGAAGCTATGAAGATATTTATAATTGCATTGTGTGTTCTGCACCAAAGTCAGCTTCCATCACCATATATTTGACCCCGTTTTCCCTCTTCTACAAACCTCTTCTCCCCCTTACCCTCTGATAACCACTAATCTGTTGTCTGTGTCTGTGAGTCTTTGTTTCTTTCTTTCTTTGTCTTGTTCATTTGTGGCTTTCAGTTTTATATCCCACATATGAGTGAAGTCATATACTTCTCGACTTTTTCTGTCTATCTTAGCATGATAATCTCAAGATCCACCGTTATTGTTGCAAAAGGCAGTGTTTCACCTTCTCTTATGGCCAAGTAATAATATTCCACTGTATTAATGTACCACATCTTCTTTATCAAATCATATATCAGAGGATACTTTGGTTGATTTCATGCTTTGGCCACAGTGAATAATGCTTCAATGAACATAGTGGTACATATATCTTTATGGATAAACATTTTAAGATTTTTTTGGGTAGGTACCCAAAAGTCGGATTGCTGGGTCGTATAGTACTTTTATTCTTAAATTTTGAGGAACGCCCATACTGTTTTCCATAGTGGCTATACAAATTTCATACACCAGCAGTGTATGAGACTTCCTTTTTTCCCACAGCCTCTCCAACACTTGTTATTACTTGTCTTATTGATAATAGCCATCCTAACAGGTGTGAGGTGGTATCTCATTGTGGTTTTCATTTGCACTTCCCCTAATAGCTAGTGAAGTTGAGCATTTTTTTTCATATATCTGTTGGCCATTTATATGTCTTCTGGGAAGAACTGACCATTCAGTTCCTCTGCCCATTTTTTAATTGGATTGTTTTTGTTGTTGTTGTTGTTGAATTGTATGAGTTCTTTATATATTTTGGATATTAGCCCCTTATCGGAGATGTTGTTTGTAAACATCTTTTCCCTATTGGGTGGTTGTCTCTTTGTTTTGTTGATGGCTTCTTTTGCTGTGCAGAAGCTTTTTAGTTTGATGTAGTCCCATTCATTTATTTTTGCTTGTGCTTCCCTTGCCTTTGAGGTCAAATTCATAAAATCCTCTGTGAACCCAAGGTTCATAAGTTTAGTACCGTGTTTCCCTGAAAAGAAGACCTAGCCGTACCATCAGCTCTAATGCGTCTTTTGGAGCAAAAATTAATGTAAGAACCGGTCTTATTTTAATATAATATAAGACCTGGTATAATATAATATATTACAATGTAATTAATATAATATAATATAATATAATATAATACCAGGTTTTATATTATTTTTTGCTCCAAAAGATGCATTAGAGCTGATTGTCCAGCTAGGTCTTATTTTCAGGGAAAAGGGGTATGTATGCTTCTTCTATCTATTTATTGTTTCAGGTCTTATGTTTAGGTCTTTGATCCATTTTGAGTTAATTTTGGTATATGGTGACAGATATAAATATGCATATTTTCTAATGTCATGTGTTACACTGCATTAATCCTGCCTTAATGTGCTATTTATCATAATTTTTCATAGTAGAGATTTACATCTCTAGAAATTCCATTAGATTATATTGTGAAAATCTCCAGATCACCTTCTATGTTTCCACATTTTTCTCTAACTTCTTGACCATATTAATCATAGCAATTTTAAAATCTTCCTCAGTTAACACCAGTATATGAGTCATCTTTATATATCTGTTCCCATTGTTTGTTTTCTCTCTTGGTTTTCAGTCATATGGCCCTTTCTTTTACAATAATTAGTTTCTTTAACTGAATGACAAACTGCACAAATAATTGTAGAAGCTGTAGAGAAAGTGACAGCAAATATGTTTGGTTTTATAGGTCACATATGATCTCTGTCTCATATTTTTCTTTTCTCTTTCCCTTTCTTTTTGGTAACAACCCTTTACAAATGAAAAACCTTTTAGCTTGTTGGCTGTAAAAAATAAAAACAGTCTACAGCAGTTTTGTCTCAGTGGCCATAGTTTGTGACCCTATGGTGATTAGTACTATATTGGTGATTAGTTCAGTGCTTTGAAATCTTGAACGGCTGGACTTTAGGAGATGAAAACTGTGAACTAGGAAAAAGGATGCCGGTGGTACAAATGTAGACATCTTTCTGCGAGCAAAGTGGAGACGGGAAATGAAGTGGCAAATAAGTAATTGACTGCTTCCAAGATTAAATTGTTTTCAAGAAGATAGTTTAGGGCAAGGTCAAAGGTACGAGTGAACAAAATAGGAATAATCAGGCTTTTGTTTTGTTTTGTTAATTTTCTAGATAAATATATCTGAAAAAAACAATTCCTGTAGAGTTAATACTGGGGCAGAAAAGCATATTTTGTAAACAATTTTTCAAACCACATATTAATAAATAATATGCGTGAGACTTATGAATACCTGTCATAGCACCAGAATAAATACTGACCAAACAACATGTCTTTTATCATGCTTTGGTACAAAGTCAATCAAATAAAATATGTATATTTTTAAATGACTAACTATATACTTACATAGATTAAATAATCCAACTTTTCAACCATGGTCCTTTAACAATTATCTATAACAACTCAAATAGGTATTTTTAAACCTAATCTTGAGTATATATATATACATATATATATGTAGATATATATGTAGATATATATATATATAGAAAGAGAGAGAGTCAAATAAATGTATACACATTTTGAGAAAGGAAAAAACTACTAAAATTGTAATACACAATATATACTGATAACAAAAGATGAATACAAGTCACATTTGACTTCTGCAATTACAAGAGGTGCTCAAAGTGGTTACCATCAGCATAATTATAATACATTTTTTTTTCCTTTCTTAAAACATGTATACATTTTTTGGCACCGTCTGTATATAATATATCTTTAACTTTCTTAAGTAGTAGTTGTGATTAACATTTAGCAATTGTTGGTAAACATTTTGGTGTTCAATACTCCTGTTGTGAGGTATTCTTTTATCGCCTTGCTCTAGAGTCTTATCTTCTATTATAGAGAATTTACCCTTCCTTGTAATTGGCAGATAGAGGGTGGTTGATCTTAATGTAAGCAAGGACTGTGCTGATTTGAAGCCTGCTGATATTCTATCTCTGCTGTAACCATGGCCCTCCAGCATTTTAAGTTAAGAACATGGTATAATCTGCAGATTACTCCCTTTAATGTATCCTATATTCTAATCATCATCTTTGTCAGAACTCCAACATTTCCACTCTGATTCCAGCGGCTTTCTGCCCAGATTTTTAGTCTCCCACCTCATGAATCCCCAGTATTGGAAATATCTCCAGGGGAAAACTAGCCCATTGAACTCTCCCGAATAGCTGTTCTGCATTTGTCAATGGCTGCAAAGGACAGGTGTGGTGGCACAGCCCCCTGAGAGTCCCCATCCCTCAGACTGGGTTCCTTGGATCTGCTGGTGGCACTGACAATATTCTGCTCCAGTATCTGCTGATTCCTTTTGTAACTCACCCTACAGCTCTCCAGCAGGCATGTCCTGTGTGTGGGTGGGGGGGGGGATACTACTGTGAGTTTGGCAGAGGAGATGAAGCCGGCTGTCACCTGGCCAGTCTCCATGCATGGTCTCACTCTGAGAGGTGAGCTTGGGAACCGTCTGATTCACCCCACCTCTACCAGGGCTCAGCTCAGATCTCCACTCAGAGGAGTATTCACAGAATGTTTGTGAAAATAAATAATAACTATTAAGATTAAAAACAAACAAACAAACAAACAAAAATGCCTCCCAGGCCTCTTCTGTCCACTGCCTGCCCTCCACCCCAGAATAGCATTCCCCAGAGATTTCCAACAAGCTTTGATCTGCATTCTCCATTTCCTACCCATTCTCAGGATTGGCGTATACTCCTAAAATCAGTTGGCAAAGGCCAGCTCACTTCTGTAGGTTAATTTCCTCTCTGTTATCTTAGCCTTTCTATTTCTTATTGCTTCTGCAATTTTCTGTCTCCTTTAGACAGATGATTTCTGAATTTTATTTGGCTTTCCTAATTGTTTTAGGAAGGCGTGCTACCCTGCCATGAGCTATCCAGCTTACAGGATGCAGAACTCTTTAAGATGGTTTTATGTTTAAGCAGAAAAACAATAATTTAGTCTTACACAGTGTGACCTCAACCTATAATTCAATCAGAACTACATGCCTGCGTGTACGTAATAATTCAATCCTAACTTGCTGAATGCTCCAAATATTTTCTCAACATTCCTGACTGGAATTCCTTAATCTAACCTTTCTGGATCTCTGCTTGTAGAAGTCAGATCTACTTACCTCATCTTCATAGTTGTACGCTTCTTGAAGTTAGGGTTGAATCTTGCTTATGTTTGGATTCCTCGATGTCTCATAGCTCAGAGTTTTACACATAACAGGAACCCAATCAATATTTGATGACCTTAGTTGAGTAGCCTTTATTTAGTGATTTGATACTTTGCTCTTTCTTTCTATGACCTCCTACTCTAGAAAAGTTCACTTCTAGATAAATCTTTTATTAGCTAGGTCTATTTTCCTGAGAACACCAAATTTTGAGCTCACTGACTTTCAGGTTAGCCACACAGAACCAAATACACAGAAAACCCAATATGTAAATGAATTTAAGTAACTGAACAGGCTAGTGAAAGTGAAATCTTTATATTTGACATATTCTGAATTTAATGACAAAACACAGTTTATAATTTAAATACAAATATATTGTTCTTTAAAATGTCCGTAGGAGCCCAACAATAAAAATAGGCTTTATTTTTTATCTCTCAACATAGGCTCCTGAAAAATAGGCTTTCTTATCATCATTGTTATCTATTCTTTCCTTTTATGAGTTTTTATTATAGGGACAGGCTGTGGTTCCAGCATATCTGTCTGCTGGTGGAAAGTCTGCCGTTATGACTGTTAAAGACTTAAGATGGAACAAACTAGGGTCACAGAAAGTTGTTTTATCCCGACAGTGATTTTGGCATTTTGTTTTAAAGAGCAAGTTTATTTTTTTATCCTTTTAGTAAATTGATTCAGAAGGAAAAAATAAAGAAACGACAGTATGCAATAGCAGTAACAATTATCTTTTGGAAACTTCTTATTTTGGCATCACTGTATTAAGTATATATGTCCAGATTATATCTCATTTAAAATTCATAGCAACATCATGAGGGGCTTACCTTTATCATCCTCCTTTGTAACTGAAAAAGTTAAGCAGTTTGGCCAACATCCAACATCTAGCAAGTGCCAAGATGAGGGTTTTACCAAATTTTGTCTGAATTCCAAATTGTGTTCACTTAACCTTATGAGTTATTAGCTTTCTACCAAGATGTGGAAAGTCATCAATAGTGAATTATTAGAGAAGGAATCAAATTAAAATAATAGATCTTGAACATATAAGATTTAAAGTTTGACCTCGGTAGGGTTAACATAATATACTTAATTTTGACTATAAACTGACATGACTGTTTTTTTTTTGAACTATCTCCACCAAAAAATGTTCATTATTGGGTAGCAATGTAATTCACAAATATAAGAATTTCAGGAGAAGCCTGAGGTATAATATATGCTGCTGAGGTTCTAGCATATCTGAACAAACATGCCTGGGGAGCTAGAGAGGATTGTTGTCAGAAGTCTATTTTATTTAGGTACTAACATTTCTTATGGGAACAAACTTATAATAGAGCTTGGTCTCATGTTAAAGCCCTCATTTTCTGAAAGGATAGGGTATTCTGAAAATAGGGTGGAGTCAGTCACCCAAATTTAGCTCCTGGCCCATTTCCCCACCTATTGTTATCTGTAAGAAAAAATTAAAATAGCTTTTAAATTGTGTGAAGCAGCACAACAAAAACACGAGAAATAAGACATGTGGGAGAGCGTCATTAACCCCGTTTCCCATGGAAGCCAGCAGTCTTCATCTAGGGGTGGGTCCTGAGAATGCGTCTCATTGCTGGCCACAGTGTCTGATAAGTGTGGCATATCCTGTGAAAAAATGAAGACTCATCAGCCATTCTCAGTGGAAACAGGCACAGGGGTAGAGAATCAAGACCCTAGATCACATGCAGCCACTACCAACTGTGCATTTGGTGGGAGACTTTGGTTCTAAGTATGTGTGAGGCATGATTCTCAGAAACTATAATTAAACATACAAGAAAGAGTTAAAACAGAGTTGTAGACAAAATATTGAGAAATGATGGAGAATAGTGTAACTCATATTGAAAACAAATTGGAATACTTCACAGAGGAGATGGCACTAGAAACAGATTTTATGGTAAAGACAGAATTCATCAGGCAGATCAGGAGTGTCTTGAGCTTACAAGTCCTGGCAACCAGATTTCAGTGTCATCACGTTCATTATTTAGTGCCTCATTTTGATTCAATCATTTTTGTAGCAAATGTCCACCTGTCTAAACCTACTGGTTATACTAGAGGCTAGAGAAAAGAACAATTAGATAAATTAAATTTAGAAAAGAGTTTCCTTGGCTGTATCAAAGCTCTCTATTCTCATAAATATGGAATACTTTGATGACCATTTGGCTTTACTTAGAGGGGCCAGTTTTCCGTTTCCCATTTGTGAAACTAAATAATGTCCTGTATGTTAAGCAGGAAAAAAACACAAATGCATAAATAATACATATCTTAGATTTAAATTTCGTCTTTGAATGTCAAAGCAAGTTTAAGTTTTTAATTGGATGTTTCAGCTTAGAATTTTTAAAATATTTTCTTCACTTTAAATTTTTATTTGGTTATTTAGTTAAAAGGTTCATTCTCATTGAAAGTCAGCAAGCTTTAAGAGACAATGAATTGGATCAGGCATCAGAAATCCTATTTTATAGCACAACATTTTCACCATTTAAGTAAAGTAGTGATCTCAGACATCTACCAGTAAGAGGTGCATGGGGAATGGATGATTATCTTCATGTTTGCTCCCAGCTTTAACATCCATAATTTGTTTGATTATGTTAGTGTATGTATGTGTGTGTGTTTACTCAATCTAAATCCTATTAATCATTAGCACCTAGAACACTATATGGTCCCTAGTAGTACTATATCTTTCTTTCTTTCCTTTTTTTTTTTTTTTTTTTTTTTTTTTTTGTAAAAGCAGGAAGGAGCAAAAGGTAGAACAGGTGAGAAACAAAGGAAGGAGGAAACAGGAAGGAGGGAAGGAAGGAAGAAGTGTTTAGAAATATGGAATAAAAAAGACTATTGCCTATTTAATAAGCCTTTCCATCTGGACACCTAATATCAAAGAAAGATTTGAGAAGTTATTTACTTTTTTACAATCTAGCCCTTTCCCTCCACATCTGGAACAACAATTCACTCACACTGAGGGTCATCGTTTCTAACAGTTTCACAGCTGCTCTACCTAAATATTGTCATCATATCTTAGCAACAGCCAATTTTGTTAGCTTGTTAAAGATTTTGCTTCTTAGTATCTCTAGGTTTTATTGTCTCTGTCCATTTTTAAAAACATTATTATGTTTTAAAATGACCAACGTTTTAAAAGAGGTTTATGTATACTCTTGTCCCTTTTAGTTAAGACTTGTCTTTCAACAATGTGTAATGAGTATTTACTTTGCAATCCAACAGAACAGGCAGTTCTGTACTGGAGTTTTCTTAAAGGAAAAATGGATTCCTAAAGTACAACTTCCATAACATGCAGAGGGTGGTATCATGAGAGTGGTGATACGTGTTTACTAATTATGATAGAAAATGGTGGCTCACTTCTATTTTTCATAAATGTAAATGATCTAAAATTATTAGGTTTTCAAATGATCAGTGAAAGTTAACATTTCCAAGGAAATTTAGAAGCAATTTATATGGCATCCAGCACTTTTTGCCTTAGAGTATACTCAATCTTTTATTTTAATGCTGACACCTAGAGCTGAAAGTCTTTCAGTTACTGTTGAAGTTAAAATAACACAACTAGGGAAGTTAATAAACTATTATAAATACACGATGAATGTTCAGAAAACATTCTGTTATTATAGAAGAGAAAACCCATAGAAGAGAAAAAAATGAACTTGCAAAATGAATCAAGAAATGAAAGACAGACAACTACTTAATATGCAGAAAAGTAAATACAGACTGAAGAGGGAAGAGATTTTATTAAAGAAAAACAAGGACACTGTCTTCTTTAAGTATAGCTTATATGCTTTAGAAATGTTCTTTTTTAGCTTTTTAGCAGTCCTTGGTTAGACTTCAGGTTGACTGGTCTAGGTGAATTGATTATATGTTCAAGTTGTGAAAATTATTTTTGAAATGGAAAATTCACTGTATTCATAAATATTCAATCTGTATTCATTTTGCGGGTAAGATGAGAGCTAAGGAAATATTTTTCTATTTTAAGGCAAATACTGCTGTGATTATTTGTCTTTGCTTTGTTTTTCTAAATTATTTAGGAAGGGGAAAACAATTATTCAATTAAGAAAATCTTTGTGACTGAAATGTGAATGGAATAGTTAGGTGAGTTTTACCAGATTGCTTTTAAAGGCTGGTAACACACTTGTTTTAATGGAAGAGGATGCTTCTCTGCTGTTACAGTAATTGTCACTCTTTCTTGGTGTCTATATTAAATCACTTATTCAACAAATATCATTGAGAGTTATAATATACCCAGTGCTAATCTAGACACTGAAGACGGAGCAGGAAAAAATAAAAAAAATAAAAGTCAAAATTTTCTCCATTTAATAGCTGATTTTTCAGGTGAGGAGACAAAATAAATAAATACATACATGGCATACCGTAAATGCTATAGGGAAAGAAAAATAAATGGAAGGGCACAGGAACTACAGAGATAAAAAGAGGATTGCAATTTTAAATAGTGAGACTCAGGAAAGTAACTGAAATACATCTGAGTAAATATCTGAAAGCCATGAATAAGTGAGCTGTAAGAATGTCTGAGGAAAGTGTGGTTCAACCACACAGAACATCAAGTGCTAAGGCCCAAAGGCCAGAACATGTCTGGAATGTCACAGAAAAGACCTGTAGACCATGTTTTAGGGTCTGACTGAGACCCAGAGTCAAATGGGAAGCTGAGGAAGGTTTTGAAGAGAGAAGTGACAATCTGTTTTAAGTTTCTATAGGATTATTTTGTTGTCCTTTTGAAAATAGACTGTTGGGCAATAAAAACAGTGACCAGTTAGGAGGTATTGCAATAATCCAACCAAGATAAAACGGTGGCTTGAACCAAAGTGGTAGCATGGGGGTGGGGGGGAAATAACAAAAAGTGATTTGATTTTGGCTTCGGTGACATTGTTGTAATGATGACGTTAGTTACCTAAACCAACTCTGAAATAAAGATGCAGGGAAACAAAAGTAAAAATCTTTCTGTGAAAATTTCAGAGAACTGACCAAATAGTAAGGAATTTCAGAAGAAAACCTCAGAGAATTCTAAATCACAGAAAGATAAAACAGGACACATAAACTACATTGACTCAGAATGCACTTGCTGACCCTGCTATAGGAGCTGATATTGTGATGGACTCTCAAGGGAGGGGGGGAATTTATGCCGGGGGTACCAAAGGGCAAATGAGATAACATGCACAATGTAGTAGAAACCTAAAGGGAAAAGACCTTATTATGTAAGGACAGCCCAGAAGTTAAGGCAATCCCCTTCACCCCCGAAGGCAAAAAAAGCAGAGCAAGAAGATGAAAGGAAGGAAAGTTGAATTACCCCAATCTCATTTCAGGGTTTGAGATATACATATTTGAATAAATGGATTAACTCGTAAATTTGTTTACTATATGAATATTAGTTTATGCTTTGGAGACAATATTTTTCTCTTTATTATTTCAATGGAACTACATTTCATTTCCTTATGAAAATATGATTTCAATCCCTAGATGAAAGAATCATTTCTGGAGAGAACTGTGGCCATTTCAATGATCATTTTTTTAATTTAACTCCAATTTGTATAAAAATTTAATAAACATGACATTAAGATTGAATTAAGGAAATATTTTATAATTTCCAAAGTATTAAATGTGAAAATTTTGAAGGTCTTGGAACAATACTATGTAATAAATTTTGGACCTAAGTATGTAGTATTCAATTTAATTACTGTTTTTTAAAATAAAGTGAAGTGATTTGACCAAGAAATAATGTAGGATTTGCTTTTCAGTATACTTTTTAAATCTTCACAGGGGCCCAAATACTTAAATATCTAAATGAAGTAACACATATAACTTAGATCATTTAATACTGTTATACCTTCAGAGAGAACCCAAAAAGCTCCATTCCTTTTCAGTTAAAAGGAATGGAAATACATATTATATGTATTCCATTTACTTTCAGTAAAAATTGTCATCTGTTAGTAAAATAATCAGATTAATCAAAGACTATTCTTGCATAAAATGCTTTCAATTTCTGAAATGTATTATCTTTTGTTATTTGTCCAAGATGAACAAAATAAATAATCTCTAATTACTGGGTCAGAAATTATTTAAATATAGATCCTTTAACTTATGATTGGAATTAAGTTATTCAAGAATTAAAAGAAATAGGCACACAAAAAATACAGCTGGCTGTTACGTATGATTTGCTTTGAATTTCTTAAAATATTCAAGTAATGTTTAGTACTTTAAGTGAGAAAACATAGATAGCTAGGAATAGTGGAATCATACAATTTCACCAATTAACCATGTATTTTAACTAATGCAATTTGATCACTTACAGATAAGTTCATATCATGTGTCCTATGAAAATATTTAATTGAGTGCTATTACATTTCTGGCAATAAAAATCTTAAAACTTTTTCTTTGGAAAGAATAGGAATTATAAATGGGATTGTATAAAAGTATAAACACACTATGAAATTAGATAAAAAGTTAAAAATATTTATCCAGGACTTGTTCTACAGCATTTTAGATGTGCTCACTTCCTTTCCCAACCCCAAAAATGCAAGTCTGTCAAAAGTTCCCCGTATTCTTTATTCTAGTCAACACACAGCCATCCTTTACATGCCTGTTCAAACCTCATGTTCCCTACCCCTCCAAATAGGTTACATTTCCATGTTTCCACACCACTGTCACTGCCCCCCTGAAAGCCTTATCATCTCTCTCTTACACTACTGTCTGCCTTTTTCCTGAGGTCTTGGCTTCTAGTTTATTCCCAGTGTAATCCATTCTCCACATTACAGTTAGAATGATCATTTTTTAAAAAATGTTAATCTGAATATGTCAAGGACCAGATTTAAAACTTATTTTGCTATTAATAATAAATAGTTAATAATAAATAATAAATATACTTATAATATTATAAGTATAATATAATATAATATAATATTATATTATATTATATTATATTATATTATATTATATTATACAATATAATATAATAAATACTGGTTCTTATATTAATTTTTGCTCCAAAAGATGCATTAGAGCTCATTGTCTGGCTAGGTCTTATTTTTGGGGAAACATGGTAGCAATAGTATTCCATGGAGAAGCAGTTAGGTCAGCTCACAAATGATATAATCACATAAGTGCATTTCTTCAAGATATTCATCCTACTTCAACATGCAGACAAAATGCTTTATGCTTATTTCTTTATGCTTATTTCTTTATGTCATAAAGATTACTGAAAAGATGTGTATTCAAGGGTGAATCGTAAATAAAATCAATAATTTCTACTGCTTCAGCAAGGACATTCTTAAATAAACCTCTGGGTGTGTGTTTGTGTGTGTGTGTGTGTGTGTGTGTGTGTGTGTGAGTGTGTGTGATACTTGTTTTTACTACAAATGTGTTTCATAGAATGGAGGTCAGCAAACTATGGCCCACAGGTCAAACCTAACCCATAGCTACTTTTTAGAAAATAACCCTTCATTGAAATATAAACACACTCATTTTTCATATACTCTCCACGGATGTTTTTTCACTTTAATTACAGAATTCAGTAGTTAAGACAGAGACTATATGGCCTGAAAAGTCTAAAATATTCCCTATCCGGACCTTTACAGGAAAAAAAAAATGCTGACTCTCTAGCAAAGAAAAGTACAATGAAAACTAGTTGAGTTTAGTATCACGGCCTTGATTTGGAACCAATACTTTTAATCACCATGGTTTCTGCCCAATCAACTCGAATGCCAACTCCATGTAAAGAACAAATAATATCATGAAAATAATTATTATGGTAATAATGTTGTCTTTATGGACTCACTGAAAGGTCTTGGGGATTTGTTAGAATTGTGGCCCACACTTTGAGAATAGCTCTCCAGATTACTACATGCATTCTTATAAAAATCTAATGTAAATTAGTAGTTTTACCTCTTCTCAGACAATGCAAATATTTTAGAAGAACTTTAAATCCATTTGCTACATTCATAATTGATGTGCTATTGTTGTGATATGAATTCTCTCTATATTTAACTCTACAGATGTTATTATTTTTAGTTTAGGCAGTTAAGATCCCTCAAATATTTTTTCATATATTTCTTCCTGAATCATCAAACTTCTGTCAGGAAACACTAACCATCTATCTAAAAAAAACCAAACAAACAAACAAACAAAAAAACACAGAAAACCTTATGGTATTTTGTTTGATCTGTGGTTGATGGTGATATATGACCTGCACTTTTTAATTGTTTGACAGTTTTCCTGTTGGGAGAATATTTTGCTGGATAAAGCATACCTTCAGTATGTTGAAATGAATAGTTGTAACTCTAGATGTCATTCCATTGCTGGTTGGCTAACAGGGCTTCTGATGAGAAGTTAACTAACAGTCTTGCTGTTGTTCCTTTCAATGTGATCCAGAATGTTTTTTCTTTGATTTTCAGTCATTTTCCCATGATGTTTCCTTAGTGTCATTCTTCTTATATCTATGATTCTTAGATTTATGGATATTTTTATACCTGTGGTTTGATATCTTTATCAGTTTGGGGAAATTTTCAGTAAATTATCTCTTTATACTTTGCTTCCCTCATATTCCCAGTCCCATCCCCTTCTGAGATTTCAATTATACTTACAGTAGGACTTTTCACATATCCCCTGTCCTGTGTCTCTTCTGCTCTTGTCTGTATTTTGCAGCCTTGCTTGTCTGCATTTCAATCTGTATATTTTTTCTGACATATCACCCACAAATTCCTTCTTCAACTGTGTCTAATAAATATCATTTCAACCATTATATTAAATTCTTAATTTTTCTTCTTCTAGAATTTCCCTTAGGTTCTTTTTAAACATATCTATTTCTTTCTTGAAATTCTTAGATTTGTCTTTTTATTTCCATATTAAGTCATAGTTTAAATTCTGTATCTGATGATGTTAAGTTTTCTATTGTCTGTTCCTCTTTGGGTCTTGAGGATTTATAGTCTCATGTTCCTGAATTAATTTAGACAATGTATATGCAAACTTGTAGGCTATAATAATTGCCGTTGTCTTCCTTCAGAAAGAATTAATAATTACATCTGGAAAGCTATCATGGGTACTAGACATCCCCAATCTTCATAACCCGATCAGGGATTGAGATAATATGAAATTGGTTCTCCTATTTTAGTACTAGTCAATTGTCAGTTCATCCTCCTTTTTTAGTTTGTAATACCTCAGGGTTTAGTCTCAAAGCCTGGAATGTTTATTAGATCATCTCTCCTTAGGGGACTCCAAACTCTACTTGTCACTCTAGTCTCCACAGTTTGTCAACCACCCTGCTCAACCTCTTAGTCCCTCTGCCACTTTTTATGGTATCAGCAGCTAACACTAAGAGAAAGGCAGCCCTAAAGGTGAGGCTTACCATTCAGAGTCTACTGCTACTCCTGGATCTTTGTTCAATACGTCTACATTACTTTTAAAGCTTGCTGATGCCTTCAAGCAACTTTTTAAATATTTTGTCCAGCTTTTCAGATAATTGCTATGGTTTGGAAGATTGAACCAAATTATCTAGTCTACCATTATTGGAAGTAAATTCTGGATTGGTGCATCTCTGTTATAGGCCATTCTGCATATCACTCTTCATTAGCTCACTTTGTATGTTCTTTGACTTTGAGTACTACATAGTTCATGCCCCATAATATTTTGATACATTTACTTTTTAATATGGACTTCAGAAAAATAGCAAAGTTTCTCAATCTCTCCATCTGCAAGTGGTACTTCCATGCTTGAAGAAGAAAGACTTTATCAATCACATTTTTATATCTAAAGCACATTCTTATCTTAATCACACAGAACTGCACAATATTAACACTGAAGACAAAATCATTTATAAAAAACATCCCATGAAACAATATACTTTTTAGAGGAAAGATGTGTTTTTTTTTTATGTGACATTGCAGTTTGCTATGTATGATCTGTCCCTGGATTACATTCTGAGTTTAGTATCTATGTTGAATCTAAAAATTATTTCTAAATAGGCATCATTTCTTGAACAGTATAATACTTCTTGCCAATTATCTTTAGTGACTCTCCTAACTATATCTGAACAGATTACATAATTAAACATGCCAATGCCATGGATCTACCATGGTTTATCCAGGGATTGGCTTTAAGAGAGATACCTAGAGGTAGGAAGTGATGATGGTTGTGAGCCGTAGAGAGACATGGAAACAGATTACAAGCCACGCACTGATCTAGAAAGAAAAGACTCACTACCGAAAAATAGTGAACTTTAATTGGAGTATAAACAGAACATAGCAGCAATTTTATAAATATATGTGTGTGTGTGTGTGTGTGTATATATATATATATATATATATATATATATATATATATATACCTGTATTAAGTCATCATTTAAATTCTGTATCTGTATATATATATATATTTCATAGAAAAGTAATTTGCATATATATCATAGAATATATATGTGATTTGCATGTATATATATGCAGAAATGACTCTAACAGTGAATAATTGAATTGAGATATTAACACAGCCTTATCTGATCCCCCAAACCATGATTTTTCTCATTATACTATGTTGTCGAATAGGAGAAAAAAATGCAGAATCAGATGTGATAGTAGGTGTTAACAACCCTATATGAGGTCCGACAATTACGTTCGTGAACTCATCCTAAAAAATAATGTTACATACCTCATTGCTGAATATCACCATGGTCACCTTCGAAGTCCTCCCCTTGGGAAGCTATGCACTGATGCCAGTGCCTAGTCCACCCTTCAAAGCAATTCTGGAACTCTTTTTCTGGAATGGCCATCAGAGGTGTCATCATATTACCCTTGATGTCCTGAATGTCATCAAAATGTCTTTCTTTCAATATTTCCTTTTTCTTTGGGTAAGGAAAGAAGTCATTGGGGGCCAGATCATGTGAGTAGGGAGGGTATTCCAATACAGTTATTTGTTTACTGACTAAAAACTCCCTCACAGACAGTGCCGTGTGAGCTGGTGCATTGTCGTGATGCAAGAGCCATGAATTGTCGGTGAAACATTCAGGTCATTTTCATCTAACTTTTTCAGTCAGCCTTTTCAGCACTTCCCAATAGTAAACTTGGTTAACTATTTGTCCATTTGGTACAAATTCATAATGAAGAATCCCCCTGATATCAAAAAGGTTAGCAACATCGTTGCAACAAAGTTTGCGAACTTAATTGTCACACCTTGTATGATTTATGAAGTATTGTGCAAGGATTTCTGATTATGGTTAGGATAGTTAACTAATAAAAAAATCTTTGAAAAATGTTTACTTCTTTAGAATATTTTTAAATCTCTTATTTTATCAGAGTACATAAAAACATCTTAATCTCTGAATTATATGGGTAATAACTAATGTAACAGTTGCATAGAAATTATTGAACCATATGTGACATGTTCGCCTGTCTAGATTATTATCCTGAGGAGATAGCCAATTTAGTAGCACCAAATTCTCCCCCATAGAGGCAAACCACTAAAAACTACAGTACATCCCCTTGGCCTGAGAAGGAAGCTACATGTAGTGTTAATATTTTCAACAGACTTCTCTCATCCATAATCACTCAGCTGGGACTGAGCATATATTGTGCTGAATTGTCATTTATCTTTCTAGATTAAAAATACGTAAGCATCTTGCTTGTGTTATTAACTCAGGAAATACTAGTTGACATGAAATCAAAGCGCTCTCCCTTGTCAGGTCTCTATATGCTGCTTTGATCTTCAGGCTTCTACCTCCCACCTCATTCCTTCTATCATTAGTAATTCCTTGCTTCCAAGTCCCAGATAGAGTCATGTTTTAAACATTTTTTTTTCATTTCTTGCCAGCAAAATAAGTTATGGAGAATATCAAACAGATGTTTATTTCTTAGAGGTTCAAAAAGGATTTTTTCCAAATTTATTTTTCATTTTTACTGTTTCTCTTTATTCTATCTTTCTAATATCTTTATCCAGATGCTCAAGGTTACTGGAAGACTAAGACAAAAAAACTGTTAAGTTTTTTTGAGTTTGTAATTTTACAAAACTAAGATTTACCATTTACCTTACTCATTTCTTCCCTGTATTCTAATTGTTAAAGTACTATTTAAAAACTGTCATATATTTCATACATTGGAAAACTATTTAGTTGTGAAAAAGAATGAATATCTACGTGTGATGATATAATTCACAATATTTATTGTTAAATAAAAATTGTTATAGGACTGTGTGTAGAATATAATCTCATTTGTAAAAAAATGGTGAAATTATTTGAATAAGTACATATATACTTTTATATGCATTTACTGAGTGGAAAAATATGTAAGAGTAGTTTCTGAGTTCTATGGTGGCATGAAGACTTACATTTTACTCATACACTCTTTTGTACCATTCAAAATTTTAATGAAATGCTTAAGGTTATTGCAATTTAAAAAAGTTAATAAACTGACACAATTCAAGATTTCTCAAAATATGATTAAAGAAGATATAGTGCATTCATTCTTTCATTCATTCATCAAAGAACCATTTATTAAACCTCCATAAAGTGCTGCCTATTAAACTTGAGTTTTTGTCAGGGAGGAATGTGGGGAGTACAGGAGTCAGTGTGCTTCTAGGGTACGATGAATAGAGGGGATGGTATGAACATTTCTGAAAGTTAAAAGTGAATGCTTATCTGGCCAAGGTGAATTTCACACTCTGTGTCCAGGTTGCCCTAGTGTGTGTAGATCAGTGGTCTCGGCTGAAAGATTTAGTGGCCAGTATAGGGAAGTAAGCAATTGCCCCTAGAGAGCTTGTTGACCTTCAGTAATAACTGCTTGATGTGGGTTAGCTGGGACACCAATTCATAGGGAGCAAACTTGAGATTGTGGAAACAGTTGTCGGAATCAGAGACATAGAGGTGCACTGTAAAGTGTACGTGCTAGGAAGAAATAATCAGAATCTTAAAGCAAAAGAATTTGGGATGGTGGCTTTTAAAGCTTATCTTTTCTCACTGGTCATCTTTATACACTTCAACATGGCCACGTGTGAACCACTTTCTGTCAATGCTGCAAAAGGATGCACATTGGCCTTCACATACAAGTAACGTACAAGTTACTTGTATACTTCACAACTTAACACACAAGTAAATATTGTAGAGAATCAATTAGCTTCAAGACGACTAAGAGTTATAGTTACAGCTGGAAAACACGCTATGTGTGAAAACTACACTTTCTGTATCATTAACCTAGATATATTGCTATGAAGAGTTTGTTGTAAATCTAGAGTTTAAAATGCTGATACCATTGCTTTTGAGTGGAATAAAAATTATAATAAATGCTCTCCTTTAAGCTCCATAAAAGACCCATTTTCAGTAAGATGAGGAAGATGACAAGAGCATCAGCTCAGTTTTCATTAAGCACTTATCCATTTGAAGGCAGTTTGGTCAGTTCACAGTGTCACATTTATTCTCCAAACTTCCTATCTCTCTGCAGGATATAGCAGACTTTGTCGATAGCAAGTTTTTCATTCTACCACTATTTGTTTTTCAAACAAATGTTCTCTTTCTCCCCCCCCCCCCCTTTGAGATTCAGGTCATATTCTTTATCTCTTGGGCCATTTTATTAAAATATAATTTTTCTATAACTGGCTTGTCAGACAAAAGATTAATTTCCTGTAAATAAAAAGAATAAAACCCTTTGGATTTTGCCTACTGCAGGCTACCAGATTAACTTTTTATTTTCAAAGGAAGAATTGTACCCTATTTTGGCACAATTCTTGGAGAATTAGCTTTTTCTTTTTCCAAATTAAAAATCATTGGCTGTGATATCTGAACAGGATAATGATCTATCACAGACAAAACTTGCTTTAGCTTGTTTTTTTCTTTTTCTTGTTTTTCTTTGAGGTTGGCCTCTTCTGGATTTGCACAGTAAAACTTTTCTCTATGTCTTACCCTAACAGGCATTTGCAACAAATCTCAAGATTTAAGGGAGTCACCGTTGCTTCCAGAAATTTATGGCACCCAAAGTCAGCAAACAGACTTAGCCAGTATTACAGCAATGCTCTAGGCTACAGGAAAGCTGTTATTTCACCAGATATTATTACAGAGAAGAAAAACAGATTACTCTTTATATTTTGGTTCTACAGAAACCTTTCATAAACTAGTTATATCTAAGGAAATACAGAAATGCACTTGTCAGGAAACACTTTAGTTAAATGGAGGTAAAAATTACTAGCTATGTCCTTGCCCAGCTTTGTAAAAACACATTCCTATGACCTCGCATTATAAGAAAAAACATATCTAGTAAAATGCCAAAGCCAAGCTGCAGCTATTTTAATTGTAACTACTCTTATCACTAGACTCTGTTCAGTCACTGCATTATTACCAGCACCAGTGATTGTTTTTGTGCCCTAATCTGTATTTCCCTTGTTGGAAAAAGCAGTCAGCTGAAGCCTTGCACGTTATAGGCATTGTTAGGGATCCTTTAGAAATTCTCTTACAAAGTGTTCAATTGGGTTTTGTATGAGAATAAAAATTAAGCTACCACCATACCTGTTGAATGAGTTGACCTCCTTCTATGATTAATTCTCCTTAATAATAAATTACTGTCTTTTATTCTCTTGGCTATTATTTAGTGTGTTTATTCGGTTGAAATAATCATGTTACTTTTTCAATGCAATTTATCTGAGAATTTTTTATGTTTCATTTTTATTTTCCATTTTATTCTTTTAAAAATTATATTTAAAAATGCATACTCGTAAAAATTTCAAAAAACAACTCATATTGAATAAAAACTGTTTCCCTTCACACTTTCAATAACCCTACATAACAACTTGATTCTTTCTCCCAAAATAAATGCCATCCTTACAGAATATTCTCAATTTGCATTTATATACACTCACAGATTCTAATTTTCCACTTGTAACACACCAAATGACCAAGCTATTTAAATTTTTTCCTGAAGTAAAATTAAATGAATAAAGTAATGACCTGAACCAAACACTTGTGCTTTATTGTATGAACTTACTGACTTTTCTTGGCTTCTTAGAATATATGCTTGTTTTTATGAGTCTTTCTGAATTCTTAATACTTGTAGTTGTCAAATAAGTAATGTCTGGGTAAATATTGTGTTTCAGTAGCTTTGTTTCAATGTTGCTTTTTTTATTTCTTCCCAAAAGAAATTCAGTTTTTACCATTATTAATAGTATTAGACAAATGTATGAATCAAATCAATTGACCCACAATCATATTCATGATGGATTTATACCACCAAAACTACTTTGAATTTGCTTCTTTTTTAAATTAAAGTTTATTGGGGTGACAATTGTTAGTAAAGTTACATAGATTTCAGGTGTACAATTCTGTATTACATCCTCTATAAATCACATTGTGTGTTCACCAGCCAGAGTCATTTCTCCTTCCATCACCATATATTTGATCCCCTTTACCCTCACCTACCACCCTCCTCCCCTCTTACCCTCTGGTAACCAGTAATCTATTGTCTGTGACTATGAGTTTTTGTTTCTCATTTGTTTGTCTTGTTCTTTTGTTGTTTTTGTTTTACACACCACACATCAGTGAAATCATATGGTTCTCTTTTTTTTCTGTCTGACTTATTTCGCTTAGCATTAGGTTCCTCAAAAAATTACAAATAGAATTACCATATGACCCAGCAATCCCTCTCCTGGGTATCTACAAAAAAAAATCTGAAAACATTTATTCATAAAGACAAGTGTGCACCAATGAACATTGCAACTTTATTTATGGTGGCCAAGACATGGAAATAACTGAAATGTCCTTCGATAGACAAATGGATAAAGAAGTTGTGGTATATATACACAATGGAATACATTCAGTGGTAAGAAAAGATGAAATAGGACCATTTGTGACAACATGGATGGATCTTAAGATTATAATGCTAAGCAAAATAAGTCTGAATTTGCTTTTGTGATCACTCACAATATCTAATAAGATTTAATTATTCTGTACATACTTTTTGTTCTATTAGTTTAGATAATGAAATCATCCAATATAAATTTTGACAAAAAATAAAACCTAGTTCCTCCAGAAATATTTTTTTGCTATATTGATCTAGGAACTAAGTGTTAAATTAATATATTGAGTAACAAAATCTACTTGTGATTAATAATTACCAAATAAGTTAGTTTTTTTAATCAAGCTTTATTTTGAGATAATTTTAGATTCACACATGGTTGCAAGAAATAGAGATCTTGTGCACCCTTTACCCAGTTTCCCATAATGGTACCATCTTGCAAAACTCTAATACAATACCACAACTAGGGTATTCACATTGATACAAGGTACAGAATATTTCCATCACTACACAGATACTTCCTGTTCCCTTTCATAGTCACACCGACTTCCATCGCAGCTCTATCACCTCCTCAACCCTTGGCTACCACTGATCTGTTGTTCATTTCTATAATTTTGTCATTTCAGGAAAGTTCTATGAATGGAATCATAGTTGTGACCTTTTAGAATTGGCATTTTTTATTCGGCATAATTTCCTGGTGATTCATGTATCATTTATTTGACCCATCTAAGTTGTTGAATATATATGATATATATATTAATGTCATATATATATCATGTCTATCATATCTATCATATATATATGTATACACACACATACACACACACACCACAGTGCCAAAAAATGTATACAAGTGGATACTTTGTTCAACGTTGTTCAAGCAGTGGTTCACCGTAATCAGAAGTATCTGGACACTGATGGTAACCACTTTGAGCACCTATTGTAATTCCAGAAGTCAAACGTTACTTGTATCCGTCTTGTGTTTTCAGTATATATTGAATATTACAATTTAATAGCAGTTCTCCCATTTTAAAATGTGTATACATTTTTTTGCATCCTCAATGTGTGTGCGTGTGTATGTGTGTGTGTGTGTGTGTGTGTGTGTGTGTGTAATGGTTGTTTCTTTTCATTACTGAAAACTATTTCATGACATGAATGCACCAGGTTGTTTTGAATGTTCTTTATATATTATAGATACTTGTCACTTGACACATATGTGATTTACAAATACTTTCTCTTATTTTATTGCTTGTTTCTTCAACCTCTTAACAAAGTCTTTCACTGAGCAAAAATTTTGTTTTTTATTTTTTGGTGTATAGACTTATTTTTTTTTATTAAAGTTTGTTGGAGTGACAATTGTTAGCAAAGTTACATAGATTTCAAGTGTACAATTCTGTAATACATCATCTATACATCACATTGTGTGTTTACCACCCAGAGTCAGTTCTCTTTCCATCACCATATATTTGATACTTAATTTTTTTTCAGTTACAGTTGTAGTCGAATTTATCAATATTCTCTTTAAGAATCATTGCTTTAATGTCAAGTCTAAAAACTTTTCACCTAGATCCTGAAAAACTTCCCCTATGTTTATTTCCTAAAAACTTTACAATTTTACATTTAAGCCCATAATCCATTTTGACTTAATTTTTGTGTAAGATTCGAGGTTTACCTTGAAGTCTTTTATTTATTGTTTATTTATTTATTTTTGCCTCTCCGGCAATTGTTGAATAGGTTAAAAAGCTATGTTTCTTTATTAAATTTCATTTACACCTTTGTCAAAAATAAAGTGGGCACATTTGCATGGATCTTTTCTATAGGTTTTATATTGTTCCACAAATCTATATGTCTATGTGCTAATATAGCAGTCTTGATTACTGTACCTGTGTGTAATTCTGAAAATCAGGTAGATTGCTTTTTCCTACTTTATTTATTTTTCTTTCAAAATTGTTTTAGATCTTCTAGTTCCTTTGATTTCCATATAAATTTTAGAATAATCTGGTCTATATGTACAAAAAATTCTGATATGTTTTATAGGAATTTGTTAAACCTATATATTATTTTGAGTAAAATTGGCGTCTTTGTTGTCTTCTAATCCCTAAGCACAATATGTCTCTCCATTTGTTTATATCTTTTTTACTTCTTTCATGAATGTTTTGTAGTTTTTAGCATCTAATTCTTGTGCATGTTTTGTTATATTTTCACTTACATATTTTATTTTTGAACAATTACAAATCTTATTGTATTTTTAATTTCAGTGTCCAAGTGTTCATATCTACTATAAAGAAATACAATATTTTTTGTTTGATTATCTTGTATCCTGTGACTTTGCTGAACTTACTTTGTAATTCTAGCAAGTTATTTTGTAGATTACTTGGAATTTTCTATGTAGTCAACACGACATCTGCAAATAGGAACAGTTTTAACTTTTCCTTTCCAATCTGTATGCATCTATTTCCTTTATTTGCCTGATTGCACTGGTTATAACTTCCACCATTGAATCAGACTGGTAAGAGTGGACATCCTTGCTTTGATCATAATCTTGGGGAAAACATTCAGGCTTCTCCATCAAATATCATGTTAACTCTAGTTTTTTTTCTCCATCAAATATCATGTTAACTCTAGATGTTTTTATCAAGTTGAGAAAGTTCTCCTCTATTCGTACTTTACAGAGATTAAAAAATCCTCATGAATTAGTGCTTAATTTTTTCAAAAACTTATCTGCATTAACTCATACAACTCTAAGTTTTTTTTCCTTTTTTACCTATTCATATGGTAGATTTCATGGATTGCTTTTAGAGTATTGAACAAGCCTTGCATCCCTGTAAAAATTCCACTTGTTCATTGTAAACAATTCTTTTATACATGATAAATTCTATTAATATTTTGTTAAGAATTTTCATACCTATATTTATGAGGGATATTGGTCTGCAGTTGTTTTGTTTGAGTACTATCTTTGTCTGGTATTGATATCAGTGCAATACTACCTTCATAGAGTGAATTAGGAGGTGTTCCCTATTCTTCTATTTTTCTGGAAGACACTCTGCACAATTTGTGCTGATTCCTCTTGAAAGATTTGGCAGATGTCTCCAGTGAAACCATTTTGTGTTTGGATATTTCTGTGGTGGACTTTTTAATGTATAAATTCAATTTCCTTAATAGTTACAGAATTATACGAATTATCTATTTCATATTGAGTAAGTTTGGTATTTAGTGCATTTCAAGGAAATAGTCCCTTTCATCTAATCTGTCATATGAAGACATAGTATTCCTTTCTTATCCTTCTGATGTCTGCAAGGTCTCTAGGAAGCTATAAACATATAGATGGAAATCACGAAGACGAGATTACCTAGAAAAAAAAAGTGTGTGTGTATGTGTGTATTTCTCTCTTTATACACACACACACACACACACACACACACACAAACACACACACACACACACACACACAAAGCGAGGCCGGAGAAATAGGAGGAAAATCAAGAGAATGCACTGTCATAGAAACCCAGGGAAGGAGATGATTTCAAAGGGAGAAAGGGGCCTAGAGTATTCAGTGAGTTAAAGACTGAGACATTGATTTAAGCAGCAAGGAGGATATTGATCAGATTGATGCCATTGATGGCAAGATCAATGCAGTGCATTGGTGGAAACAGAAGCTGGATTGGGATGGGGTTGAGGAGCAAGTGAAAAGTAATGAACTGGAGGTAGTGGCAGTGAACAATCCTTTCAAGAGGAGGGGGAAGATAGGGAGCTCCTGAAGGGTAAACAAGAGAGGATTTTGTTTTTGTTCTTTTAACATTAGATAAACATTGGAAACTTGGAATGCTATTTTGGAAGAATCTAAAAACAGTTAAATGTATTTAAAATATAATTTTCAATCAGGTAAAATCATAACAGACAAGTGAAAATATGAAATCAAAGATTTTATATAACTCATTAATTAATGAGGGAAACCGTATGATATTATGACCCATTCCTGCAGTATCTGAGAAGCTAAGATATGTATAGACAATTTAACAAAGATATGTTAGGATAAGATTACTAGATATAAAAGTTGTTCATGTCCAACAAGCCATAAATCACTGGAATCATCAGTTGTACCAGTCAGAAATTATTTGCATCTCTATCGGACAAAAATATGCATAATAAGATGTGTCTTCTCTTAAATTTAGACTTTGGACTTTTGATCAGTAGTAAACATATGAGGTGAACTAAATAGATTCTGCAAGACAATCATTGCATGTCCTTAGCTCCAATATGATATTGAAATGTGTTGCTCATCTTTCGGCCTCACCTTCAAGTTTTAGATAATTTTTCTGGCAAGGAACATTAGAAAAGTTGGATACCTGTAGAGTAATGTGGCTAGGAAGATAAGAGGATGGTCTTCTCACTCTGGCAGCACATTGGAACTTCCTGGAAAAGTTTTAAATAGTACTTCAACCCTGGTTCACAATGAGGATTCCAATTTAATTAGTGCCTAGTGAGGCCCCAGCAACAGTCAGAGGTGAGAACCCTGGCAGACGTTGTGATAAGAGGGGTGCAGCTGAGACAATTAGCCTTAGGGCAAAAGGAGGATACATGTTGGTCTATAGGAAAGGACCAAGGGTGGACTGTAGAGGCAAGTTTATAGATTTGGAAAAAAATTAATAATACCTGCCTTATTCATTTCATCTGGTAGTGAAATCCCAGTGAGAAAGCAGTTATGATTTCTTTGAAATGGGATACTATTTGAATTGGGTTGAATATATTCACCTTTCTTTTTTTATAGTTTCCTTGTGTGTGTGGACACAAACAATATTTTAAGGTAAACCTAATGGTCTTCACACAATTTTAGTTGTTGAATTCACTCTGATTTAGCTTTTCCATTTAAAAATGTGATTTCTTAAACAATAGCCAGTTTTGAGAGCAAAATGTCCACAGACAAATGATTGTTTCAGATCTTGAATGTGAGACCGAACAATCGCTGTGGCCTAATTTCAGGATGCATGTGATAAATAGTAGTCATAAGAATGACACATTCTCCTAAGTAAGCTCACGGTTTTCTGCTGCAGTGGTTGCACTTGCACTTCTTTCTCAATTAATATAATGCTTTGAAATGCAGAGAAACAAGAATAAAATACTAAGGGATCACCGTGAAACCGAGTGATGAGGGAATCTATATGTAACTCGCTTGCAAAGTTCATTACTTGAGCACAATCACGACTCGCCGTCTCTGAGAACCATTTTACCAGCCTGTGAGTGCTTCTCCCAGACTGGGAGCTCTTGAAGGACAAGTTCTTGACTGTTCATCTTTGCAAAATTTTAGTACTGAATTTGACAAAGTTTTAGGCATTCAGTAGATACTCAGTAATGTTTGCTGAATGAATGAATGGCTTATGCTTATGATGCTGCAATTGTTCTAAAAGCTACAGAAATAATCACAATTCAAAACACACAGATTCAGAGTTAAGAGCATTGACTGTTTCTTAATATGGCACATGCTAAACTTCAACAGTTTATTTATAGAAAGATTTTGTTTCTGCTTTTCTCCTTCATTGCTGCAAATGTTAAACATCAGTCTATCATGCACGCTAAATGCTGATCTAATTGGTCTATAAGAGCCCTCTTTTCCCTTTCAGTGTAGTAAAGATGTTATGTGGATAATCCACTTAGAGCCTCCCTTCTGTGCTACTATATTTAAAATAGCTTGTTGTAGTGTTCATGTGGATTTATAAAATGAGTTTCTAGGAGATGAGAAATCATAGAGTGCTAGTGTGTTTTCCACTTTTCACTAAGCCTTTAAAAGAATTTACCGCAGTCCCAGTGGGGCTGACTCCCCTTGACACTTTTTGGCCATCTCTAGTCCAGTAATACAGAAATGGGAGCTCTCTCAGGAAAAGCTTTAGAAAAGATGAGGGCCTGTCTGTACTTCTTCAGTGCCACTCCATGAACTTCTCCTCTCAAGGGCTCTAGCTGGCTTCCTAGAGCTCTTCCACGTTGTTATTTCTGGTGGAGAGCACAGTCCCCTGGGAGTGGGGAGTATTTGAGCAAGCTTTCTTTGCCATCTGTCCCTCCATGGGGTTCAATGTTATACTCCCAGGAACAGCAAATAACTGTGTTAGCGTGTCCAATCCTCCACAAGTCTCAATATAACTGCCTCTTGATCCAGAACAAGTCTAACTTGGAATAAGGGCACACTGCCTCTGAGGCATTTAAGGCATTGTGTTAAGTATAGGTATAGGTATTGTGTTAAGTAATTATTTTAATTATCACCCTAGCAGGTCTGAGGTATCATGGCCCTCAATTTCTGGTAAAGAAAAAAAGTTACAGGGAGTTTATGATATATCAAAGTTTCCATAGCTCATAAGAGCTGAAAGAAGATAAAAGCCTTTTTTGGGAGGTGGGGGAAGGGAGATAATTAGAAGACTATCTTCTATAAAACACGGACAGCCAGAAACCTCGTAAGAGCCTGTGTCTCAGGCTCTAACAAAATCCCAACATGGCATAATTAGCCCATGAATATAAATATGTATATCTTATGAGGATCACATTTTTTCCCCCTGAAGATTCACTTTAGTGTCTACAAAAGAGTTCACAGCCAGAAATCAAATACACTCCTCTAGAAACTGTCTCTTACCTATGTCTTTAAATTTGGAAAACTCAGTTTCGTTCTTAGCCTTCCACTGATGATTGTTAATACTGTGTATTGAAATATCTAGGGAGTAGCTACCAGGTATTGAATGCTTACTCCAGCCAATGCCATGGTTTGTAATCACCTCAAAGTAGCAATACTATCATAATTTTACAGATAAGGAAATGGAAGCTTATAAAGGTAAAATAATTTTCTCAACTTCACTGAAGCGAAAACTTGGTGAAGTTGGGTTTTAAACCCAGGTCTGACTAGCTTCCAGCCACTTTCCACTGTGTCACCCCAACTCAGCACAATTATGTGAATGTTCTGTCTGTCAGGGACTTTCTGCTCCGTAGGTAAACATAACCATTCACTCTGAACATTGTTTGATCTCCAGCCACACAGATATACATTTTTTTTCACGATATTCTTTTGCATATCTTTGGCATTTGAATACAGAATGCAGATTGGATACAGAAATGTGTTTTTAACTCATTCTTGCAACTCTAGGGAATATCGTCGGGTTATCTCATTTTCAAAAAGTTAAGGGGAAATGAAATAGCAAATGAATATAAGAATAGGAAAAGAAGACACTTTGCATGCTAACACCTAAATCTCAAATGGCACATCAGTTTTAAAATGTGTTAAAGCAGATTAGCTTTAAAAGGTTTAGCCATTAGGGATTTTTCCATTGCCAGTAATATGGTCAATTGAAACTAGTTAGAATATTTTAATAGAAGTTTTCTTTTCATTAGAATTATTTCAAGCTTGGATATAGTCTCATACTAATAAAGATAATCATGAAATACTTTAGGGCCCTATTTAAGAAAATGAGAGTGACTTGGGTTAAGTTGCAGAATTTTATTCTTGACTGAGAAAGGAAAGAAGGCAGTATTTCTGCTTTTTATGGAAAATTAACTGCCTAAATGTGATGCCAGCATGAAAATAAGAGTACATAGCCCTAAAAATCTGCATCTCGTGGGGAATTTGTACTCAGTTCTCCCTGAGCATAAAATGCCACAGGCTTTCTTAGGCACATAGCAAGTCGAATGAGCATGGTCTCTAAGGGGGTGAAAACAAAGGGACATAATGATATGCCCTGCCACTCAAATAGCAACTTTTTTTTTCCCCACACATGGGGAATGTCAGTGAACTTTGAGACATACCTCTTTCAATTTTGCAGCATTCTTTCTGTTAGGTCAGTAGCAAATCACAAAATAACGTGTACATACCCAGCTCGAGATTTCTCAAGAAATTAGGAAACATGAACACTAGACCTGATTCAGCTTTCCCCCTCCCTGTAGAGTCTTCCAAGAATATAACAGTGTACACACGTATGCAGAATATTTTCTTTAAAAAGTTGGGACATATGAGTTTTAATTTTGGACCCAACCAAAATGGAGTATGAACCAGGACTATTATTGTAGTGCTTCTGTGCTTAATTTCCTCCACCTAGAAAATGGGGATAATAACATCCAACTAACCATGTAGGGCACAGCACAAGGTTTCTCACCTGTAAGGTGAATATGTGCTGAATTGTTTTATACTCATCTGCACAATCTAGGAATGGTGAGGAGGAACAGGCTCATTCTGCAGAGAAATAACATAAGACTCATAGGAAAGGTGGAAGGCCAACCCAGAGTTAATAGCAGCATTGTCTGTGGCCCGAGAAGTGAAGTATACGTGACACTATGTGCAGGCTCACTGGCCTCTCTGGCAGATCACAAGTACCAGAGAGGACCCAATTCTGTCTTCAGGGAGACCTGAGGCCCCTGTGGCTGAGCTCTCCTAAGTCCTGTAGGTACATGACTGCCCCCTGTATGCATTTGTAAGTGAATGGCCCCTTGTGAATGAATACATTTATCAAATTCTTTGACAATATAGTAAGGTTTGATAGGTTCATTACCTTAGACAATCTACAGAAATTCAAGCGACTGTCTTTTATTTTGAGAACATTTCTAAGTGCATGCCTTCTTCCATTCTTAGCCCTAGATGGGGCACTAAAAGGGAAAGAAGAAAGATGAAGGAGACATAGCTTGTTCCTGAGGGCTACCACATCCATTCCTGGTATCCTGAAAAAGAAATGCACATCTCAGGTTTAGGGATAATAGGCCAGAGTGATAAAATTCAAGATGTCTTTATATCATTCTAGAACTAAAGTCAAGGTAAAGAGTGGCCTTAAGTGGTGAATCTAGAATTTAAGAAAATAAATTAAATGTAACATAAAATAAAACATAGAGAGAATGACTTTGAGGGTCAATGCTATTTATGTGTTTATAGTTTTTTGCTTTAGGTCTTTATGTCACAGAATTCTGTGGGACTTTGTGCCTTTATTTGTGCTAGCTTGTCAAGGGCCAGATAAGGTTTGCATTCATTTTACCTGAGGACATAAAATTCTGCCAGAATTTAGTACAATTGACTATGCAATGCAAGCAGAGTCATATGGGAACATATTTGAAAAAGTCAGCATTTCAAGAAAGTTTATCTCACTTTGATCAGGAGGTTATAAAATAGCTAGGAAACCTCTTGCCTGTGGTTTTGTTTCAGAATCTAGGGCCTTTCATAGTTATATCACATATGATATATCACCCAATGCAGAGTAAACGTGGTGAGGTAAATATGCATTCAAAAATTGTGAATGCACAACTATGTTGGAAGTTGTTCTATTACATTCATCCAATAAGAGTGACTCTGAATCAGTAGTAGTTAGTGACGAGTTTTCTGTCTGTCTTTTAGAGACACAATCAGTTAAGTAAACCTAATGTTTTTAAAGCTGCTGAGGAGCTGACTAGCTTTAATCGACATATTCAATGACCAGTTATGTACTGTCATTCCCCTACATCTAAGTGTAGTATATTAGTTTGCTAGGGCTGCCATAACAAAATACAATGACTGAGTGGCTTACACAGCAAAAATTTATTTTTGCATAGTTCTGGAAGGTAAAGTTCAAAAATCAACTTGCCAGCAGGCTTGGTTATCTCTGAGGCTTCTCCCCTTGGCTTGCAGATGGCTGCCCTCTTTCTGTCTCTTCATATGGTCATTCCTCTGTGCATATGCACTCCTGGTATCTCTTTGTGGGTCCAAATTTCCTCCTATAAGGATACCAGTCAGATTGGATTAAGGCCCAACCTAGAGGCCTCATTTTAACTTAATCACTTCTTTAAAACCCTTTCTCCAAATACAGTTACATTCTGAGCTACTGGGCATTAGGGTTTCAACATATGAATGGGGAGAAAGGAGACGCAAATTCAGACCATATCAGTTGTAAGTGAAATGCATTAATTATGGTTTCTGGATGTGCTGAATACATAAGAGTAGATCAGGAAACTGTAGACTACTTGGGCAAAGAGTTCCTATCAGAGTGACATGGTTGGCATTGATTTTATGGCCGTATAGTCAATAAAGATTGATAAAAGTAATTTGAAAAATATTAAAATTATCAATGCATTTTCGTCCCTGGAAAATTGTAGCTTTTATTTTGTTATTTAGTATATAAATCCATTCTGGAAGGAGTAATAGAAATATAATGACAACTGATAAACTATGTTTAAAAAAGGAAATTGTTTTATAGTACTTTAGAAAAATGCATATTTCCTTTTATTTATTTACTTGTTTGTTTGTTTGTTTGTTTTTATTGGGGAATGTTGGGGAACAGTGTGTTTCTCCAGGGCCCATCAGCTCGAAGTCTAGTCATTGTTCTTCAATCTGGTTGTGGAAGGCACAGCTCAGCTCTAAATCCAGTCACTGTTTTCAATCTTCAGTTGCAGGGGGCACAGCCCACGATCCCATGTGGGAATTGAACTAGCAAACTTCTTAAGTTTGCTTGTTGTTAAAGCTCGCACTCTAACCAACTGAGCCATCTGGCTGCCCTTCCGGCAGCTCAGCTGCAGCTCGCTGTCTTCAATCTAGTTGTGAAGGGTGCAGCTCACTGGCCCATGTAGGAATCGAACCAGCAACCCTATTGTTAAAAGCTCACGCTCTAACCAACTGAGCCATCCAGCCACATCAAAATACGTATTTTCTTGTTCACAGAAAACAATTTTAGTACTCTAATGGTTGCTCTCATGTATCATGGGTATTTTTAAGTTTAAAGTTATTAAAATTTTGATACGATTATTTTGCATTAGACTGCTAGGAAAATTTAGCCGCTAAGTTCTATCTAAAGGGACATTTAAAAGGTATTGGCAGTAAAGTTCTGGGTTGTTATATGTGGGTTATAAATTTTATTTTCCCTTTTCTCCCTGAGAGAGTTAGCCTGTTTTCATTATGTTCGTCCCTTTCACTCTATGAAACATGTCTTTACCATCTTTGGCCATTTCTAGATTCCCCCATTGTATTTTCTTCTGAATGCTTTATGTGAATGTAAAATTTAAAAAGATTATTTCAGTCCATTCAACAAACATTTAGTAAATATCTCTAATGTTCAAAGGAAGCAATGCATTAGATTCTGTGTAGTCTATAAAGATGAATAGAGCATGTCCTTAATGAGCTGACAGTGTAATCAGAAGAAACACAATGTGTCTAAAATGACTCAAGTACAAGACCGAATGAAAAAGGCATTAAGGAGAAGGCAACTACAGAAGAAATTCTGAGGTGAGAGGGATTGCTTTTCACTATGGCAATTGGGGAAAGCTTTCTAAAGCAAGTGGCACTTAAACCTCATGTGAAAAAACAATTGGAGTTTCTATAGGAAAATATGGCAAGTGGGGGCATGGGAGGAAGTGTTCTTTAGACACATGTATGAATTCAAGTTTAGAAGTAGAAAGAAGGGCAGAGATGATTCAGGAAAACACCAAGTGCTGTCCCTTTGAGAATAACCCAAAAGATGGCAATCACAGGCTGGTGGGACCCAGTGGAACCATGCTAAAAAGTTCTAAATGGCAAGTTCCTGAGAAGTACTGGGAAATCATGCAGCCCAGTTTACCCAGCTGGTAAACCCACATCAAAATTCTTTACCAAGTGTGCTTAAGTAGGGGAGCGAGCCACATGGTTTCTTTTGATGCTCTTAAGTGATGCATGCAGTAAAGTGTCATCATGTGACAATCATTATGTTTTCTCCATCTAATGATTATATTTGCCTGTTTTCTTTGCTTACATTCCTGGATATTATGTGTATATAAAAGTTCGTGAGATTTTGAAAATTCAGCTCAACCTTTATTAAATGCCTGCAGTGTCTAAGGCATAATGCTATGAGAGGTGTAAGGAGGAATAAGACATTCTTATAGCTGTGAAAGACTTGGTATTTTACCTGTCATCCCATTCTAACCCGTATTATTTCAGTTTCTGCAACTGATAAATAAATTACACTAGGAAGACAAGCTGATGTATCAATGAAAAATATCAACTTAGAATCAGATAGACCAGCATTTGGAATCTAGGTCTAACTAACACTTTTGACTGTGTGAACTTGGGCAAGTTACTTAAGTTACTTCGGCTCTCTAACCTTAGTTTCTTCGTTGTAAAATAAAAGTAACTATGTTCTTAGAAATATTAAATAAAAAGATTACATGTAGAGCAAAGCACTTGGCACAAAGGAATATTAAGAATCGCTGGTCTTTACGATTTCTTTAAGGAGTTTTATTTCTGAGTAGAAAAATGAGGGCCACACAAGCTCAGTGAATGGATATGTAGTATGTGAGGATAATAACTTCTGGTTATTTATTACCGCATAACAAACCAATCCCAAAATTAGGTGACTTAATAAAATTTGTTTTTTGTCTCCCGGGGATTGCCTTTACTCAACTGGGCAGTTCTTAAAATCTTTCATGCAGTTCCAATCTAATGTGGCATAGGGCTACAGGTGTCTGAAGACTACAGGATTGAACGTTCAAGATGGCTCATGCACACTGCGGGCACTTGACGCTCCTGTTACCTGGAAAATCAGTTGGGGCTGTAGAGTGGAGGATCTACAAATGATCTCTCCCAGGGGGTGAGCTAAAAGGGAGCATCCAAAAAGTGAGCATTCTAAGGGACTTTGCCAGAAGCTGCAAGGCTTCTTCATGTGAATATCTGATCACTTGTGCTTCTCTCTCTCTCTCTCTCTCTCTCTCTCTCTCTCTCTCTCTCTCTTTCTCTGTCTCTCTCTGTCTCTCTCTCTCTGTCTCTCTCTCTGTCTCTCTGTCTCTCTCTCTCGCTCGCGCACACACACACACACACACACACACACACACACACACACACACACACACAAAACCTCCTCATTCCCCAGGGCCCTTTATTCCAAGGCAGTCTCACTTGTGAGCATACCTGCTGTAGTCACTGGATAAAGCTGCCACGAGACCTCCACTGACTCAGGGAGGTGAAGAATTAGACCTTACTTCTTGAAGTAGAAGATGGGGAAGTAGAAGATGACATTCCACATGAGCATGTGGATGAGGGATGCTGTTGGAACTTTGTGGCAATCCTTATAAAAGCACTGTGAAAATAGTTGAGGTAGACACAATAGTTGTCTTCATTTTTCTGATGACAAAACTGAGGGTCAGGGATGTAAGAGTTAGCCAAGGTAACTTAATTATTAAATAGAAGAACTTGACATTGAACTCTGAATCCAAATTGGGTCTTCTGGAAAAGTTACCCTCTATCTCTCCCCACATAACTCATCATGAGCTCCCTTCAGAGATGGGAAAGAGACCATGGAGGCTCAAAGAAGTGATCTCCTTCTAGCTCCCTATACATCTATTGTCACCCTTACTTGCTCTATCTGTGCCCTTGTCCTTCTCCACCTGTGAGCTTCAATTTCATCATCTTTAAAATAGAGATAATGGCACCTTTTCATAGAGTTGAAATGACAACTACATGAATATAATACATGTAAAGTGCTTAAAACAGTGCCTAATCCATAATGAGTGTTCAATATCATTTAGTTATTATCGTTATTACTATTATCATTATTACTATTATTATTATTATTATTCACTTTCTTCAGGATTGGGATAGGAATTTATATCCTTGTCTCTTTCTCCTCATTGTCAGTCCTTCCTAAACCAGCTCTCTTCAACAGGAGTGGTTTTGCCTAGGTTACCTCCTAATTGCCCAAACCCAATTTTTTCCATTGCTTAGTTTTTTTCTAAACTCCCTGCTGCATTTTGGAATGCTCTCAGCGTTCATAGATTTCACTCTTCCTCAGCTGCTTCTGGAAGCCAAGGTCACACATCTAAGGGAAAGCAGTGCATGTCAAAAATAGTCTTAAATCTATTATGACCGTTTCCCAGCAGATGGCAGTAACATGTTCCGGTCTAACAAAATTAGTGTATTACAACAATTTTTTGTTACATTGAGTAAAGAGTCCTGAACAGGAAATCCCTTTTTCTAATTCACACAAAGGCACCATGTGGACCAGGAGTGCTCCTACTTCTGACTATTCCTTGTCTCATGAAGCTGTCTCATGAAGGTAGCTTCGTGAGATAATCTTCCTTTTACTGTTTCTGAAATGTCCGTGAGGTTCTTTCCCTAGCTATCTGACTTATTCTACGTACTCTGATTGGGTAACTTAATGGACTCTTACTGTTGTAACTATCTCACCTTGTTAATGAGTCTTTAAATCCAGCACGGACTTGTCCTTTGAGTTCCAGAAGTCTAGCTACCTTCTGTATATCTTTATATATCAACCTTGAAAACTCATGTTCAGCATGCCATAAACTTAATTTGCTATCAGCCCCTCAAAAATGAAACCCAAGCAATATTTTTAAAGCAAGACAACTCTGTTGTTTATCAGTATTTCCATGGAAAAGGTCAGTTTCACTTTCATGTAGGAAATGTATATTGGGAGAAACAAAAGAATATATGTTTGTGGCTTCCCTCAAAAAGAGTATTGACCCAAAACTCTAAGGGTGTAGCATATGTTTGATCCCCCAGAATCCCTTCAAGATCACTTTGTTCTTTGTGGTGGGTCTAGAAGGAACCCAAAATTGGTCTTCATCTCTCTGAGGCACTGATAGTTTTGGGGAAGAGGTTCATCCTATTTTATCAATTTCAGATATCCATTCAAATTAGAAAATCAATTATGCTAGAGTTATGCTAGACTTCGTTTAATCCTCCATTACTTTATTCTACAAATTACTAAATGCCTAAATTTTTTTTAATGTGCTCTCTTTTTACTCCCCTTCTCATTAACCTATTGTAGGCTTGTTCTGCCTCTCAGTTGGAAATTTTTGAAAGTCCTTACTTTGTGTATACTTACTGCATAAAGTGTTGACATCTTATTCCATTACTATATATTTTTACATAGCTGACAACTGTATCCATCTAAAGTATAAATATAATATTTTCACCCCTATTTTATTCACTTTCAAGAATTTTTGCTACCTTCAGGATGAGTTTAACTCCAGCCCACAATTCAGCTCTGACATAACCTACTTCAGGAAACTTTCACACCTTCTAGGAATCCTCCCTCTGTGTGTCCAGGACACCTACATTTCTTTATTATTACTCACTTGTTTTTGTGTCATAAGGTTCAATTGATGTCTCTTTCTCCGCCACCAGACTATAAGCTTCTTGAGGGCCCAACCTGCACCTTGATCATTTTTATATTCACAGTGCCTAGAACAGTGCTTGAGACATATTAACTGTTCAAAAATGTGTGGAATAAATGAAAAATGGCTGTTGAACAGAATGATTGAAGACAGTTTTTAAAGGAGTTTACACTGAGATCAGTTATGATGGAAGAAATACTTTTAATACACAGAGGGAGGAGATAAAGCCTTTTAGGAAAAGGACTGGGACAACGGGATTATAAAACTTCAAAGGCATGAATGAACAAGATACTTGTCCATCCATGAATTGTTCAAGCTATGATTGGGTTCCTCCTTTTTCCTCCATACAGCAGAATTCACTATGAGGAGGTTTCTTCTCTCGTCTCTCATATTTTGGTGATTTTCCTTTCTTTCTGGCATTCATTTTTTTATGTTAGCATAAAACTTCCTATGTTTGTTTATTCCAATATTTTTATTTCTCTAAAGGCAATAATCCACTGAGTCTGGGGATGTACATAAGCTAACTCAGCATTTTAAATATAGACAAGTCCAGACATTTTTATTTTATTAGCCTGTGCTCATCTTCTACCCCCTCCCACCTCGTGACCTCTTCACTCACGGATTGATCCATACTGAGAAAAAATATATGTAAACTAATAAAGCAAACTATTTTCTTTCGAAATGCCTGGTAAGATTTTCTGATTCTTTTATGTGATCCTATAGTTCCGTGGTCTCTTGCGAAGTAGATGCTAGATCATGATTAAAGGTTGGTATTTTCCATTCCCATATTTTCCAATATATGCATATATAATCTTCTAAGCTTATAATTAGAGATTATGTTAAAGAAAGAAAGGCACATAAATAACAAAGACAAACTATCTTTTGTAAGCTTAAATTTCCCCTATTCTCCATGGTTTCAAGGTGTCTTGAAGCTAGAAAAGATTTAAAATATTATTGAGAAATTTTATTTATTGATTTAGATATTACTTAAGCTGGAGCTTCCACCAGTGCTTCTGGAACTACCTCTCTATTATCAGCAGTTTCCTTTGTACTCTCAATCTCTTCTCCAAATGCTTCCTCTACCTTCTTGCCTTAACAGAGCATGATTCTCCTCTGAAAACCACCATCCCTGAATCCTCCTCATGTACTTTGAAGCCACTGTTCTTTCTGACCACTCCTCTCTCACTCTCATTAAAAACTCTGCTCATGGCAATGAGGTGTATCCCTTTTGTCCCCCTTTACCGCTATTATTTATTAAATTTCAATTAAGTTTCCTGTGTTTATCCAGGATCGTGACACTGAACTTACAGTCTTTTTCAGCCTAATAAACCCTTCCATTATAGTAAGACATCATGACAGCCTCTGAGTGCCTAGCTTTCCTCCTACTATGTAACTACTTTTTTCTTTATTCCACTTTAGTTTCCATTTTTATGGTCACAGCCAGATCTTAGCAATTGCAACTGTGCCACTTCCCAAATCACTAAAGAGACCATCTTGGTTAGCTTTCTTTCTAATTTGCTTTGCCAAGTATTCAGTTACAAAGTTTCTTTATATTCACCAAGATTCCAGTCTGTTGATCCTTTTTCTATCTTCTAATCCACTCTTCCTTTGCTTTCTTCCTTTTTTAATCCATTTGCATTCCATGGTGTATTGTTTCACACTCTCTTAGTTCTCTTGGTGGTAACCTAAATTCCCTTGTACCTGCCCCCTCCCATACCTTAGCCTATTCTGCAACTCACATTTTACTTTTAATTGTTTTTCCTCACAAAACCTCTTCCTGGTTGAAGTCACCTATCCAGTTTCTCATTGCCTGAAGTAGAACTGTAGAGAGTTTTCAGACAGTCACTCAGCAGGGCCTATCCGTAGCCCTGCAAATTGAATATTACCAACCTCAAATGAGATCCCAGTGCTACATTAGCCATTGTCATCTCTGTCTGCTCATCTCACTTCCCCATTCCTCACAGCAATGAGATTAAACTTTCTTTATTCTCTTCAAATACTCCTCCAACTTTCATCAAACCTCACATTCTAACAGAAAAAATATATGATTTCAGACTGGATTTTTTTTTTTTTTATCTTCAAGCTACCAAGCCACCAAATCATTTATATCTACAGTAATTTTACCTTCCTTCCCCTCTGTGACAACAGGAATGCTTTATGTTTTCCAATCTTTGGGTTATATTTGTATCTATGCTTTGTGATGCATCTTCTTACTCCTCTCAGGAATTTTACATCATTGATTTTACCTTCTCTCTGTACAGCCAACATGTCTATCTTTCTAAATCCTTCCAAATGGCTTTTCAGCATATGCAAGTCCCTCCTGTTAAAACAAAATACGTTTCTTTTGAGTAGCTGCTCTATTTCTCCCTCTACTTTAATGCTAATCTATTCAAGAAGTTGTCTGTACTTACTATCACCCAGTTAATTCTTTACCCATTTCACTCTGACTTCTTACCTTCTTACTTCCGCTGAAACAGTTTTGTTCCACAGTTTATACTCAGGTGGCTAAACTCAAAGGACATATATAAGTTTTTACCTAATTTATGCTCTCATTAAGAGTTCAGTATTGTTAAAGATGTTCTTCCCTTCTGATTTTTCTTCCTTTTTTTTTTTTTGGCCTGCTTTCGCTTCTCTGGCACAACATTAAATATCAGCATTTTTCAAGGTTTGATCCTGGTCTTGTTCTTCCTTACACTGGAAGCAAGTTAATCGACATCTATTGTTTCAATTACCACTAAAAGGCAGATAACTCACAAATTACTTGTTCAGTTAGGACCTTTCCTGCAAGCTACAGGGCTACATATCCAGCTGCCTTTGGACATCTTTGGTACCCAGCTCATAATCTTTCTTCTCTCCCACACCAGATGTCTTCTGACACTCTGACATTATTTAATGGTATCACAATCCATTTAGTTGGGTACACCAGAAAGAAAATGAAATGCTTTCTCTCGCAAACCTCAGATTCAACCTATTACCTAGTCTTGTCAGTTTTACATCCTAAATCGTTTTCAACTTAGTTCACTTCTGTCTATTTTCATCACCACCCTTTGTTCAACATGCTCATGGCTTGGCTGGAACACTGTCATGGTCTAACTGATCTTCCCACATGTATTTTGACTTTCCTCCAGTCTAGCCTACTCTAGAGCAGCAGTTCTCAACCAGGGGTGACATCGCTCCCCACAGGAGATTTGGCAATATCTGAACATACTGTTGATCATGACAACTGGGGAGTAGTGCTACTGACATCTAGTGGATAGAAACAAGGAATGCTGCTAAGCATCCTAGAGTACACAGAATACGCGCCCCCCCCCTGCCCCGCCATGAGGAATTATCTAGTTCAAAATGTCAGTGATGCCAGGGTTGAGAAAACCTACTGTAGTGACTGAGCTTTCTACACCACACACTGATCATGTGTGCACATTCACACACACACACACACACACACACACGGTTAAAATTCTTCAAGTAACTCCCCATTCAGCTAAGACCAGAATAGTTAATATGACCCTCCAGGTGCTTTGTGATCTAGCCTGTACCTACCTCTACAGGTCATTCTGTACTATATTCTCTTTCAGGCTCCCTGATCCTGCCACATTTCTATCCACTGTGCTTCCTGTCCTCCCAAGACCTTTGCACATGTTGTTCTCTCCACCTGGAGAGATCTTCACTTCATTAAGCCCCATTTTATCCTTTAAATATCATCTGAAGATTGTTTTCCCAGGGAGCTTTGCATGACCTTCCTCACTAGATTAAGTTCCCCATGTTAGACATTCAGGATTATGTGTCTCTCCTTCTGGGTCTGTACATTGTTGTATCTTTACATTGATTTATGTGCTTTATTATTCTTTGTTTCCCTCACTGGACTGGAAGGTAAAAAAGATGAATAATATTTCTTCATTTTCTTTAAAATAGCATTAGAATGCAAGTGCTTGGTTATGGAATGTTAGATGTTTGGAGACTACATTTCTTCATATAACGTATGAGAAAATATGTTATAGACATGTCTCAGACATGTCAAGTGACCTGAGCAAGGCCATACCACTAGTAAGTAGCAAAGGGAAGGCTTCAGTGCAAGTTTCTCCAGTGCTGCATTTTTTCCCTCTAAACTGGTGTTTTGTGCATGGGTTGAAGCCTGTAGATTTTTCACTCAAAGTAAATCTTTTGTAGAAGCACTGTACATAAAACAGATTAAAAGAGATTAAAGCAGATCACTGCTTTGATTAGAGAAAGCTCGATTCCACCTCATCTGAGACGTTATTTTACATCTCTACACAGCCCCCCCCCCTTGCCAGGGTGCTAAGGAAGTTGCCTCAGAATGACCTGGATCTGATGATGGAGGTTTGAAAACAGGTCTACCTACTACATTCATCTGTCTGTGGGGTCCCTTTCTGCCTCAGGCTCTTGGTATTTGTGGATTCAAAATTGAGAATGCCGATATAGTAAAAGTTAATGTCATGCCTGACTGAAATATTTGCTTAAACATTTTCACCAAATCACATTTCCATATTTCTATATGAAAGAGAGAGATGATCCTTTCACCTCACCACTTGAGTCCATGGACCACGTTCAGCATTCTGCCCTTTGTCAAAACAAAAAATTTCCAGGGAATCACTACTTTTTGAGAATCTTCACTTTCTCTTTATTTACCTCATTTTATTCTGCCAGTGCTAGGAGTTGGATTAAATTGCTAAAACAGAAACAGACAAACATATTGCATCCATTTCATAGCAGTCCCTTTACGTGACAGTAGGAGAGGACCAGAATGAATTGAGGTGAGGATGCTGTGCTTATTTACTAGCTAAGGAGCCCACACCCACATACCATGACATGTCTGCCACTGTGTCTGAACAGCATAAAACATCACTACTGTTAGGAAACTTTGGGTTTTGATAATAGCTGGAAACACAAATGTTAAAGGGAATGCACTTAAAAAAACAGAAACATGTTACTGTGTTTTTCTCTTATAAATGTTTTTAGTTCCAGTTAAAGGTCAAAATAATGAAGACACTATACGTTATTTGGAGGTACTTAAAGATGAGATGATTAAACACATACCAATATTTTTATATTATTTATATAATTATATGTGGATATAAATTATTTAGAAGATATAGATATAGATAGATATGAAAATTAGAAAACATAAACAAGTCAAGAGGTTATTTTTACAAAGCCTTGCTTTTTGCAACCATATTATAGATATATAAAATATGGCCACTTTACGAAATGTTTTTAGAACTTTTAGCTGTCTCTCAAACTTGACTCACTCATGCTAGTGTATTTAAAATTTAACAAAAATGAAGAGTAAGTCATCACATCATTGTTTGAATGGCTGTTGTTTAGAAAACACAACCTCATGTACAAAACTCCAAAACTTATAAGTAGCTTTTGAAAATATTTCAACATATTGCTTGAATTTTATTTTTAATACATTATTGCTTCTCAACCTATCTTGGCTTATTTACTTAATTTTTACAATTTTTATTCAAAATAATTAGTCTATTTGACTTGGTTTGTCTTATTAGATTATACTACTCAATATGTAAAACAAGTAATATTAGATTCCCTATATTTGAAATATTCTTTATATTTTTGGGTGGCAGCGGGAAACTTCATCTCTCTAGTTTTGAATCAGTATGTCAAAGAAGTAATTTCAAAATTTTCATGAGTTGCCAAACTGTACTTACTGTATGGTGGCTGAATGATTTTGTAATTTGAGAGCTCTATTATTACTAAGATTATCATTATAAGATGAACATAACATTAAAAAACTAATTTCTGTCTGTCTTAAGCATATAATGTTGATATAGTGCTATTTTTTGAAATCCCTCATGGATATTTCTCAGGCCTCAGGAATTTGCATGTATTGGCATATTATATTGTATTGTGACCCTTATTTCCACTTTCTCCCTCCTTGTGGTAGAGCAAAAAAAGAAAAAAAGAAAAAAATATATACATGAAAGAAATGCCAATTCAGAAGTGGAAATCGTGGCAGAAAAAGTAAACTAAGCATCAGATATGTGTTTGCAGTTCTTTGCTAAGTTATCAAAATTTTCTCTGAAGCATATTGGCAAACATTACTCATAGAAATCTCTTCCCTCTCTCATTGCTGCCTTCTAAACACTCTGAAAAGCACATCTGTTTCCCACTGATAGCTTTTAACACACATTCCTTTAATGTCTTCCAACAGGAAGTGGAAATAGAGAGAAGTTTGTGTTCACCAACATTTAAGAGTCACCCTGGGAGCCAGTCCGATGATTCTGTGAAAGATTCAGACAAGAAAGGCGAGGAAACATCTTTTGACAAGATGTCACCTGAAAGTGGTCACAGCCACATATTTGAAGGTTAGCATAATATTTTGATATGATTTCTTGGGATCATACATTATACAAAATGAATGCCTAATAAATAAAACATGTCAGGGTTTTATTTTAAAATTAATAAGAAAAAAGATGATAGAATATAGCTCAAGAAACACAATTCAGTAAAAATAGTTGTATGTTTAAATATTTTTATCTCTGTTATATTTGACTTAAATTTTTAAAACTAAATAAAAGATATTTTAATTGATTATAAACCAGTACAACTAGCATTTTCAGTATTCGGCTTTTGGAACAAAGCATTTTGACCATCATCTGACTTTTTTCTTTTGTGAAAAGAAAGGAAACATATCTGTCTTCCTGTCTGTGGCATAAAAAAGGATGAAATATGAGTAAATGTGAGGCAAAGTTAAAAAAATTAAAAATGCCTTCAGCATCTCTTTTTCAGACAATTAAATTAAATGTGCTTAATGACTTTGGAATAAAAAGTAACATGATAGTGTCATAATTTAAGGCAAAACCTCATAAATTTGATTAATGTTTTACAATGTCATTAAAAACTTAACAGCTCATATGTTAGAAATTACACTTTTAATATACTTTTCAACTATGACAAAAATGCAAAATATAAATAATTTATTGGAAAATACAGATATCATTTATCATTTCTGATCAGTCAAATTCTGGAATTTTCTATGTTAGCCACGTAATGCATATTATAGTATTTGTGATGTTTGTTAGAGATCATAATTAGTACAATATTTAGGACATCATTTTGTGTGTGTGTGTGTGTGTGTGTATTGATTTATATCCAACTGTCAAGTTGCCAGTCAACATGAGCAAGGCGGAATAGTCTATGGAATATGACAGACAGTTCACAATTTGAGTAGCAAATGATACACTCTGCTTTAAAAATTTGCTATTCAGTGTCCTCTATGAATCAGAGCACCAGCATCACTTGGAGGCATATTAGAAATGCAGAACTTTGGGCCCCACACCAGTCCCAATGAGTCAGAATCTGCACTTTAACAACATCCTCAAATGACTCATGTGCACATTCAAGTGTGAGAAGCCACACAGTACTCTGTGACAGTGCAGACTTGCGATTTAGCCCATTTCCATTCCAGTTGGTTTAAGTATGGAATTTAGAATGGGAGGTGGATCTGGGAGGAATAAAGGGGGATTTGCTAATGATGAACTGGGCTAACTACATGGATTCTAACTGCATGTAAATTGGGATCTCAATCTCTATCTTTGTATTCATTTTGTATACCCAATATGATTAGTAACAGTCTCGAGGAGTACATACTCCATTTATGTCGGGCTTGTGATTAAACTTTATGTGCATGTGGATGAACGCAAAAGAATGAGATTAACAGAGACCCAAAACAGGTAGTTTTAGGGAATGATTTATTTTCTGATAATGCTGGCCCATGGACATGTTAGCATAAGGAAGCAAATATGAGGTTGACAAACTGATCAGAATTGCATGAGATGAACACCTCTACTCATCTCACCTTAATTCTCGCCTGTTTTTTCTTTGGTTTCCATGCAAAGATTTTCAAAAACCTCTATGTTACAAGCTTAGAAAAGGTATCCTAGAAGTTAACCATTATTTAGTGTCAAGATACGACTTAAATTTGAGTGTCCTCAGATTTAAATTTTGAAGTCATTTTAAAATATCAAGAAGTAAACTTATAAAAGGGATGGGAAAATTGCACTGAGGATGAACATAGCACTGTGAAAAATGACATAAATAGAGCCATTTTAAAATGGAACCAGAGCAGCCGTTCCAGAGCAACTGCAATACTTGTCTTGTTCCTTGAAACTTTGAGCTGGGACAAACAATTGTTTGGAAACCCAGCAGGAAAGCAGACATCCGGATCACAAGGAGTAATGATGATAGGCCTACTATCTAAAGATAGAATCAGTGACCAATCGTGCTCATATATACAAGAGTAGCTCATCTTGGCAGCACCAATAGGAAGTGTTTTCTTTTTTTCATGTACTTATTTCTTTCATTTTTCTCATAAAAACCCCTTGCTTTCACTCTTCAGTCAGGACACTCTCTGGGTTTCTCCCTGAATCTTCCAGAATTGATAGCCTCACATACTAGTTAAACATTTTAAGTAGCCTCAAGAGTTTGATACTTGAAAGCAGTATTTATTTATAGCCCTTTGATAAACAGTAGAATTTTTAAAAATACACTTAAAATATCACTAAAATGTAGCTACCTAATGTTCTGCATTTTTAGAATTTAGTAAAAGCAATGTAAATTGACAATTCCATCTTATCACGCAGGAATAGTGATAGTGGTGGGGTGAGTTCCCGCCCCTCATCCTCAGCAGCAGGCGGTGGCAGCACACTCCTTCCTATGCCTGACTATCCACCCTCCAGCTTGTGTTCAATTGCTCTCACCAGTCACCCTGATTCGATTCATCCCACTTTCCTCACTGATGTATTGATGTAAGATAAATCAGAGTGCTTCATGAGCATGTTGGTGCATTCCAGTCATGTTTTCTTTGGTATCTACTCTAATGGGTAGTTGTTCCAATGATTCAAAGACTTGGCTCATGGGAAACTAAATATCCAGCATGACAAATCCACAATTGAACCAATTTGTGTAATAGATGTGAGGAAAAAAATAAATCCATGTAGATGGTTTAGACTAACTGTATGGTAGTGATATAAAAATCTGATTTGTGGAATTTCCTTTAGATATTTTAAAAGTAAGTTGGAAAGTGAATATTGGGAGTCATTTACATGGTCCGATCTACTATGTTTGCCCTACCTGTATGTAGAGTAAAAAGCTATTATTTTCTGCTGAAAAATTCTGGATCAAAGGATGTTTCAAATAGCACAAGTGATTGGTTAATGTTCATCAAGTTTAAATTACTTGGGATTTTTAATATGACAATTACCTGCTTTTAGCTTTTATTCTCTGAACCATAATTTTAATATTAATCTTCTAAGTCATCAAAATGTAAAATGCTAACAGGTAAAATATACATTCAAAGTCACCCTTTCAAGGCTTTTGTAATAAACCTTAGAAATGACCTGCTGTATTTCTCTTTTTTATTCTGCTCCATTAAAGCTAAATTCATTCTCTGTTCTTAAAATGGCCATTCATCTTCTCTGGCAGATTTTTCAAAACAAACTAAGGATTCTGTTCTTTTAAATTTTCTACTTCTCTTTAGTGATGGGATACTTTCAGGTTTTAAGGTTTCTAAAATAATTGATGAATGTGCAGTATATGTATTTGTGTGTGAGTGATTGCTGTTTACATATCTTATTTTTCGCTTAAAATCAGATATTTTGAAGAGTGCTTTTTGTGATATAAAAGTTTTCCGTATGTGTGCTGTTCAATATGGTAACAACTAGTGGCTATTAAGAATTTGAAAAGTGGCTCATGCGACTGAGCAACTTATTTGATAATTTTTTGAATTTTAATTTAAATGCAAATAGTCACTGTTTTGGACAGTACAGTTGAAGCAGAAGTTATTTTTCTAAGGAACTGGTTGTTCACCTTTCTTATAGAATGGATCCAGATGCTAGTTATTCGTTTAACTTCATCCTTTTTCTGCAAATTTACCATCATTAAACATATATATGATAAGCATAAAAAGACTTCATGTAGGCAAAATAAATAAGTAGCAATAATCCACATATTAAACAAAAATTGCCTTCAAGTGTTAGTGTTGGTCTCTTTTTTGTAGTATTTCCTAGTGATAAAATTAAGAAAAAGTAGTTTCACCTATGTTCCCTTTTCAGCATGCTGAAAAACAATGGTTTTATCATAGGAATAGAAATATCTACTGTGAGGCTATGCCTTTTCCGTACATCTTTTCTAGAGCTTAATTGTCTTGGGAATATGAATCCTCTCAGGCTGGGAAGCAAACTGTTCTCTAAATACTTTGAGTCAACAAAGATAAATGAAATGCAGTAGCAGGATACTTTAAAATTAGCAGAACCATTGATTTAATAAAAAAGAGCTTTATTTGCAAATTTACAAATAAATCAGACATTTAGTCACAGAGGAGCTCCAGGGAAGGCCACGGGCACCGTTTCGCTTTGACTGATTTGTTCTCTCTAATGAGAGAACAGACTTTATGACACACAACAGTGGACTCAAGACTCCTGACACTGGCTTCTGCTTCCAGACTGGCTGCATTACCCACCCGTCCGTCTGTACCTTCTTTCATGCCTTAGACAATCTCCTATAAAACAGCCATGTGACTTTAATTCACATAGGAGACAATTCATTACTAAAAATATTGTCGGTAAATTACCATTGTAAGTAATCCTGAGGTGACTCCCTTTACAAATTGAAGAATCCTTTTGTCATATCAAAAGTATTTGATCTGTTTATTCAATTTGGGTGTGTATTTTCTCTCTTTCTTAAAGTGGGTTTTACCTGCAGTATTTCGATGACTCCCACATGTTCCTTTTAGTTGTTTTTATAGTTGGTGAGTCAAAACAAATTCCAGAGTTAAATCATGGACTCTACTGGAAGAGTCAGCTGAGAGTTTGCTATTCTGAGGAAATTATAATGAAAGGTCTATTCATGAAGTCTTCCGCATGGTCGCTATAAGTCAGCACCTTGGAATCCTGGAAAATGTCCATTGATTAATATTCAAAATCCCAGGAACTCATTTTGAGCTCATTCATGGTCACACTTAATTTTAAAACATTATATCATCAAAGATGGAGAACAACAAATATAGATATCCCCCTTGAAAAAACATTCATTGATTTGATCTCCTTGCAACTGAAAAGAACTAAATATTATTTTTACACATTCTGATGATAGAATAGAAATGTGTATCTAGTCCTAGAGAATATTTTTGGCATGCTGTTTTTATTTATCCATTTATTCATTTATTCAGTCAGTATTTATTGAATGCTTATATGTGCCAAGTACTGTTCTAGGTGCTTGGGGACATCAATGAATGAAAGAGACAAAAGAAAGAAGAGAAAAACTCTGCCCTTGTGCATCTTGTTTCCCACCAGGGAGAAACACATGAACAATAAAAATAGTGAAGTACATTACATATCAAAAGGTAGTGAGTGCTGCAGAAACTATGAACTAGGATAGAGGAGCTGAGGCATGGTGGAGCTTTGCAATTTTAATTAGGATGGTCATGATCAGCCAAAGCAGAAAGATGACATTTAAGCAAAGACTTTATATTTTCTCTTTATCTTCATTCTTAGAAGCATACAAAGTCCTATTTTTAAAGTGTTCAAGACAGCGCAACTAAAGACACTCACAAAAGAGGACTTCCAGAACTGCTTCAGAAAGTGGCAAGAGCTATGGGATAAGTGTGTTCTAAGCGAGGGGGAGTATTTTGAGGGTCAATAATGGCAATGTGTCTTTTAATGTAGTATTTTTTTAAATTTAAATAGTCACCATAGTGTTTGATTACACCTCATATGTCCAGGGAGATTTGAGGTAGAATTCTTTCTTGGTGATCCCAGGACCCATGATGGAAGCAACCACATTATTGTCAGTTTCTCAGCAGTTACTTGAAACAAAAGAAAGATACCCATCAGTAAAACCCTTATGCCTTACCACTGTCACCAATGCACAGTGTATGAAACTCCTCCTCCCTTTGTTTCTCAGAATGTGTCCCACGCATTTGGGGATTCATTGCTGTATTTTGGTGTCCAGAGGTTAGGCCAACACAGGAGGCAAGGCATTCAGGCAGAATCACACGGCTGGCTGAAGACTTGGCGCACACACAGGGGAGCCAAACCAGGAATTGGTTATTCTAGGGGAGGGGACATGAGAATTGTGTTACCTAATAGGTTTGAAATTAGAATGTCAGTACAAAGATGAAACACAAGAACCCCGCATCTTAAACTGAGTCCATGATTCCATGTGTTTGTCCAGGTTGGCAAAGCTCATATGACCGTCAGTGTTCCAAAATAAAGGCATCGTTAGAGGTTCATGAATGTGCTGTGTCCACACTGGACAAGTTTGTTGACAGGTGTTAATGATGCAATCCTAGCTTGAGTTTAGGATTAAAAATGCAGTCACTAAGGATTAGTGCATGACTAAGAAAACACATTACTTTGATGCAGTGATTTTGAATGAAAGGGAAAATAAAAAAAAGAAAGGAAGAGAGACAGGGAGGGAGGAAGAGTAGGGGATAGAGAGAGACAAAAAAAATGGAGGAAGAAAGGCAGAAGAGAAGGGGGGAAATAGTAAAGCAGTTCTATGAATCTTTTGAGAAGCAACTAGAATCCAATTATTAAAGAACTCTTTTTTGGTGTCAGAGACAAACATGATAGGAAGCAGTAGCAACACCCATAAATTCAGGAGACGCCTACTGAACACACACAGCGGACCTGCCCCTGTGCTTGGTATTGGTGAGTAGGGAGTGTGAATACACAGATCATGCTCCTGAGTAACTTATAACTTAGGAAAGGAGGCAGGTTCATAAACAAATACCAGTATTAGAGATGAGCAGTGCGAAAGTAGGAAGACATACAGGAAGCAACAACTTCTGCTTCTAGACCCAGAGATGCTTCATAGAAATGCTGATTTTATTTTCTTTTAATTTTTTTTCTACCAATCTTGAAGCATGATCAGGAATTGAGAAAGAGGAGAAAGAAGGGAGGTGTGAGAGTGAGGACTAGGAGGAAAGGATGACATCCCAGGTAAATCCAGCAAATTCATGAAGGGACATTGAAAATAAGGAATTGGGCAGAGGGATAGAGATGCTTCCATGTTTGATGCTTAGCAGTTCATTTCAGTAAATATTCTTATAGCCCCATGAGCTATAGCTAGAGTGGGTTCTAGGTTCTAACCTTGAGTGAAACAATTCAGGTTAATTAGACTCAGCTGCCAGGTTAAGAAGGATGGTTTAAATGAAAAAGGAACACTTGATTTTTGTGATTTCAGAGTTGATTAAAATGTTTATTGTCATATTTGAACAAAGTTTACAGATATAAAGAGTTGGCTGTTTTCACCATGATAAAAAGCTAACACTCTAGGGACAATCCTAAGCTTTAGACAACCCCAGATCTGGGGGGGAGGGGGGAGCCATTAAGTGTATTAGCTAATTAAAATTTTTAAAAATCCCATTTTCAAAGTATATGAAATTTTTAATTGTGTTTGTATTTTCAGGTTTTGAGCCAAATGTTTTTATTAAAAATATTTATTTTCTCCATAGCAATTGGTTATGGACATTTAATGTTAGAAATATCTTACATAAATATTTAACTTTTAAACATAATTTCTCGTTGATGTAGCTTCACATACCCTTTAAAATACATAGTGTCCATGATGAATTATACAAACAATAACTTATTAGTAATAAATGTGAAAACACAAATAATAGAGCACGAACCTTTCGCTTTGTGGAGTCACATTTACAAAGAGCTACTTATTTCTATATTTGGTGCTTTTTCCACATCTATAAATATGGGTATGCAACTAAAATAATGTTCTATGAATAAATTCTGCATGTCATAGTAATGATTCTTTATTTGCAACTTCCAAACTGATGAAATAGTATATGAGGCCTCAATTAGAAGGTACACGAAGTCCTAGCCAGAGGGTCTCAGGAATTCTGGAAGACTACCACAAAACTCTGTATTGCCTAATACAAAAGGTCAGTCATTCCATTTTTTGAAGATCATCTATTAAAAAAAAAATCAGTTCTTGCTAAATACAATAGGACTCTCTTTTTGTTTAATAGTTTATTTAGTCTAATATTTCAGCACTTCACATGCTATATAGTTCTAGATTTATTATAAGGTATATAATCATTCTCTATTGAAATGTTAAGACTATTGCTTTTCTTGAACATCAGGGAAGAATTTGATACACCACCTCCAAACGTATTTTATTTCATCATATCACAATACTTTTAACTCATTGCTTGAATATCTTTATTTTCCATCCTTAATGATGACATATGAGCGCATGTATTGCCCTACAGGAAAATTTTGTCAAAGCATGAATTCTATTACTATCCATTGTATTATAAACATGAAACTATTAAAAAATGTTCATATTAATTTATAATGGATTTCAGTTGGTAAGCAGCTGATAGAAGCAAAATACAAATCATCTCTAGAGGAATGCACCTTCAGCTGGGGCCTCAATAAAACTCCAGAGATAAGTTTCCAATAAATATGAGCTCACCACCAAAAATCACAATATAGACAAGAAACGAAGCTGTATAAAAGTCAACAAGTATAATAAAGCAAAACTATACCTATGTAGACATCAGTTATGGATTAGAGATTTTATGAAAGAGAACTGTGTATATTATAGAATTTAGTTTGTAAAACATCTAGCATTAAAGTTAGTTGGAAATGGATGGACTAGAATTTGTATAATTGTCTGTTATTTAAAAAAAAAATAGATACTGTCTTTCATTATATACAAAATTTCTTCCAGTTGCTTAAAGGAGCTAACCATAAAACTCATGACTCTAATGAATATTAGAAAAATTCTAGAAGGATATATTTATGACTTTAGAGTAGAAAGGAATTCATAAGAAACACTAAAAACAGAAGCCAGAAAGAGAAAATATAAGAGATAAAATATAAAAATATGTAAACTTCTGTTCTATTAACAATATATTAACTAATTAAAAGATAATAAAAATAGAAAGAAAATATTACAGCACAAAAAACAAAACATTAATATCCATGATATATAGGAAGCACCTACCAAAGAGGAGACAACCAAATTTAAAATTGTGCAAAGTCCATGAACCAAAACAAAACTGTAAGTGGATAATAAAAATATGAAAATGTGAATAGCACTACTAATAATTAGGAAAATAAAAATTAACATAATAATTAGGCATAGTATTTTCCATCAGAGTGAAAAAAATTATATAACAGTTTACATTTGTCGGATGTGTAAAGAAATAGACCCTTTCAAAATTGACGGTACAGAAATGATATAGTCTCTTAGGGAGACAATTTACCAGTGTTAATTATAATTCAAAATGTCACACCCAAAATTCCATACCAACTTTTATCTATTTATCTAAATGTAACACTACACATAAGTACAATCATCAATGGTGAATGATTTTATTAGAGATAAATTAAATACAATTTATATGTCTATCAATAGGGAAATGATTAAATAAATTATGTTTCACCCATACCATGAAATATTATGTAAAACTGATAAGAGTGAGATAATTAGCTTGGTACTAACATAGAAAGGTTTTTAAGATATATTGTTAGGTTGTTGTATGCTTTAATGGTTTATAGCAAGAAAACATTCATGTCTTACTAATTTAGAAAATTTTAAATTTAACTTTTAAAAGGAAAACAATTTAAAAAATAGAAAAATATTAAAACTAGAAAAAAATATTTTAGTAGAATCATTTGAAAAAATAGAAAAATCCCTAAGAGTGTATCAACTTTCTGATTGAGGAAAGATTAAAATTTTCATAGTATTGAGAGGTATACTGGATGCTTAAGAATTTTTAATAGCTGTAAAGAGTTCACTTTAAATTTTATAATAACAATATAAACAAAAACTATCATATTAAAATATGGTCATTTGAGTAGCGAAAATGACCTTTTGTTGTTTATTTGATGCCACATTTTTAAAAATTTGATTCCACATGTTTCTTAAGAGACCATTGTTGTTTCAGTTTCTTTTCCATTTGGTGGAAGTTTTTTAGAGATTATCATGTTTAAAAACATTAGTGAGTAAAGTATTTTAGGAGGGTTTAATATAAATCACATTACTTGAAATAAAATCTATTTGGGGGACACAGTTCAATTTATTATATTTCATTTTCTGAAGAACAAAGTCTAAATTATTTTATAGGTTTGCAAAGGAGTGAATTCAATATTCAGATTCATCGCTAAGCAATCTGGACTGGGTCCTAGTTGCTGTAGGACTTTACCTAAATTGTTTGCATTTCAACTGGCTCTTAATAAACAATTTAGAAATCTTAAAGTGATACTGTAAGTTGTTAATGGCATAAAGAAGGCTCTCATTAAGTATAAATCAATAGGCTGAATTCCTATTGAGACCAGGCTGTAGCACAGGATAAGAAATAATAGGAAATAAATTTGGGGACAGCAAAAGGTTAACAAAAGAAGACAAATCATGAGAAAACAGATCCTCTAGGGAGCTTAGACATCTACATTTTAAGAGAGGATATTAGCACCAATTATGTGTTAGGCATAGGCACTGACAATGCAAGGATACATAAAACATCCTCTCTGAACTCTCAAATCTTATGATCTAGCCCAGCTTTCTGAAATCTCCTTCCTAGCATGATTACTAAAATGCAAATTTCTCAGTGCAACCTACAGTTTAAAGCACAATGTAGCTTAATCTCATGTATTTAGACTCTCCGAGTATTGGTATATTTTAATAAACTACCCAAGTGATTTCTTTGCATTCTAGTCTAATTTGGTAAAATATGTTATCTTAAATTTTTGTTTGCTAAGGGAAATACCACTGAATTCTAACCTGTGTTTGGGGAGAGGCTGGGGTTGGGCTGGAGCGGTATCAAAGTTTTGAGTTTGGGGTGAGGGCCAGTCATCATGGAAATAACTACTAACAACATAAGGCACAGGAACACACAAAGTCCTGTAAAAATTGAGATCAACAAAAAATCTTTTTAGACACAGGGAAATAAGGAAAATTATTTTCAAGTGGATCCTGGGACCCTCCCTCTCTTTCCATTATAGTCATTTAAGTAAATTATATGTTGAAGTTCTTTATGTGAGTGAAGCAATATTGCAACATCAGTGTTGCATTAATTCATTTAACATGTGATGACTGAGCATCTCTGATAGACACAGACATGAGTTAAAACATATCTTGCTTTCAAGGAGCTCACAGTTCAGTGTAGAAGACTGGTATGAATATAAAAATACTAAGATAAATGCTAATAGAACTATAGAAATTGCTATTCATGTATTCCAGCAATCAAATCATGAAATGACTACTGAGTACCACACACCAGATATACCATGGTGAACAAAAATGGGGTCCCTGTTCATATGAGACTTCCATTCTGATGGGGAAAGCAGACAGTAAGTACCTACACCCATAACAAAATAGGGGATTATAAATTGTGTGAGTAAAGGAAGAAAACTGGGTGCATGTGGTTGTTATGGGATTACTAGGGACAAAGAAACTGTTTAAACATCATCTTTAAAACTCAATTTCTTACTAAATTTCAAAAGGATTAGCTTTTGAGTCTGGCAAGGTATTTTCTCTACTGTTTACGTGTTGATAGTCTGTCAAATGATTGTAAAGGTGACATCAACTCTCTTTTCCTGTTGTCATATTTGTCAGGTTACAACTCCAGAAATGAGCTCCTCGTGGCTGACAGTTCTTTCTGTGAGAGGAATATTCCAACTCTGTACTTTCTTTTCATTCAGCACAAGCTTACTTTTCAGACCAGCTGGGTATTAACATTTATGATTTTATGGTCTTAAGTTTACATATATAATCTTTGATTTCCTCACAGCCATAGATTTGATACGTTTTCTGTGCCTAGCATAACCTGGACTTCAAGAGCAAGAAGACAAGTTGAATCATATTTAATCGGGACTAGAAAAACAGTGTAATAGAAACCTCAGCTCTAGATACATGAATAGCTATTGCAGTAAGAGAAAATGGGCCTGTGGAGAATTGTTCACCACTTTGATGCCCTCCTTTGTCATCACTTTGAGAAGCACAAGAGTCTAAAAAAGTGAAAAATGCTCAGATGGCTTAAAGGGAAGTTGGTGTTCTGAGCCACTGGCATTAGAATAACAGAAAAAATGATCCCAGCATGGCTTCTTCAGATGTTTCCTCCAAAGCAGCCGCTCCCTCAACTGCACAGGCAACTTCTACATATAGCTGTATAATGATTCTAGCATGTTCTACACTGTTATGATTTGTCTGCTTATTCAGAATTACATATCAACATGTGCCCTGTGTGGAATACATGTTTAAAATACTCGTTGAGTGTGTAAATGAATTAATTAATTTTGAGTACCAGAATCATTGAACATAGTTGTAATTTGTGAGCATCTGAGAATATGTTATTTCATATACAGACTCATGTGATAAAATAGTTGAACATGAAATTTAGTGGTAGGCAAGCCCAGGTTAAATCCTGTATTTGGCACTTAGAAATTGTGTGCCCTTGAGAAGCTTACGTAACTACTCTAAGCTTTGGTTTTCTAGTCTTTAAAATAGTAAAGCTAATAATAATAGTTATCTCTTAGGCATGTTGCGGGGATTGCCTGAAATATTACCTGAAAATAGCTTAGTACGCTGCGTAACACTCAAAATGGCACTAGTTGTAGTAGAAATTTAAAACACAGATTTAGTTTGCCAACTAGGGGAAGTACATTCTACAAAACTTCTACAAAATATGTTGAGAATTAGAGTGAACTATTTTAAAGCATCTCTTAAGATGTTTCCAAGTTCTTTGAATTGCTAAATAACTGTAAATTCATCAAGTGTGATGCAAGCTGTACTTCCGTTCTCAGTGCCTAGTAGACATTCAATGAATATAACTTGGGTAAATGCAGGGATTTCCCAGTTTTTGACAAGATGATAGTTATGGATTTTGCATTTGAGGTACAAACTTAAAATAACAAACCCTGAAAAATATCCTGCCAATTAGAGCCTGCCATAACCATATTTTTATGACCTAGGAACAATTTTTTTTTTTGTAGTGACCGAGTATTGAGGAATAAGAGAAACTGACCTGTCCACCTAAAATGACAATTGAAGCAAAACATAGCTCTTTGGTCAGTCAATAAAAATGGATGAGGAGATGGACACTTCTCAGCTTAAGTGATAATGAAACTGATAGTTCTTGGTGTCCCTCTTCCAAGCTCTATACATTTTTAGACTTTTATTTACTTATTTATTTTTGCTTTTTTTTCATTTCATAGTCTAAAAATGCCCATACTAAACCATTCTTACAGTTTCCCGATTCCTAATATAAACAGTTCAAATGTTGCCTGGAAAATTTACTATGCTTTTTTATTCACAACAACAAAATGCACCAAGTGTAATACAGGCATGAAAACAAGCATACTCGATAGACACATAAAGTAGTTTATAACATTTACATGACGTTCTTGAAAATAGTGGTAGACTCATGAGAGAGCCCAGTGTTCCTAGTTATGTATTGCTGATCTGTTCCTCATACCCTCTCAACTTTCATTCGTTCATTCATCCATTTACGTATTTATTTTTTGTTATTCTGTATTTCATAAAACAACTCTACACTTTGGGTGTGGTTTTTACTTAAATTCATTATTCTTGCTTAGGATATCATTTGGTCCTTGTATGTTCACTAGGATGTCCCTATATCTCAGAGTCGGTATTCACTTTTACAGGAGTTGTTTTTCATTTATATGAAGCAAAGGGAAAAAGTGTACACATATATGATACTGTGTAAATATACATGAACAATAGTTTGGAGGCTTCCTTTTTTTTATTTATTTATTTTTTTAGAAACACCAAACAGACACGCACAACCCCACACAAACAGAGAAAAGGAAGTCCACTAAAAATAAGTGATATTTCATTACTTTTAGAAAAAGTGTTGGGAATCCGGAATCCTTGCCTTTCTTTTCCCCCTACAATCAAAGTAGTTTGGGTAGTGTTATTAATTTCATGCTCTTAGAAATAAAACAATAAAATTCCTTGACAAAACTGCTGGAGAACATTATGAAAAATGTTGCAGTAGGAAAAGAAAAGAGTACATGAGCATACAAGCCAATGCACTGATACAAGGAGAAAAAAACCATACAGCTTCATCTTGGCCATGGTAACATATTTTAGCTTGATGTTTGTCTAGACTTTTTGATGAAAATATTGTAGGAGAGGCTATTAAAAGTGAAAAAAGATCTATGAAAACTATTTCTCTTCTCTCTAAAAATAAAGGGCATCAAATGTGAAGTTATTCACTTAATAAATGCTTAAAACAGCATTCTAGTTATGCTGTAACTTAAACAGTTTGCCCTCAGAACACATTGCACATGAAGATAACAAAGGAAAACTTGTAGTAAATTATATGTACCTTATCAGATTGCAAAGTAACCTAACAAAATGAACCTGAAAATAGTTAATTAAATAGTGCAACAAAGTTTTGGTCTCTAGACTGCATAGTTTTCTCCATATTTTCTATTTTTGTTTATAAGTACAAATGTGTTCACAGTACAATTCTGGAATACTTTGCAATGCAGTTAAAGGATACTAAGTATATTTTTATCATATGATATTTACCTTCTGTAAAGTTGAAAGCACTAGATTTATTTAAGGGACATTTTGAAATTTAATTCAAATGGACTTAACAAACATGAAATGGAGCAATATCAATGTGTTTATGCATCTGTTCATCAAACCAACATTTATTGAGTACCCACAGCATACAAGGCCCTGTGAAAATCACTGGGTATTCAGGAATGTCAGGACAGAAAGGGGCCCACCTTCACAGAGTTTACCACCTAGTAATAATAACATATTTCTACTGTGCTTTCATACTGTGTAAAGCATTTTCACAAACATTGCGTTGCCTATTTCTTATTCTTTGAGATAGGTGTTATTACACCCAGCTTCTAAATGAGACTATTGAAACTTGGAAATTTTAAAACTGGGATGTTTAGTGATGGCTACAAATACATATACAGGTTTTCAACCACAAAAATAGCCATTTATATTTTGTTGCACTTAATGGTTTTGTCAATAAGGTTGCAATCAGAAGATAGGGACCATATAGTAATTGAACAAGTAAAGTTTACAATAAAGAATTATTAACTATAAGAGGAGATAGGGGTAACAGGAAATTGGATACCGAGGGGTAAAAAATACTCCAAGGAATACAGAAATAGTAGGTATAGGAAACAACCACTACCTCTAGGGGTAAGGCAGAGCACCCAATGTAGAAACAAATCAGTCACACCTGTTAGAATAGCTATCATCAAGAAGACAAGAAAAACAAGTGTCGGTGAGAATGTGGAAAAAGGGAGACTCTTTGCACTGTTGATGGGAATGTAAATTGGTTCAGTCCCTATGGAAAACAATTGAGAAGTTCCTCAAAAATTTTCAAAAAGAGTTGCCATGACCCAGCAATTGCATTTCTGGGTATATATCCAAAAGAAATGAAAACAAAATATTGAAGGGATATATGCACTCCCATGTTTATTGTAACATGATTTACCATAGCCAAAACATGGAAACAACCTAAGTGTCTGCCAAAGAATGGATGGATAAAGAAGATGTGGTACGTAGATACAATGGAATATTATTCAGCCATGAGAAAGAAGGACATCTTGCCATTGCGACAACGTGGATGGATCTTGAGGACATTATGCTAAGTGAGACAAGTCAGATAGAGAAAGACAAATATTATCATTTGACATGTGATATCATTCATATGTGGAATCTAAAAAATACAAAAACAAAAAAACGATCTTGTAAAATCAGAGAGTAAAATGGTGGTTACCACGGGTTGGGGTGTGGGAGAGTGGGAAAGATGTTTAAGGGTGCAAACTTGCAACTAATAGATAAATAAGTCCTGGAAACCTAATGCACAATGTAGTGATTATAGACAATATTGTACTATAAATATCAAATTTGCTAAGACACTAGATCTTAATAATTCCCACCACAAAAAAAGATACGATAATTATTATATCACGTGTTAGAGGTACTAGCTACATTATAATGACAATCACATTGCAATATATAAATGTATACATCAGCATGTTGTACACCTTAAACTTCCATGATGTTATATGTCAAATATATTTCAATTGAAAAAAAAATCTGGAAGTGGACTCTTGCCCTTTACGACTGAGATCCAGTTGTATCTGGAGAGGGAACTATGGTGGCCCACTGGATGGCAGAAAAGTTCATTGAGGGGCTTCACTGGGAAATTGACTGGGAAATCACATTCTGGGTCATGAGGGAGGTACCATGGAGAGGTGCCATGTGCTGCCGGCCACAAAGTGCTGCGGATGCCTGCCAGGAAAGAGAATGCCCAGAAACCAAGAACTGCTTCTCCTCCAGAATCCCTCCAGGGTACTGTATTGATGAAGCTTACCATCTTGTCAGCTGCCAAGGGAGAAGTGTCCCAACATCGCAAGTAGAGCTTCACAGAGTAGATTTGGAGCTTAGAGGAATAGAATGATCTATGGTACGTTGGGATATCAAGAATATTTAGATACATTTTATCATATCATTTATTTGTCACAACCAAATGATGGAGATACATATGTTATTCTTATATCACGGTGAAGTCATTTAAAAATATAGGTTATGTAATTATTTCTAAAAGATAAAGAATTTTAAGATCAATTGTTTTGCTCCTGACTATTGAGAGTAAAACTACAGCCTGGTAATCGAAAACATTGAATTTGAACCAGACTGTTGTGATCCAGTTTCTGCCTGTCAGACTTTAAGCAAAATATGTTGGGAAAAATATTTAATTTCCTTGTATCTCTGTTTCTTCATTAAACACTAACAAAGAAAGGACTTACCTTGTGGATTTCTTATGATTATATTGGATGATGTTTGCAGGGTGCTTGGAATATAACTGGTACATGCATAATGCTAATTTATAGACTTCTGTTGTTACTATATATATTTTATTAAGTTACATCTTCCATGACAAAATCTTAAATATCTGAGATAAAGAATAAAAATCTACATGCATCCTGGAAAGAAAAATCAGTCACATACTAAACAACAAGACAAACAATAAGACAAAAGTCAACCTTCACTGAGTATTTATCCAACCTATGCAATACTTGAAAACAGGAGAACGGCATGTGCAGGTTCAGCGGAAAGGAGATTATTAATACATAATTTCATAAACAATCTAGTTGTTTCTTATTTGTGTATATAGGCAACAGAAACATGAGACAAAAATTATGTGGCTCTCAAAAGTTCATCTACTTGTGTATAATCTGACGGCAAATGACAGCATGTTCTTATTTGAAAATTTCAATGAGTTATTGTTTTGTTTTTGTTCTAAATCTAACATGTGACTTTCCATTACAAAACAGAGAAAGTTTAAAAAATAAAAATTATTCATATTTCTACTCATAGAGAAACAGGTGTATTTCCTTCTTGTTTTTTTCTGTATGCATGTACATGAATTAAGCATATAGAAATATACATTTTTAAAAATTGATGTTGTACTAGATATGTAGTGATATTCTACATTTTACTTAGATGTGTGGTGGTATTTGATTGTGGTTTTGTTAGTTATAGTAATTGTGGAGATTTTCAAATATGTAATCATGCTATCTGAGAATAATGTTAGTTGTACTTCTTCCTCTAGTCCTTATGTCTCATATTTCTTTTTCTTGCCCTAGTACCTTGGCAAGGCACTCCAGTATGGTGCCAAGTGGAAGGGGTGAAAGTAAACATTTTTGTCTTATTTTTAATAAAGACAAAGCATTCATATTTTTATCATTGTGTGATGTTAGCTATAGGATTTTCTGCACATACTGTTTATAAAGTCTAAAAAGTTTCCTATTATTCTGTTTGTTCAAAAATTTTAATTATGAATGGGTATTGAATGTTGTCAAGTATGTTTCTTCAGTTATTGAAATGATAAATGACAAAATTTTTAATCTATAGTTATAGTGAATGACTTTATTTCCTTTGGAGATGGAAATGAATTTGCAACATTGTTCAGTTAAAAACAAATGTGGACCATTGGGTATATAAGTCTCCCATTTGTATAAAAATGAAAAGTATGGTTTCATATACACATATATGTATACATGTGTTTTATGCATATATAAATACATATGTGTGCTTTTATAGACAGAGAACATTTCAGGATACATGAAAAACTTAACAGCAATCAGTTGCCCATATGAAAAAGGAATGGGTATCTGGGCTAGCAGAAAAGTTTTATTTTATGCATATTCTCTTATACTCTGTGAAATGCTGACTATGAAAATAGTACCTACCTCTATTTCTTATAGTTGTGTATTGCATTTAGCATTAAGTATTCTGTGAGCTGAAGTACAAAGTGAGCCTTTAAAATAATTGATTTTTTTTTCCCAATTATTTAGTTGAGTTTCCAAACTTTGGGAAATTTCTTCCATTATTATGTTTACTGTTGTTTGATTCAGAATCGTTATTTTTATTCAACTAAAAGGAATGTTGATTTTAATGCCAGTTTCAAAGCATTTGAAGTAATGTAGCTTCATAAATTGTAATTTTGTTGGGACTCGTGTACCATATTGGCTTATTAAGTTTTGTACCTCACTCTTTTTTAAAAAAAAATTATTGGGGTGACAATTGTTAGTGAAATTACATAGATTTCAGGTGTACAATTCTGTATTACATCATCTATAAATCCCATTGTGTGTTCACCACCCAGAGTCAGTACCTCACTCTTCTCTTTCCTTTTTTCTGTTTATTCTTCTGATGAAATTTAAAATTTGGTCACAACCTGAAGATCTTACCTTGACCACTCAAACTGAAGTGTTTACTTTTTTTTTTTTACTCTGATTTCTTCTCCATAAAATTATCCCACACTATGTATACATATATCTATTTGTATATTTACTAGGGCCCATGAATGTTTTGTTCATCCTATAAACACTACATCTAGCACAGCACTTGACATACAGGTGCCCCATAAATGTTTGATGACTTGCTCACTCAATGAATGAATGCAGGAATGAAGGATTGAATAAACTTATCAAACTCCAAAAAAAAGAAAACCCTCAATTTTATTTCCCTTGCTTTTCTCCACTCTTGAGATTTAATGCCACCGAGTTTATTTTAATCTGTGATAACAGCCCTGAACTATTACATCATTAAGGTAAGATCATGTCATCAATGCTAAAAATGTATTATTGCCCATATACATTTTCTCAAAGTTTTTTGTTTGTTTGCTTGTGGGTTTTGTTTTGTTTTGGTTTGGTTTTTTTTTGCATTTACATTCAATTTTGTAACTACAACTACAATATTTGTTTAATTTTAACTAAAATAAGAAATCATTTTATACAATAAATTTCTCATTCTTCTATTTTTGATTTTGAATCATCTTTTGCACGCTTGCAGATATATTTTAGTTGCTTCTCCAGTGAGGATATAGTAATCATTTTCTTTACCTGAGAAAATTTTTATATATTGAAAAATATGTCTTTATATCCCTTATACATAAATAATAGAAGCTTTTCTATAAAGAGAACCTTCAATCAAATTTATGTCCATCATACAACAAACGAAAACAAAACACCTTGTATACAATATTCCACTCTATCAGAATATAAAATGTTTTAGTGAGGAACTCTGAAGCCAGCTTGTTTTTTTCTTATTTGTTATTTCTTATCTTCAAAATTCAAAAGTGTTATAAGGACATATCCCGCTGTCTTGATGAGCCTTAGGTTTGTTTTCTCAGATCTTTTTTCAGCTAATTTTTTTTTTCTTTTAAATTTAATTATTTATGTCCTTGCTATTTTTCCCTTTATTCTTATGAAATAGTACTGTTTCTCTGATGATATCTATATCCTTCATATCCATTATTATCCAGGTCATCAATTTTTATCTCTGATTTTCCTCCTGCATTACAGGAAAAATTGTCAAATTTTTCCCCATTTGATTGACTGATTTTATTTAAATTATTTCCTGTGTCCTTTTTCTATATCAAATGCAATTTAAATTTTTTTATTGAATTTCGCATTTTCTTGCAACCTATTGTAGCTTTCACTTTTTCCATTCTTTCACTTCATCCTATTTTTTCATTAATAATACCTATTACAGTTTTGTAGAAGTTTCTCCTGAATCTTTTTGAGCATATCAAGAATATAACTTGTAAATTTTTCAGCTATTTTAGAAATAAACTAATTTTAAAAGCTATGTTATCAATTTACCTCACCATATCAATTCCTCTTAACATCTTCCAGCAATGCCTCTTTATGATGTCTTGACTTATTTACTTTAGTTGCATTTTGTTGAGATTGATTCAGGTTTGGCTTTCCCTTCAGATAAGATGGGTCAATTTTTCTTATTGTACAATTACTGAACGCTTGACTCTTATAATTTCTTCCATATGTTTTCCTTTTTCCCTCTGAAATACATCTGAACTTTTTAATTTTTAGTCCTATCCAAATTTGCTGAATAGAGGTTGAAACTTCCCCCATTCCTTGTAATACTAACTTAGATTGTCAGATACAATGTGTAGACTTTCCTTTGTATGATACAAGGTGTGAAAAATTACACAAAATTCCATATGCACTTTCTAAAGTGTTTCCTTAGGAATATAATAACCCATCCCATCTCCTCCCTTCTGTTCTGGGAGATGCGGTGCATGGATAGGTATATACTGAGCAGGGTAGGGGTATAGACAAGTCAGGACTATAGCTCAGGTTGGTCCCGAAGATATTTCACATGGTATTTGGGGGAAGACCTACAATACCTTGGGTCATAGCAACATGAGATTGTGTAATGAATCAATCTTTCTCAGTTATTTGAGAAACTATGCGTCCACTTCTGATTCAGAGGATGCTCTATGCAATTATTCATATTTGTTGTTCTCCATGATAACCACTATTGAAAATTCTGTATAAACCTCAACCTATTCTCTCCTCCTCTTCCTCTCCCTTTTCTTCCTCCTCTCTTGCTCATTTTTGTCTTTGTGTTCTTCTTTGCCTTCTTCTTGCTCACACAAATACACCAACACACAAATAAATACTCTCTGTAATTATTAGCAACGTGTGCTATTTTGTGCTGCCTTTTCTTTTTTCTCTTTTACTATTTTAATTGAAAGTTGATAAGGAGCCTATCAGGAACATCTTGGCTTCTATTATTTTTTAACCAGGTCGCTCCATAATTATAATTTATGTCTTTTTTTAATGGATCTAATTCCATAGATTCCCTAGAGTTATTTTATTCATTCCAGTCTTTCTTACAAGGGACATGTCTAATCCAAATTATATTTAAAGGATAGGGATGATTCACACACCGATGTACCTCGTGAAGAAATTTTTGTGTCTTTATTTTTCATATTGGGAGCCAGGTAATAGAAATCTCCCTGAGTATGGACCACAATGATTAGTCAAGAGGAATCTTCATTTGGCTTATTAGCAGGTGATTACACATCCCTATTTGCATTGGGCTCTCCCAGATTGTTCTGTTGTGCTAGCATAGTTATTAATAGTGCTCTTCCACTCTCAAAACCACCCTGGCTTGCATGATAAATTACATGATCGCCCAATATAAGACTATGAGTTATGATTTAAGTATGAGTCATATATGCCTAAACACCGTATTCATGCTTCCTTAATATCACGATGTAATTCAAATGAAATTAAACTTGAATAGGTGAAAATTAGAGTTATTTAAATTCAGTTGCAATTCAGTTACTAATACCCTAATACTCACATGACAACTGAATGGATCATGCCACCACAATATTCAAAATACATTGCTAAACCTTAATTGGTGAGCTAGTGTTTCGTGTATGCTAGACAAGTAATGTAGAATATGAGCATATATCTACTCAAGTTCTTTTAAATTTAAAAATTTTACAATTTTTGTTCTTTATTCTTAAAAGTCTTAGATGAGCCCCATTGGTCCAGGGATTATATAGTAGATAACTAAAATATAGTTTTTCTGGCCTTAAAGTCCTTGTTTATCTATTCCTCTTATCTCTGGGATGTCCAGGGATAGTTCGCTCCACTGTCATGAACAAAGAGGGCCTTGCCAGAGCCTATCTATTGCAGGCCTACGTGAGGCCTTAACCACAGTATTGATTAATAAGTGAACGAGGTGATCCTTCTCAAAGCATATCATCTAGCATACTTCATAGTGATTGGATAAAACCTTTAGATTAAGGTCAACATAAATAATATATGCAAAATAACCCAAACATATGAACAGAATTGAGTCAACAGAATTGAGTGAACAGAATTGAGTCCAATCCCCACTTTTTGTCTTTGGAGAAGTTACTTAACTTCCCTCATCCTCAGTCTCCTTCTGTGGAATGGTGGTAACACCAAAATCTTTGGGTTTCTGTGAGAATAAGAGAAAATAAATGCAAATGACCTACTAAATCCCTGGTATAGTCCTTTTACAAAGTGTAGATATTATTAAGAAAAAATTAAAGGAAGAAGAAAGATTTACTGTTTTTCCTGGAAACTTTTCATGTTAATGAACAAGAAAAGAAAATGAGACAAATGAATTCCTAGATATGTCTACCTTTTATGATAAGAATAGGCTTCAATCAACAAATGGTAGCACCAGCAAAAGTAGAAAAGGGAATAAATATAAGATGACTGATGACCTAGTTAAGAAGAACATAAACTTTTTAAGTCCCCTAACCAGATACATTTTATTTCAATAATACCTACAAATGTACACTCATAAGTGGACCAAATTCATATTCAGTTTCACCTCAAAGGAGGTCTTTAGCAATAATATGACTTAATATGTCAATGGCTGTTTTGTTAAATATTCTTCATCATAGGCTTAGATAAGACATGGATTTCAACTTGTGAAGAGAACACCTATACTCGATGACAGAAGTAAGCTGAAATAATGGGGTGGCACCTCTGCTATTCACTTAGGTATAAATTGAACAATATAAGGGAATGGAGATGTGGCTCCTCAGTTTCCTATGCAAAAAAGACTTAGAATTTAGTGGACAGTAGCTATCTGATTCAACCGTGTCATATTGCTACAGAAAATTCAGTGAATACTTTTCAATATTTAATATAAAAATTGAGACCAAGGACTTTTATTTAGTATCCACCCATCGTACTGGTTACTAATCTTCTCTTTTGTTGTCTCCAATCCACTGTTAAACCTTTCATTGCATTAATTTCTGATAATTGTATTTTTCAATTCTGGAATGTCTATTTCATGATTGTTTTGTAATTTTAATTTTCTTGTGAAATTCTCCCTATTTTATATATTTTGTTATTTTGTATATTATCATAAATATGTTAATCTTAATTATTTTAGAGTCCTTGTCTGCTAATTTAAATATCTACACCATCTGCTTCTTTTCCTGTTTTTCTTTTCCTTTCTCTTAATTACCAGTGAAGATGTTCTGTCTTTGCAAGCTTCGTTTTTTTTTTTTTTAATTGAAAGTCAACCATTGTGTTTTTGACAATAAAGGTGAAAAGCTCATGATGATGTTACTTTCATCAGAGAGGTTCAGCCTTTTCTCTGCTACGCAGACATAGTGGAGTTGGGAGAGAGGCTGGCCACCTTCATTTAGGTTTTTCATTCAGAATCTGTCAGATCCTTTTCTCCCCAGCACTGAGACTACAGAAATCTCTGCTCTACTTTTCAGCGGTCTTCACCTTGGATATTTAGCCTTCTCCCCTGTGAAGCTTCAGAATTTGGCAAATATATTGAGGGGGAGACTGGCTATGTATGAGTTTACTGAAGTCACCAATTTTTCCACCCCAAGCTTGATCAAGTACCAAAATCTTTGCTGGTTCAACTGTCTCCCATCTGCCGGAGGGCAAGACAGGATCCTTACTCTGCCTCTGGCTAACACTTTACTATCAAGCACCTCCAGGGACAAAGCAGTTGTTGCAGATTATTTTAAAGTCAATTATTCTTTCCTTTAAGGACTTTTAACTGTTACCTGTCCTCCTAGTGGCTCCTTGTCTCCTAAGTATCATGAAAAAAATGAAGACTATTTCACTTTGTGTTTGGGCTTATGATTGTAGTCTGCTATCCTGTGAAATTTTGGAAAAAGGGGAGAAAAACGAATTTGAGGTTCAACTACTCTCCAATTTTGTCACTCTAGTCCCATGTAACTGCAAAAAGTTTTCTGTTTTTCTGTACCCCTGCAGTAGTGCTCTTCCTGGGCTCAGCCCAGATTCTCAGCCCTAGCTGCATCTAGAACTGACAGATAACCTTCAGGGATAGCTTCAAAGCCTCAGATACCATTTGAAATGTTCTTGCATTGCTTGAATTATACTCCCTCTGGTCCTTAGTATTTGGCTGATGTCTGATGCCTTACATACATTATTTTTGTAATTAATCCAGCTTTTCTAATTGTTCTTAGTGGGAGCATTGGTCTGATGCTAATTATTCCTTCTCACTAGAAACAACACTCCTATGTAGGTTTCAGTTGAGTACAAGTTTTAATAGGTAGAGGTATCTAGGCACTGTGAAAATAATTTAAAGTGTGTTTATGGATTGGATAGGGGGGAACATTTTCCATTTAAACTTTCTAAGATTTTAGATACAGGGAATCACCTTGTGTATCTTTCTACGTGTCTATCTATCTATCTACCTACCTATCTATCATCTATCTATCCACCTGTCCATCCTTCTTGCTTTCATAGTAATATCCTAGTCATTGATTAGATTGCCATTACATAAAGAATGAAAATCAGTGTCTGAAACAAATGAAATAACAAATGGTAAGAATATACGGCTAATGTCATTGTCTTCAAAACTAAAATGAATAAATAAATTGTATGATAACTATTAGGCTGATTCAAAAGTAATTGTTGTTTAAAAGGTTAAAAATAATTGCACAAACCGCAATTACTTTTTGCACCAACCTAATAGTTAATTCTATAACTGAATTGTTCTTTGATCTTAGGATAATCAATTTATGCATGCTACTATACATCTCATATTTATTGCTTAATCTATTATCAATTGTTTTATAAAGTTCCATTAAGGTTTCTTTTTCTATCCATTATTTTTTCTTTTACAATGCATAATCATTGAGTCTTTGCCCTATTATAAACATTGAAAAATGAGAACAACATGAAAAAATAATTTATGTATATTTATTAAAATCAAATATATTTCTTTCCTGAAAGGGCAAGAGCAGAAAGTTTGAAGTGACGTTATCTTGAGTGAAACTTAAATGTGAAGAAAGCTATCACTACAATGGAATGAGGAAGCATATGGTTTTCAATAAAGAGAGAAAAATGAAGAAGCTAGAAGTCAGACCTTTGAATCACTATAATAGTTACAAAAAAGAAAACCACCATGAGCATCGTTAGCATCTATAGGCAAACACAAGAGTAAGGCTGACTGTATTTACCTTTAGGATCAATCTTCTCATAACTTCATTTGAACTGGTTCAATTTTCGATCTAGTGCCAATTTCCTAAGTATACAGTCAGGTAAAGTAATAATAATTTTTAAACACGTATTGATCCTTGATTTAGTCTGTATTCATTATTTTATCTGTATTATGTCTTTTAATCTTCACAACAATTGTTTAAAGTAGGTAAAGTTAGTCCTGTTTAGTCACAGGTGAGTAAAATGAAGCTTCGACAACCTATGAAATTTACTACATCACAGGGTTTACTTAGTGTCAAGGCTGAGCTGAAATCCTGTGCTCTAAATCAACATCATCCTATAGAATTTTCTGCAACAATGGAAATGTTCTATATCTGCACCAGTACATAGCCACTAGCCATATGTGGAAATCGAGGTCTTGAAATGTGCCTGGTGCAGCCGAGAAGCTGAATTTTTAATGCATTGAAATTAAAGTAGTCACATGTGTCTGGTACCTACCATACGGGACTAGCACGGCTCTAAAATAATTAGACTATGCTGGCTCCTGATCCTGAACAATCTTGAACAGTCTTGTGGAGTATGCAGGAACACCATTTTAGAAACTTTTTCTTAGAGTTAATCCGCTGGAATATCATTCCTTGACCTACTTGTAATAGAAATCAATATTGTATATGGGGGAAAATATAATGTATATACTGGTCTTTATTCATTAATGATATGGTAAATAGCTCATCTGTAAGCATTTTGTAGGAAATAAACACTATGTAAGTCAGGTGCTTTCCTTAAGTCAGAGGGCAATTTCCTCTTTCTTTGGATTTGTTGTGATACACATTTAACACCAAACTAGGAAAACACTAAAAAAGAGGAAAGACAAGGGAAGCTGGTTGTTTTACATTTACTTAGGATATATTAGATGTTGACATTATGGAGCTAAATGGCAATTCTAGGTGAATTCCTTTATTTCCTGTTAGGTTGGGTTGGTAGGGTGTGCTGAGTAAGTAGAGTGGCAGCAAAGGACATTTAATATGATTCTCTTAGGAGCATGTGAGGTAACTCCTTTCCGCTGCCTGCCCTTCCTCATGCCAAGTGATTTAAACCTAATATTACTGGACAGAAATCACAGGGTAAGTGTGCCCTAGAATGCCTTCTAACCTCTTTTCCCCTCACATTTTTAACCTAAAGAACACTTCCTTTACTCTAGAAACACAACAATAGTGTTTTGCTTTATATATGAAGCCTCAAGAAGCAAACCGTTTTCTATACCTAAGAATGTTTTGTAAATAAAACAATGTATCCTTTTTCTGAGAACCCAAATTCCACCAAAATAAATTGGAACTTTCTCTACATGTTTAATTTTCATATTTTTGACTCTTAAAATACTGAAATTATTAAAACAGATGCAAGTACTTCAAGTACTTTTCCTCATCAATGCTGGTTATTTTTCAGGCTTTGTTCAGAAGTTGAGAGTTGGCGTGATGGCCATGGGTATAGAAGAGAGTTTGATTGACTGCACATGTGTTAGAGCCATGCACACATACATGCCGAGAACACCACGAGGCAGAGTGCCCTCAGAGACACACTTCTGAAAAGAGTGGTGACTCAAGCCCCACCTATACCCAGCTCAGTTCCTAAAAATAGGTACCAATTTGCATCCTTTAGACACAGGGCTAAAATAAATTCAGCCTTCCCATCTACTTGCTTGATAGACCCTTCAGTGGAGCTGGCCTCCACTCCACCGATTGCTTTCAGGGGACTGGGAAATTTGCTGTACACAAAACGAGGAAGGAAACTAGTCTGTGAAGAGCTGTAAAGATATATGACATTTCCACGAACTTGGGGTTAAGTCTGTGTATTACAAAAGGTATGTGTAATATAGGCATTGATATGTGTCTGCTTCCGGGACTGTAAAATGTTCTTACTGATTGCTTAAGATCAATGAAGACCATAGGTCAAATTGTAATTCTTATAAAAGGAAGTATTCAGTCGGATTTTCTTTTTTATGGCAATATTTAGCATTACTTTGTATTATTAAATTTAAGGCTTCATAAATTAATCTATTTGCAAAATTAGCATTTTTTTTTATATTTCATATTGAAGAATAATGAGCCAAAGGTGATAAATAGTCATGAGTGAAAATTATACTCCAACTTACAACTAAAAGGGAAAACTGAAAAATGGTGTATCTTTTATGAGCATAAATTGATAACATAGGCAATGAATATATTTTAAAAATATAAACTGTATATGTATATTTTAGAATTCGGTGAGGGAAAGAAAGAGTTGAAAATTATTTTCATCTGTTGCAGCTTGCTCAAAGAAATGTATGAAAATTATTCCTTCCCCAGCCTTACTTTGATTTTGCACTTCTTGCTCCAGCCACAGTCTGATCTCTTTTGGGAGTATTACTGGAGTAAGGATTAAAGAATCAGGTTCTTACATGTTTTGCAGAATTAAGAAAAGCACTGCCAGTTGGAGCTGCCAGCCCTAATTATAGTAACTGCAAATTTAAAGAGAGAAGACTGAGATTTTACTTTAAAAGTATCATGGCCTACATACTATTTCAAATGGATTTTTTTCTGTCTTCGATTGCTTGTGAACACCTAATTTGGTCCTGTTGTGCTGTAAGTGTTTAGACGTTAGAGACTGAAGTGATTTGGGAGAGACATTGTAACAGAATCTCTTAACACACCAACTAAAAGCAGGGACACTGTAAGATTACATAATACAGAGTATAAATTTAGCCATCTGGTGCGGAACTGAAAAATATTTTATTTTTACCAGGGCTCTATTTGGTCACTGATAAGCTTTAGGGTGTTTCAGTTTTGTGTGTGTGTGTGTGTTTTTTTTTTTAATTATATGTGCAGGTTGTCAAAAGATGAGTAAAATATTTACCTCAGCTACATTCAGAGTCATGCATTTTAACATGAAAGAAACCTGTTTTGAGTTTTAGAAGATATGACTACTGAGTGGCAGAAAATATCGGGTGAGAAATGAGAAAGCCTTAAACTCTAGGCTTAAATGTTTCTCTACTTCTCTGCCTAATATTTGAATATTTTACCTTCTTGCTATCAGCATGTAAATGAAAACTAAATCCATTTTTTAAAGTCAGTCAGCATTTCAGATGCTTGCAGTATGGCAAAGTGCCAAGTGTTTGGGGAGAACATAGTCTGGAGTTTTGAATAAATATTTCTGCTTTCATCCAGTGTTGGGTATCCTTAAGATACAACTTCCCTCAACCACCTGAAAAATAAAAGTAGACATTCTTTAATTATCACTGAGAGCTTGACTTCAGAAAATGGTCGCGCAAAAACATCAGCCTGAGCCTCACGTCTTCTGTGATTACAGAGGAACCAATGATTAGTTGTCTTTCCTCAGATTTACTTTTGAGTAAAAAGCTCACAAAACTCTTGGATCATTTACTGTTGTTTACCATTGATAGCTGTCTGTTATTAGGTAGTGCCAGCTTTCTGCCTCCCACTTACACATACCACAATTGATAAACCTCTACACGTCAGTGTTCTTTTTACTTGTTTGGTTAAACTTTACTTGTGATGAGGCAATTTGGGCTTGGACTCTCCTGGTAACCTTAGTACTAGAAACTGACATTTCCTCTCTTCTCTCCTTGCCTTCCTCTGTCTCTGTCCCCTTCTTTCTCATGCACTCACACAATTCTGGTCAATCAGACACCATTTTGTAAGACCTGTTTGATAGCTAGGAGTCGTGTGTAGATTTTGTAATTTATAGAGCAGGGAAGACACTTCCTAAGTGCCTGGCAGTGTAATTCCAAGATTTTTGATTGAACTACCTGTGGGGGATCAAATTTAATTGACATTACATTGTCCATTTTATTTGCTTCTCATCCCCCTTTTTTGAAAGCATGAAAGTTACACTTCGAAATTTAATTAAACTGTAATTTGTTTTTCCTGCCTCTGAAACAAACCATGCTCATTCAAATTATAGATAATCCCTTACACAGTAGTGGGTAACTTCAGACTTTTCTGATTCAGGAATTCCTCTTTTAGAACACTGATTTATTCCATATAGGTGCATGATTTTTATATGACTCTGTGCTGTTATATTGTGGTGTTTTATTTTTCCTGACACCACTTCTGATGGCAAATGTGTGATTTTTTTCTGACACCAACTGATTCTCCAATTCTCTGACACCAACTAGGTGTACAACAATTCAATTTGATTCAATTCAATTCGATTCGATTCAATTTAGTTCAATTTGATTCCATTCCATTTTCACACTAATGCCCATAGTTAAAGGAGACCTCACAGATTGCCTCCACTACAGCCTACAACTCAGAGTACAATTTAGAAACAGCCAAGATGGGGCGGGGGTGGGGGGCGTGAGGGATAGTAACATAGAGCTTCCATGCCCTCTCTGAGTTTGCCACTCATCAACACATTCACCAATCCGTAAGCTCACCAAACCCTGTTGTTGTTTAGAGGTTTTTATCAAGGTTTCGTTATGTAGGATTATTGTCTAAATCATTGACCACTGGGGACTGAATTCAATCCTTAGCTCTCTCCTCTTAGAGGTAGGAAGTGGGGTTCAATGTTCTAACCCTCTAATCATTTGGTTGGTTTTTCTGGCCACTGGCTCCCATCCTGAAGCTACCTCTACTCTCACCCTGCCCCGCAGGCAGCCAGGAGTAATCATATTAGCATACTACAGACTCTGCCACTCAGGATTCCAAGGGTTTAACAGTTCTGTGCCAAGAACAGGGGCAAAGACCAAATATTTATTTATTATACCACTTATATCCACAATGTCTCTTCTCTTTTGAAATGCTACCTATGAACTCCAGAATAAAAACTATTTATTTTCCTAATCGTTGGAATCCGTCTCTCACAAATTTAACTAACCTGAGTTTTTTGTTTTTTGTTGATTTTTTTTTTCATTTGTACTATATAATCGGTAAAATTACAAAGAATAATGACAAACTGATAGTTATGCAATGAAAAGAGCAAAGGTTTTGTTTTCTTAAAAAAAGTTGACACTCAGTAAATTCAATGAATCATTTGTGTCTCTTTTGACACAACAAATGACAGTGTGGCTATATTTAATGACTCTTAAGACTTTGGGCCTAAATGATGGCATAAAAATAATCCGCCAGTAAGTAGCACAATAGGAATCTAAATTCCTGGTAGAGGAGCTATACTTCTTAAAAGGTCACCAAGGATAAAAGGAATTTATTGCATAGGTAACTATTTTGTTTAACCTCTTTAAGTTTTAGGTAAGAAAACTGAGGCATAGAAACATCAAGTAGTAACTCATAAGAGTTAAGCAGAAAGAACTAGAAACCATCTCCCCTGCCTTATATTTTAACGCTATACATTATTCTGCAAATCTTTGTGCCGTGGTATCAAACTAACCCTACTCCATCCCCATGGAGTAGGGGATCCAATAGCATTTTCCTCCAAAATCTGAATATATCAGTATGTATATTTCTAAATGCGTTAACTTGGTAGTTACCAACACAGAAAAGCTTAAAAAAAGAAAAAGAAAAAATTTGTATCACCATTAATTTTAAAAACAAAGTCGAGCATTTAAATGGTTTCAAAACATGTTCTCAGTGCTGCTAATTTAATGTTCGATAAATGTGCACCAAGTATAAAATAATGTTTGAATAACAATTACATTATTTTATTTTGTAATTCATAGGAACTTAATTTCACTGAAATAAAATGTAGGTAGAGCTCACATAAAGTAGCTTTTTTTAAAGAACTATGCATATTAAATTTTGGTAAATAAAGTTACATTTCCCCCATTGAATTGTATTATAACTTCATGGGTTCTTTATCAATATCTCTACTGTTGGTTATTTTGTTTTTAGTCAGTACTGTCATTATAAGAATTCAGCTTTATACTATCTAATCAGTAAGCCTTTTGTCAAATAAGCAGACGTTTTTAAGTAACTACAGTAAATAAGTGCTCCAAGGAAACAGTGAAAAATCATTTTGTAAAGCTAAGGATTACCTTTTAATTGATCATTCTGTAAGTTAGAATTGTTGACTGTGGGACGCAAGAATCATACTGTCAAGTTGGAATGTTCTGGGAAAGGGACAGGAATAAAGTGAGTCTGTTTCATTTACTAAAAGGTTGTCAGTTCCAGCTACAAGTTTTATTTAAAATTCACTGTCTCTGCTTCCGTTGGATCCTGAGCCATTTTCCTGAGCACTGGGTAGGGGCGCTGGCTGTTTTGTTATGTAGAAAGGTGAAGCCCTGCAACACTTTCTAGTTGGGACACAGGGCCTAGAGCTAGGGGTGCCAAAGGAAAAACAACTGATGGCCATCAGCAGCTTGACCAGCTCCTTCTGCCCTCTGTGCCATCCCAGGTCGTCAGAATGGGAGCAGAACCTCATTACAACCCTGACTTCTTCAGTAGAAATTATATTAGCCTTCGGAGTCCTGAAGGGCTTTAAAACATTTATTTTTAGGATTGTAACTGTATTAGTCTATGTCTGCTTCAGTCACTGACTCATTCTGAAATGGGGATAATTTCAGGAATCATCATCCATCCGTCATCCAGAGCTGGACTGCAGCCACTCCTTTTACACTGTAAAATATCAGAGAAATGAAATTTGAAAAGAAGGCATATGTTTGTATTTAAGTTACCGTCCTTTTTTTCTGAAAAAGATCTAGCCCACTGCTGTAATTCTCAACTCAAAACTACAATTTATAGTTTATAATACTCGTCCTTTAAATAGAAGCAGTAAGTTATCTCAAACTTCAATTTTCACCTCTTTTCATTTACTTCACCCTTTCAATCCAACTGTTCCCAGCTTTTTGATTTTTTTACTGTTATATTATTACCATTTCTTTCATTTATGTTCCATTATTCTAATATATATATATATATATATATATATATATATATATATACTATATACATAGTATATATACACATATATGTGTATATATGTATATATTATTTTCTGTAAATCATGGTGTTACCTGTGCCTCCATATTATTCTATATATATTTTTAATATCCTTAAAGTAATTTGGATGTTCAAAGAAAGATGAGTAGTCTTCAAACAATAACGAATAACCAATAACCACAGTATCATCCATAACAACACCCTTTTTTACCTTTTATGTAGCATTGTATAGTGAGCCTCACACATAATTTTGTAAACATTTGTATTGAGAAAGTGTCAAGCTACATTTTTCAATAATAATATTAGTAATAGTAGTAGTAGGAGTAATCAACCTTTGCTACAGGATTATTCTCTCGTGGATAGATATATAAAAGGAATTCCAGGAGTTGGAATATAAAATTTCATTATTGATACTATCTTTACATTTTGATTAATCTGAAAAGATCTTGAAATGAGAAAGATTTCACAGATGATGTGCTGTGTTCTTTCTTTTTCCCTTTCTCCTTCCTTTTTTTTTTAAAAAAAAACAAACAACAACTTTGTCTCATTTCTATTAAAGACCTCTGAAATATATTCCTTAGTCTTAGAACTGTAACTATCCTTAAGATGTGTGAAATGGACACAGTTTACCAGAATCACAAAAACATCATCTCCTAGGGCCGGAAGTGATTCCAAATAAACTCAACATATTACTTTGCTGGGAAACCAGAAAATGCTGTTAGATAAACCCTAATTATTTGAACACAGACTTTTGAACCAGACTGTCTGGGTTTGAAATCTGGCTCCTACACTTCCCTACTGGGTGACCTTGGGCAAATTATTTATCTCAGTGCCTATTTCCTCATCTGAAAATGGAGATACTAGTAGTATCTATCTTATAGGGTTGTTTTGAGTATTAAATAAATTCATATTTGTAAAGTGATTAAAATAATAGTGTTTGGTATATAGTAAGTACTTTATAGCTTTTGCTATTATTGTCATCATTATTATTATTATTTAACATATGAGGCTAGTGTATAACCATTATCTCTTTTCCAGAGAACATGATAGTAATATAAAGTTTCAAGTTATTATAGACAGTGAACATTCAAAATAACAGCACACTAAAAGATTGTTTAAGAGAGAAAATTGTCTACCTAATTTAATAAGTTTTTCTGTTGTTAAAGGCATCCTTACCTTTCAGGAGGGCACTCTTGAGTTCAAATTAAATTTCTGTCCTTTCTGGAGTAGTAAAAAGCTATTATGTGATCTCTTTTTATTACAATCATTCCGAAACTTGGAACTAATAACCTTTCTGTTTTTCTTGGTAATGTCAACATCACATTACTCCAAGAAACTGAATTCTTCAACCACCTCAACCCTAATGACTATCTCCTTTCCAATGGAACTGCTCAAAGCCACATGTTGGACCTTCTCATTACTTTGACTTACTTCTTGGACTCTCAAAATATTCTCTCAGACCTGACAGTTTTCTTTTTCCCCTTTTCAACTAAAACTGATCTTGACCCTCAACATAATCTCCCCATCCTCAATATGTCCTCCCCATCAGCGCCTCTGCCTTAATTTGCCTCCTCTCTAGTATCCATTCACAGTGTCTTAGTAAAGATGGAAGGAGAGCTCTCGCTTAGGAGGGAGGCACTGAAAGACGTGCCTGTGGGAGGACCAGACTGTTTATCAAGGGAATCTAGAGCAGCAAGGCAAGAAGAATCCAATAGTTGAAGAGAAAGCAAAAAGATCATGAGCCAGTGAAATGGTGCAGGGTGTCAGGTTCAAGGGATGAAAAACTAAACTATAAACAAGAAAGTAAATCACAAGGTCGGAAGTAAGGAGGACTAGAGACAAGATAGAACGAAGCCTGTGGTGGACTAGGTCTTGCGTTTCAAAACTAAGGCCAAGAACAGTTCAGGAGTGTTGGAGGCCTGGTGTTAAGCGTTCCTGACTCCAGTCTTCAGGGATGGGTGTAAGAGCTGAAAGGAACCATGCTACACCTCCTGTTACTCAGCCTGGCCTCCATTGTCAGCTGCCATTGACCCCTGTTTCCTTTGTTCCCACAGTCTCGAGTTAGATCCACCTCACCAAAAGCCAATCAATATTTTTTCCACAAACTGCTATTTTTCTCTCATTCCCAGGCTCCTCCCACTTCCCCACCCCACCCCTCCCAACACATAGAAAGGCCAAAACATGTACACACATTTCAAGAAAGGAAAAAAATGTATTAAAATTGTAATACTCAATATATACCGACAACAAAAGATGAATACAAGTCGTGTATATATTTTGGGGGCACCCTGATATATATAAAGGTTCATGGTTTTGCACATATGCTCATACTCAACAATCATTTTATTCACTTTTAACTGACTCCTTATCACATTTGTCATTATTCCTGAGGAGCTCAGGAATAATGAGCTATTCTAATATACAACTTGAAAATTTGAGAATTGAATACGTTTGTGGGTAACATTAAAGAAAAAAAAGCCATGTTGAATTTTAGAAGGTTTGGCCATATAAGATTAGGGATTAAATACAGAAGATACCAAAAACATGTATACACATTTTAATAAAGGAAAAAACTATATTACAATTGTAATACTCAATATACTAGTATACTGATAACAAAAGAGGAATACAAGTCATGTGTATATATATTTTTGGCACCCCCATAGTTTCTAGAGATATATTTTGTGTGTAATGTAAATGAAGCTGAGAGCTGATGAAGCATGTATGGTAAGACAAAAACAAAGACTGGTGATGGAGCCCTTGAAAAGACTATACATGGTGGGGTATCAGGAATTGTGTGTGTGTGTGTGTGTGTGTGTGTGTGTGTGTGTGTGTGTGTGTAGACTGGTATTGATACACGAGTGGTATTTTTGTGTCTGATCTAAGCCACTCACCAATTCTACGCTCAAGTTTGAGTTTGTGTAAAGAACAATGTGGAAAGTGCTTTACAGCATTAACATTTTGAATTGTTCCTTCTAAGATATTGTCTGTAATCGCAAGTGTCAGGCTTGGTGAAGTTTATGACATATTCCTCAGGCCCTGCACTGCTGGAGAATGGAACCTAGGGCTTTCTGCCACATCTGCTTTCCTTGGTAGGCTTCCAACTCAAGAGTGCACTGGGACATCCTGAAAACCTCCCGAGGTCTTCCTCCTAGATCTTGCAAATTGAGTAGGATACTACTTGTGATTAAATGGTCCTCCAAGGAAAAATGTGTGTGTGTGTGTGTGTGTGTGTGTGTGTGTGTGTGTGTTGGTGTTTGGATGTTCTGTCTAGACTTGACCCACTGGGTTAGAGTGGCTAGTTATTTTCTTTTGGATTGAACTGTCAATGGAGACATGAATATATTTGGAAATTTTTTTTTAACTCTAACACTTTTTTAATTGCTTACTGCAGATATGTAAAAACAGGAGAATTTCTGGCAGAAATTCAATTTGGCAGAGATCCCAAAGTTGACTGGTTTCACTTTCCAAGCAAACATTTTTTGTGCAGTTCTGATTTTCACCTGCTCATGTGGTTTCCTGCTGAGCATTTTTGGTGATGAGCTGAATTTCATTGTGGGAGACTCACAGGTTCACAAGCAAGAAGTTTATTTTTGCTCCCTCCTGGAGCAAAATCCCAAATTTCACATAACTTCTTTGTACTGTTTAAATAACTTCTGTTGCAAATTTTGGAACAGAAGTGTTTTCTACTCTATAAAAAGAAATAGGAGAGAGAAGATAACAAAATCTGTCAGCAGAAACCATAAAAAGATGGGCATTGTCTTCAATATTATTTCAAGACAAATTCATTCAATAAATAATTAATGGTCATCCACTCTGTGTAAGTCATGATGTTAATGTTAAATAACTGTGAAGTTGACCATTTTAATCTCAGTTGTCAGTTTGCTTCTGGGCAATGTAGGAATTTTAGTTCCAGGTAATGATAAAAATTTAATAATCAGTTATGCAAAAATGTTAGGAAAGGCTCTGCCTCTCATTGTTAAAGAAAGCACAAACATACCATTCTTAAAAATGCTTTATGTTTCTCCTAGTCCTACATAGAGGTCTGTAAGGAGTGTTTCTGGATGGCCATCCTTCCATAGTCTCAGTGTATATTTCGTCATTGTGGAAACTGATGAAGCTAAGAGAGTCTTTGACTGAAATCATGGTAAATGATAGTTATGTAAGTTACTAGAAGACTTAAGAGATGGAAACTGATGTCGAGTCCTGGCTTAGTGGTTGATAACTTGTAGTTGTAGTTAACTGCATAAAATTATAAAAAAAAAAAATCTTTAAAGATAAAGAGATTCTTAACTTCTAATTAACTCTCTAATTCTCACCTTTACAATCAGGTGAGTTGTCCTAATGCAGTCACAATAAGTGAAGTGACTTCTCCATCTGTCCAAGGCTTTTGTTGCCTGAAAGGAATAGTCTAGGAAAGCGATTCTATTTTAAAGCTGTGAAAGCCAAGCTTCATATGGAATTTTACAAAGAAACCCAATATATAGATATACGGATATATATCTACATAGAGATATATATGAAAAAAATTGCTCTTTACGTTTTACTCCCCCAAATTTTCTTCCTCTCACCTTCTACTATACTTGAGTTTAAATACCATTGGTTTAGGACAATTTTTGTTTGCAAGTTTTAATTAAATTCTTTGTTGTAAATAGTACTAGCTTAGTTTTCATGGAAAAGAGCAAGTTTCAATCTGAATAACATTTCAAGGCTGATTTTTACATTTTTCCCTCTGAAAACAGGAGTGAAATAAGCAGCATAAACTGAGTTCCTCCATTTATGGTACACTCCAAGGATTAGGTTTTGAATCTGAGGGAAAAGAAACAAATGCCAAGGCCAAATTTTTGAAGATAAGTAACTATAAATAAATCAAGGGATGATGAAACTGACTAACTATGCACTTCGTGTGTATCTTAAGCAGGGGAGACTATTAAATTACTTCCACTCTTTGGACTGTCCCTAGTACCAGTGTATCATTAGGAAGCTGAAGTCATCTCTTTATTTTGAAATTACAGGCTGCATTTGTATGCAGAAGTTATTTAGGGCATGTTAATGGTGACAGGGAGGCTAACCCATCACTTGACTGATTCAAAGTTTTGATACATTAAAATTATGGCAGCTGTAATTTACAAACATCCCTGTTCAAAATGTATATAGCATTAAGACTGTTCAAAATGTATGTAGCATTATCCAGTGTCCTCTACAATTATGGGAACAGTAATCAGAATGCAGTTGTCAAAGTACAAACATTTGAACAAGATGCCAATGACCTTTCATTTCTGAGCACGCTAGAAGAATCATTGGATTTGGTAAGGAAAACAGTATATATTACATGGATTCTTAACATTCTATCCAAGATTAAATGATTGAAGACCACAAAATGTTGAAAGAATTCAATTCTTTAGGTGGAATTTTTCTAAGTACATCACTCTTCTGAAAGAGTGACTTTACTCCCAGAGGAGTCAGTTATCCACCAAACAATATGTTGCATTATTTAAGCATTTTCACTTTTCTCCTTGATTGCTTAGCTTTTCCAAATGATATTCAGTAAAGAAAGAATGTGAAATTAATGTAGTTTTCCTTCTTTGATCAAGATTATCAGCCACTAAGTTTAAAGGAAACTTATCTCAGTATGCTGCTGCTTGTGGAAAAGCATTTTAAAAAACGACTTCCTTAAAGTCATTGAAAAGAGTCTGTAAGTTAAGAGACTGAACTTCTGTAAGACAAAAGGCAGATGGAATTAAATATTCAAAGGAAATGGATGATTAGTAGGAGGAAAGCTGCCACAGTAGTAATTGTCTAAGTCAGGGAGAGTCAGAATTTGATGATTTGGGTGTTGTTTTTTTTTTAATATCCTTTATCAGAATACATTTCAGATGCCAACCTTAACGGAGAGGTGAAAGTTGGAAAGAGGGTGAAGAATCGGGGAATTCCCCAAAACAGATGTAGAAAATCTGCAGCTGTTCAGAATGCAACTGGTACAGAAATGAATTAAGCTAACAGTCAGTAAGTAATGAACTTTCCTACTTCTGCCTCTCCTCAAATAACTTAAAGGTGAGCATGCCAAGGAAGATGTCTTTTAAAGCTGCAGATTATTAAAGGTTCATCTCCATGCCATTCCTATTGCTTATTTTTGATCAGTTAATAGCCAAGAGCATACTTGGAACGAAACAAAACAGTTTGGTAAACATGAACTAGCTTCATACACAGTTTTACAAAGCCTATGAGAAACAAAAGTGGATCGTTTTGGGGAAAGACAAATTCTAAACTACTATGCATGAGTCACCGTAATCTACTCACACATTCCTAGAATGAAATCACTTTCTGTGTTTTGGAGGCCCAACACGGTTTGAAAGGTGCTGGTGGACATTTTAACCAGCCTGCTGCAGCAAGACCTTTCAGAGGCATGCGCGTTTGCTATTAATCACAAACTCAGCTTGAAGACTGTCTCTCTGGCTGAAGGAGTGAGCACTTGTCATTTCTCAAGTGCAGCCTAGAGAAACAGAAAGAAAATGCTATGCTTTTCACAAAGGCACTGCCCACTAGTAACCGAGCCACGCAGGCAGAAGGATTTGGAGAGCTGGGAATCATGGGGAAGTTTGGGGAAAAGGAAAAACAGAAATGAACAAGTAGGAATAAAAAGGGAATATGTTAGGAAATAACAGGTGAGAAAAAGAAATTATGTCAAAGAAGCAGCAACTTAGGGAGGGGTAGAACAATGTAAAATGATATGAATTTGGGGGTTTTCTAGTACAGAGACTTTAGGGAGAAAGGGATGGAAATCAATTTAAATAGAAGGAATATTCAAATTAAATAGAATACTTATATGCAAACTTACCCTAAATATAAAAACACTTCTTTATTTAGGAGTGTTTCTCACAATGTAGTTTTGTAACGCATAGGTACTTAGGAGAGCAACAGTAGAATGGACTGACAATGGATTCCAAAACCTGTCTCTTTGCCTTTGGTAGGGTACAAGAGCAGCGGGGACTTGGGGAGTGACCCAGTATCAACACCTGACTGGTCCAGGACAGAGTCACTGTGCTAAGCCCACAGCGCAGAGGCCCCACAGGGAAGTGAAAATTGTGAATAACTTTGAGTTATGGTTTCATGCTTTTACCTAAAATACATATATAGGGGAAAACATGAAGAACCATTTGGGTAGAAAAAGGAGATGATCTGCCCCTAAAGTGTAATATATTAGGGTAATTTTCATGAACTTTACATTTTCAGAGGACTGCCATGTTGCTGGTGAAAAATTGATGATTCATCAACTAGTACCCAAAACGCAGATAAACCAACACTTTGAATCATATACATTGAGTTGATAATTTCTTCTCTTTTATGTATTTCCTCCATCCCCATGGCCATATGAGCTCATAGGACTATGCCACCTTCTTTGCTCCAATTTTATTGTGCTATTATTTATTCTTTTATAATTTATTGTGTTCTTGGTTCAGGGAACATGATAGAAACTTGGTTTATAAAGATGAATAGAATATTATTAAAGAAGGCAATTGATTTAGATGGAGCTGAATCAAGTCCTATCCTTGCTACTTACTAACTTTGAATTTTGGAAAATTTTCATAACTTGTCTAATTCTCAGAAATTTATCATCTCAGATTATCTGGATGAAAATACCTAGAGTATGTAATAACAGGTAGGGTGACTAGAAGCTAGTGGGCATTTATTGTTTACTATGTACAAGATACTATGTAAAACTCTTACAGAGTTTTATGAGATCACCTTCAGTCCACACAGGCAATCATAGGTTCTGTTATCATTCTCATTATACAGGATAAGAAGGAGGCTTAGAGAGGTTAAGCAATTTGCTAAAAGTCAAAAGTAAGTGTCAGCGATAGAAGCTTGTGTGTCCAGAGGTGATAGTTCATCTCCCTGCAGGTCTGCCTTCTCCAGGATAAAGTGGCCAAGACGTAACTCATGTAAAACAGGTTTACAACATTAGTTTAGCTCGGCTCTGTCTGGGAGGAACTTGCATGTGGGTGGAAGGTGAGAGTAGTGGGGAGGACAGAGGGACCAAAAGATACACTAAAACGTAATACAAGTAGAAGCATACTTCTTAAATGTTGGGAGAACATAGCTGAGGTTGGTACTCACTGACTGGGTGAAGTGGAGACAATCTAAAAAGAAATTGAGTCATTATGAAGCGACATGTAAGAGACTTTTCAACCCAATCAATTTTGGGATTGAAATCGGGCTGTATGCATTTTAATCTAATTACATGTCTATATAAGTAAATGTGGTTTTGGGGGCGGGGGCATGGAGTGTGAGCCGCCAAGTTCCTCCAGATTCCCTACCTGATGCAAGGTTCATTTTGGTGTTTCTTCAAACAAGCCAACTTCCTTACCAGGTCCAGTCGTCTGGCAGCTTGTTTTATTCAGAAGTCAGCAAGTTGAGGGGCAGCCGGATGGCTCAGTTGGTTAGAGCGCAAGCTCTTAATAACAGGGTTGCCGGTTCAAATCCCCCATGGGCCAGTGAGATGTGCCTTCCATAACTAGATTGAAGACAATGAGCTGCTGCTGAGTTGCTGGTGGGGTAGGGGGATGGCTCAGTTGGTTAGAGCGCAAGCTCTCAACAACAAGGTTTCTGGTTCAATTCCCACATGGGATGGTGGGCTGCGCCCCCTGCAACTAGATTGAAAACGGCGACTGAACTTGGAACTGAGCTGCACCCTCCACAGCTAGAATGAAGGACGACTTGACTTGGAGCTGATGGGTCCTGGAAAAAACACACTATTCTCCAATAAAAAAAAATTAAAAGGGAAAAAAAAAAGTCAGCATGTTGAAATGATGCAACCTACTCATATTTTCGTTTTGGGAGATAAGGCCAGATTAACAGTTCTTAGAATACTGTATTTCTTGAGGATCTCTCTGGTGTTTTCTTCTATTTTCAAGTAGAGCAGGACTGAATATAATATTAATTAATTAATGCCCAGCCCTGAGCATCATGCTTGTCCAACACTAGATGTACCACAGACGTTTATGAAATATATGATTAAAACAAAGGTTATCAAATACCCTCATTCTGCCCCTGGGATGCAGATTTAACCAAGACGACACTTTGATGGAAGCCTGACACCACCCCGGGCACCCTGGAGCAGAGCAGATCAGTAGAAAATGAGAGAGAGCAATGGTCCTTGCTTTGTATTTTCTTTCCTTTATATAGTAAAGCTCATTCTTCGTCCTTATCATTTGAATTAATACTTAACCCTGTCTCCAGTTTCATCTCCATTGTGACCAAAAAACTATAACTGAGGAATTTGCTTTGATTTCTAATTTTAAACTCAAGTTTGCAAGGACAAAAAAGGAGCCAAATAAAGCCATAGAAATTCAACTTATTAGTTTCCCTTTGGTTTATCTCTGGATAACTGAAATAAATGCTATGTAGAAAGGATTTGTGTGTAGATGTTTAGGAAGCATAAAGGAGTGTTCATACCTTTAATTAAAAATTTACTTTCTAACAAAATGTTATACTTTAATGAAAATATACTTACATAGGTAACTATGGAGAGTTGAATGGCCTTGTATTCAGAAATACCTGAAGTCAGTTGCAGAATCAGCCACTTACTATATGATTTTTCCTTGGAAATTACTTTCCTTATTAGTAAAATGGAAATAACACCACTTATCAGTATGGTTGTTATAAGAATTAGTGGGATAATGCATGTAAAATGATTAACACATAATTGGCACTCAGTAACAGACAGTTATTATTATAACACAATCTAAGTCTGGTTGTGCGAGGGAAATGTCCAACAAGAGATTTATGCTGTAAAAATATGCGTCATCTACAGGCATTCAACGGTTCTAATTTATTTGACCATTTCAAAGAAATTAAGTCATTTTATTCGATTACTGATTTTTTTAAAACAAATTATTTAACTAAACTAAGTAATTAATTCAAAAAAATTTAATACCAATATGATTAAATTTTCAAATGCCTCAACTAACAATATTAACGTATTAATGATTATTTAATTTCTTACTAAATTCTGTTCATTCTTAACTGCTGTAGTACCGGGAATACTTCTTTTGAAATGATGGACTGCAGATGACAGAAGATAAGTCTATATATTAGTTCGGTACAAAAGTAATTGCAGTTTTTGCAATTATTTTTAACCGTTTAAACCTCAATTACTTTTGCACCAACCTAATAACAAGAAGTTATTACACTTAGAAATGGCAGTTCGGTTACTCAGATTAGAACCTAAATGTACATTCAAATTGAGTCTTATCTATAAGTAGATGGACATTTCTTTTTTAAGGCATGAAGAATAACTTCAAAGATGTTTCCATTACAGAGTGGTTTCTGTATATAAACCTGTGGGATTTGCAGGAGCTAGAATTGAAATATGCATTATAAAGGATCTACTGTGTAATGAGTTCTGACTTGGACAGTTATATGTATGTTTGCAGTGGATGCTTGTATTAGTCTCCTATTGCAGCTATAACAAATTATCACAAATAATAGTAGTTACAACAGCATAAATTTATTATATTACAGTTCTGGAAGTCCAAAATGAGTTTCATTGGGCCAAAATCAAGGTGTTGGATGGGCTATGGTCCTTCCAGAAGCTCAGGGCAGGGGGCAGGGGAAGGGAAAGGGGATCTTTTTCCTTGTCCTTTCCAGCTTCTAGAAACTACCTGCATTTTTTGACCCATGGATTTTCCTCCATTTTGAAAGACAGCAATGTAGAATCTGCATCTCTCTTTCTTTCCCTTCTTCCCTCCTTCCCTCCCTCTTTCTCTCTCTCTCTCTCTCTCTCTCCTTCTGCCTCTGCTTCTGTCATAACTTCTCCTTTCTGACTTTGCCTCTCTCTTTCACTTTTGACAACCCTTGCAATTACATTAAAGCTACCTGGATAATCCAAGATACTCTTCAAATCTCAAGCTCCTTAACTTAACCACATCTGCAAAGTCCCATTTGCTGTGTGCAGTCACATATTACAGAATCTGGGGATAAGAATGTGAACATCTTTGGACAACCAATGTTTTGTCTACCACAGTACTGAATTTTGTCTTTTTCCTCTTGCAGACAACTGGATGTACAGGGTCTCCTCCAGTATCTAGTTACCTAGGAGAATACTGGTTAGGGGAGGGTTACTAAGGAAGTAGGACAATTCCCTCTTATTACCCTCAGAGATCTGTTTTGGTTAATGTATAAAGGGTGATAATCAGATGAATGGATGGATTTGGGGGAAGGTGACAAGTGTACATGAGATAACACAATGCATTTGGGGGAATAGGACAATAGGGAGTATAGTTTTAAAAAGCGGAATATGATTCACGGTGTTTGTATGATGAATGGATGCCAAAACATAGTTTTGTGCTATCACTTCCATTCATTTTACTCTGCCCCTTCCTCTCCATGTTTTTCTAAGAACTGTAAATCAATGCAAGATTGTACTAGATACTTACTCTTTCATTTTATTCTCCATCCATTTCTTGGTTTTATAATATTCAAATGAGGTAAAATGTATAAAACTCAAATTGATTACGAATTTGATTTGGCAGCTACATTCTGAATGTTTAAAAGAGATGAATTTTCTTATTAGCTGAGGGATATGCAAATATTAAGAATTATAGAAGATTTATTCAAGCTAATGGCTCTGAGCCTATGAAATGTCCATTGGTAGGATATCCTGTACACAAATCCAAGCCGGGTTATAGATCATATGTTTAGAGTTCTTAAAATTTAGTTCATCACTCTCCCAATTTAGTTCTAAATCAATTTTCCGAATACTAAGAAGTTGACTTCTTTGTAATGCATCCAGAATATAATAATGAAATTATTGATGTGTCATTGAAAGTGTGCTTACTTTCTTTAGTCAATGTCTGTATTTTTGTCAGTTTTGTGGGATTTCATGGGGCATGCCAGCTCACTCTCTGCTGGTTCTTAGTTCAGATTAAATAAAGCCATCTTAAGTTAATTTTAGAAAATTTCAAAGAAATAAATCACTAAATTCTTGTTTTTCTGCTTAAGAGTTCAAGGTTCTATGAATCCTTAGAATTTCTTTTGAGTCATAATTATACACTGGATTAGCTATCTGGTACTATTATATATATAGCATATAGTATATATAGTATATACAGTATAAATCAGTGCACAACCAAAAAGGCATCCCTTTGTTGTTTGAACTTCCATCTTTTTACTGGGGAAACTGACTGTTTGGGTGTGTTTTTTACTTTTTGGACACCTGTTCTTCTTGAGAAGCAGCATAGAATTGTAGTGCAGTCACAGAACCTGGAGCCAGACTGCCTGGCTTCCCCTTCCAGCTCTGATGTTCACCAGCCACCTGAACTTGAGCAAATTTTATAACCTTTCTGTGTCTCTGTTTCTTTATCTGTAAAATGGAGATAAAAATAAAAATAGCCTCTGCCTCATAGGGTCATTGAGAGCATTAAATGGATTAACGTCTGACAGATAGAAAGCACTTTATACGTATTGCTTTTTTTTTACTGCAATTCATTCTGTTGAGTCATTTATCCATTTTTTAGTAATTATTTTTTCTCACCCCTCAATGTTCTTGACTGAAAACTAATACTTTATTTAGCCAATTCGTTATAATTGTCCCTCTTTGGTTTTCCTTTTGTCTTATAAATTTTGTTTAAAATGTTTCTTTAAAATTTTTATGCTTAGAAAGTCCAACTGAAATCATTTTATGAATTACTTACATTTCTCTAAAGATTTTTCATCACTTTAAAAAACATTTAAGTCTTTAGCCTATCGAATACTCTATTTGCAATATGCAGTGTGGTGAGGAACTCTTAATGTTTCCCTCAAAATTATTACCCAATTTTCTCAATGTAATTTGTTAGTAATACTGCTGTTTCATCCCCTTTCTGCATCTTTCTTTCTCCCACATATTCACATTGGCCAACTCCTTCCTGTTTCAGGGCACATATTCCACTTCTCAGGATGCCTTTCCTGCTGCCTACTCACTGACACACCCAATAGAATATGTCCTCTCCTGTAGAATCCTAACTCACCTGGTGTAAACCCAATAATTTGGGGTTGGAATTGCCTATCTGTCTTTCCAACTAGACTGAAAGCTCTGGAGCATAGTGGACATGTTTATTTTTATTGTAGACAATCAATATGCATTTAATGACAATGAAGATATTAAACATTGATTATATGATTCAAATCATTTATTTTTGAAATTGTATATGGCAAAGATGGAGGAAGATATGTTAATGTCACTCACAGCAATTATATTCCTATACAGTTCTTCTTTTTCTTTTTAGTGATGGTCTTTATGTGTTTCTGTAGTATGCTAGTCAGCATGTAGAGGCGTTCAGTGTTACAGCTTCATAGTGGGATCTTCTATCCATAGAATAGCCCTCTGTTTCATTTCACACTTCTTTGCATGAAAGAATATAGCCATGATGACATTTATTCATTCATATTTACTTGGTAATTTTTTTACCGAATATTTTCTCTTTACATTTTGTGGTTTATTTTAGGTTTGTTCCTTACAGGTGGCATATAGTTGGATTTATTTGTCTTTGTTTTTCAGTGTAAAGTCTGACCTGTGTTTATTTTCATGACTATTGCGTTTAATTTTACTTCTACCTTCTCTTTTAGGTATTATATTTTGAGACCCTTTGTTTTTTTTATAGCTGATTTTTGTTTAGACTGTGTTTGACTTTTGTGGCCTTTTCACATGAGTACCAACTTGGATTCATATAGTCTCTATTTCACAAAACTAAAATTTCAGTAACTAATTCTCTAATTCCTTTTAGTTGTCAGTGTTATAAGGAATATATATGGATGTGTGACTTTCATTACTTTATCACAGAAACTGTTCATGTGTCTGGATAATTGTAGAATTTTTATTTTTCTTTGAACATGAAATTTTTTTACCAGGATTTGCAGATATATTGGTGTTTTAAAATTAATTTTATTCCTGGATTATGGTACTTTTAAACTGTGCCCAAATTGTATCTTCAGTATTTTTGTCTTCTGTTACAGCTTACTTGTTCTTATATCTTACTTGTTCTGCCCACTCCCTACCCTCCCACTGAAATACTGTTATTATCTTATAGTTTGGATTTTCCTCTCTGTCATCTTCTTTTAACGTTGTTGTTAATATGTTAGTGACTTTCTTTTCTGTAGTATATATTATTCTATTTACTGCCTTCAATGTGTGTTTTAATTCTTCTAAAAACTTTACTGCCCCTCATTGTTTTCTAATCTCTGGCAACTTTCTTGTGACTTCACCTCTGCTCTCATTCAGGCACAGCTAATATCATCTTTATAACCCAGATAGTAGCAAGTGGTCTCTTTATGAAATATAAAGGTCAAAGTATTTTATACTTTATTCTATAGACCTTCACATTATCCAAATTGGGTAGGCAAAAGAGAAGAGAAATAAGGTGACTCACATAAAGCTGAACAATATTTGGGTAAGCCAGTTTTAAAGCACCTGGTGTTTAATATCTTTCATCCAATAACATCCTTTGTATTGTTACATGACCATCCTTTCCATAAAACTTTATCTACAACTACAATATGGGAATGCACCTTCCATATTTTGAGAGTAAGAAGAAATCTTTATATTTAGAAAATGCACTGAGATTGAATCTTGCTTTAGGTATAAGATTAAGAGAAAGCATTTATGTGAACCCTGCCACACTGGACATCTTGTGAATAAACATTTTCAGATTTTGGCAGTATTTTTTAATAATACACTGATCCTAACTCTATGTATCAAGCCATTGGCTTTCATTTCCAAATTGTTACTCTATAAAATCTTAGGATCATATTCATAACTTGTTATTTCATATTTGTAGACAATTATTTAGTGGGAAATGAGAATACATTTGTCATTTTTTAAATATTGTAAGAACATTGTTTCTATAAACCATTGAATTCCATATTTGAAACTTCCTTAATGACTAGTTAGAAGAATGGTTCATAACAAATGTAGCAATGACCTTTTTGAAATGTTTCATGATATTAGTCTGTGCATATGTGCCAGAATTATTTCACTGATAATAGAAATTGTGAAATTAGGAAAAAAATCCAGAGTGTATTAATTACACTGGCTATTCCTCATTATTTTATATATCTGACTTCTTAAAGCTATTATTTTAGCACCTCTAAGTAAACATGCAGGGTGACTGCAATCCCTTCTGTGAGTAAAACAAGTGTGTGAATAATTGCTTAAGAAGAGTATTCTGCTTTATAGTGTATTATTTTGCTTATTTAAAAATGTTTTAAATGTAGACTCTCCATAGAAAGTAAAATTTGGGAAGGCATAATGAATTTTTCCACCTGGGCATATTTGACTGATTGATTTAGTCAGTTACTTCATTTTTAACCCCTACAGAAGAAGAAAAGCACATGTTTGCAGATGGAGAAAATAGATCTCTAGTTACACAATCTCTCATAATTTAAGAAAATAAGAAGTAGACAAAAGTAGGATCTATATGTAGTATATAAATGTTTATATTTCAAAAAGTTATAATAAAAATATTTTTCCAAAGAACCTCAGAATTCTCATAAAAGACACTCTTAACCTTGGTATCTAATGGTTTTCATTATAACAGCTTGAATTTTTTAGTGCTTTATTTTCTTTCCAAGTATTTCCCTACATGTTCTTTCTGCTTCATAGGATTTATTCTATTACACAAATAATTAATATTTTGTGTGGATTAGAAATGATTTTCTGATCATCAAGTAAGGGAAAACATTTACTCTTTAGGGTGCAATAGATTCTGTTGTTGTTAGCTGTGGAGACTGGAGAAGTCACTGAAATTCTTTGGATTTTTGTTTATTCATATGCACAATAAATTAGCTCTAGATCTCAGAGACAGGTAACTTCTAGTAAAGTCATTTGGTGATATTAATAATTATAATTCTTTCTAACAGAAATGGTCATGTGAAAATTTTATTTTTCCCGTCCTCTTTTTCATAGGCCATGTTAGCCTTGTAGCATGTTCCTGCTCTGTCTGAGTTGCATACTTACATGTTCCATCATTCCCCATTTTTCCAGGCATTCTATAACAATAGCATCTTTATTTGTTCTTCTACAACTCATTTCACCTTGTTCTCCAATCTCAAGTGCATTCAAGTTTTCTGAAATAGGCAGCCCATGTTCCTATCTCTTCCCCACACATCCTTAAGAAAGGAGCTGTCTTATCAACCTTAAAAATTTACATCCCGTGTCATCAGCATCAAGATAGGAGTGATAGGTTCACTGCATTATAGTAGACTGGGCATGACACATCGCCTTGTTTGTCAGATGAAGAAAATGATAAAATATTGACTTAGGAGGTTAGGAAACAATATGCACACAGCTTGTTAGCTCAAAGTAAGTTTCCTACTCCATGACCCTACCTGAATAGGCAAAGTTACTAATGGAAAAAAGAAAGAAAGATGGACATAGAGAGAGATTAAAATGTGGTATCTTTTCTGTGATCAAAACAAAAGGCCACAAGGCAATGGAATCCAAATCTCTTACATTCAGGCCACTGAATTTCTGAACATTAATCTCGGGCATGTCTCAGTAAGATGAAAAGGATAAAAACTGAATACTTGAAAAGTAAATACTATCTGTAAATTTTAATAAAAATAAATTGTTAAGATTAATAAAAGAATGACGTATTTTATGAATAATATACAAAATGGATTTTATATTTTAAGGTAGAAAATCTTTAGGGGGTTATGTTCAATAAAATCTATAAAATGGTTATGCACAACGAAGTAAAAAGGTATAGTTGAATATAAACTGAACTGACCTGTGCAGATAGATAATCCACAGGGAAAAAATGAAGATATAGTATCATTAGCATGTGAAAGACTTTCGGTGGTTTGTGGGAGTCTCTTTCTATCAGAATAAACTGGAAGCGTGTACTTTTATATGGCAATGGTTTTGGATAACAGGTGAATTTCAAAAAATAACTGACATTTTTTGTCAGCATATCAGTGTTGTACAATCACAGCATTTATACAATACAACTTCTTATTCCTTTATGCTTTATATTTTTGAAAGCATGTTAAATAAAATATATTTGCAATTTTAATTAAAATATATGAAACTGTTTATTTGAATAAGAATAAATGTTTATTTGAATAAGAAGTCCCTATGGAAAACCAAATACTCAGAGAGTCAAAACACAAATGGTTTTTAATTTTTCCTGGGGAACAGTTGTTCTCAACTGCTTTGTGTACATTAACCTTAAAGAAACTAATAGAAAAAGCAAACAAATAAGATGTTTCAATATGAAGACTTGGGGAGGAGGTAGGAGGATCAGGGAAGGGAAAGAGCAGCTTGGCTATGTTACCTGGGGTTCTTCTGACCTTGGTTCACAGTGAGTCAATCAAACCGATCCGAATAGCAAACTACACCAAAGAGCCCTTCTCTCTGAGTCGCACAAACTACCTGTTCTAAGGTGAAAAGCAGGAGGTACATGAATGAATGATATAAATATATGTATATTATACACTGGTCCCGGAAAGAGTCCTCGAAATGGTTTTGAAATTACAATATTCTGTTTAAGAGTGAATAGTAAATGATCAAGCAGAGTGAAAACAGCAAAGAACACTAGGTAAAATATGACAAACTAGTTTTAAAGTCAAGCTCTGGCACATATAACTAAATAACCATGGAGAATCACATAGCCATGGAGAATCCTTATGTTCCTTTCACATAAAAGGAGCTGGTTAGATGAGGTAAGACTATGTGATCTCTTTTCTTTTGATGTTTGTATAAGTATATGGTCCTATATAGGCATTTTGTAGCTTGCTTGAAAACTTGAAGAAAAGAGGGTGACAATGAAACATCTTAAGTATTTGTGAAATGTTGCAGTCTGTTTCAGGAGACCAGATATTTCAAATGTCTTCACTGTTCATAAGGTGATGCTATTTTCTTTGCAAAGCCTGACATATCTGAGCATGCTACATTTCTTTTCAGTGGCTGTTGGCCCTAACAAGACTGTGAGTGGATTTGCAGAAGACAGTGCTGAAGTGGCTGAAGGTGTGTCAGACCTCCAGGAAGTGGTGTCCTTGAAGGAACGGATGGCGAGGTACCAAGCAGCTGTTTCCAAGGGTGACGGCCGAAGCTTCTCGGCCAACGTAAGCTACTCCTGGTGGTTTTGTATTAGGCAGTGTGTTTGTTGTCTGCTCTTCACATACCCTCCTTATATTACAATATAAGAATACTACTGAACAATGGCATAAAGTAGAAAAAGCACAGAACAGTGTGAAAAAAATTTAGAGGATCTGAATTTCAGCTTCAGCTCTGCTGCTTATTAACTGTGTGGATTTGGGCTACTATCTTAACCCCTCTCAGGGCTTCAGTTTCCTTAACCGAAAAATGGGAATAGCCATCTACCTCAGAGAGTCTTAGTGAGGAGACAAATAGATAATTTATGTATCAGCCACAAGGCACTCTGTCATTGTGTTATTGCCATCATTGTCATTTAACCTATAGCTATTCTCCTCAGGAAGTTTGGGAATTAATTTCGAATTTTAACAATGCGGGCCTGAGTGCCTCCCTCTTTGGTCTCATGTATAGTTCATTTAAATTTACTGGCAGAATTTTTTTTCTCTTTTCTTCTTTCTCTGTATGTACTAAATTCATTATGAGTAGCTTAATCAACATAGAAACAAGGGAGATTAGCAATGTAGGCACTCTGCAAAACCGATTATGATTATAGGAAACAGCAGGACTCAGAAAGACCACCAATTTTTAGAGCCAATGCATAATAAAGTCATACTCAAAGAATATGTTGGGTTGCATATTCTGTGACCTGCAGTCCACAGGATTTGATGAGTCATTTTATTAGTAGCAGCTTTATAGTTTAATGGAATATAAGTATATTATTTTATAATTATAGTCTCCAAATTAGCAAAGTTGTTCATTTAACCAAAAGAGAAAGAGAGAGAATAGCCAAAAAGGCTGTATTCTAAAATAGCTACTCTTAACATTCTTCTTTATAAATGATTTAGAGACGAGGCTGACTATGCCAAATTCATTAACAATGTTGCAATTCTAGATGACATTTAAGTTTTTACACAGTCATTAAAATACATTTTACATGCAGCATAGATTTTGAATGAATGTACAGAACTGACATAAGTAGCTAAATCACTTCTAAAACAAATAGTATCACTCCAGCACCTCCTGGCAGTCTTCTTAGATAGCACCCCCTGCTGGATCATTAAGGAACTTTACTTCAAATTAGTGTTCTAAATTGGAGAAATGATTCTTGGGGAAACAAATTGATTTTGAGAATAGCTAATTAAAGATTGGTTATTTAGTAAACCATCTTTTATTTAGAAAGACGTTTATCTTTCCAGGCATAGGAGAATATACCATAAAACCATAAAAATTTCTGTAGGGCATGATTTGTATTTATAATGTGCTAAAAAGGGAATATTTAAATTGGGCACATAAGGAAACTAAATTATCATTATTTAATACAAAAATTTTTAAATGTAATTCTATTCTGGAGATAGTTTACATATAAGAAATTTAAGAATTCTCTTTCCTGCTTATTTACAGACAAAAAAAAAGCTGAGGAAAAGTGATTTATGGAAATTATTGAATTAGCAACAAAGCCATGCTAAATGTCTAGTCTCTTTATTCCAGTATTATTTTGACTATAATTAACTCCCTCCTCTCATACAAGAAAGCATCTTTGGCCCAACAAATGCTCTGCTATTTGATTTGACCCTAAGTAAATATTGTGACAGAAAAACAAGAACACATATTATTATTTCAGAGAATTCCTGATAAATATCTAAAGAAATGTAAAATAACTGCCTATTTGCTCAGTTGTATAAAATGCTTGTTCAACTTAAAAAAAATCATGGAAACTGCTTATGACTACAATTTCAGTCTACACAAATAAACCAAATATTTTGCAGTAAAATCTGGAAGTCAGTAATTTGGCCCCAAACTGAATCAATTATATTTCAATCAAATTGAGATAGATGACAATAATCAATTTCTTGTTGTCCCATACTCAGCCAGATGGCATTTGGTTGAACCTAAATGAACATTATGCCCATGAAAAGGCAACAGACTGCAAAATCCCCATAGAAGACAAAGGGGAAGTAACATTTGTTAAGAAATAAATTTGAATGCCAGATTCTGGTCTGTTCACCTTTATTTCTTTTATCTGTTTTAATACTCACAAGAAATCTGTGAGAAATACATTGGTATTCCAAGTTTACGAAAAGGAAAACTCACGATCAGGAACTCTAGCCCAAGCTTTTAAGTATCAGAACCAGGATTAGAATCACTGTCTGTCTAACTCCCCAAATTATGTTATTTCTGTTATGCCCTAGAACACAAGAATAGTTTTTTTATAAAGGAAATTGGTGATTATGTAATATATTTACCTACGTTAAAGTGTTGGGTATTTCACTTACTAAAGTAACTTAATGTTGAGTAAATTCTGTGTTAGATATTTAACTTAAGACAGCATTGTTATTTGCATATCCGTTAGATTCTAAATCTTACCTCTGAGTCCAAGAACAAGAAAGCTAGAATGAGGATAAACATGAACATGTTCAAAACAAAGCGACCTAAGTTCTGTGGTCATTTACAAGAACATGGATGAGTTGGGATATTTAGTATATGGCGCTGAGCAACACAAAGTCATGGGAACAATTTCCATCTGAGCCAGCTGACGGCTACACACTGCTCCTTGAGTGAATCCTGCCATCTCACATAAGTAAACCTTCATTTACAAGCTGAGCTGAACACCACTACACTCCAGTTAAAAATCTTGCCTCACTTAGATAGGCGAATAGCACCTACAGTGTAACAGCAGTACCAGGGGAGTTAGGGATAGTGGTAGCATTACTAGTAGTAAAAATAATCAGCTGTTTGCACTTTAGTGTAACTTGGTCTGATTCCAGAGCACAATGCTAAAGGAAATGAATGGGTATATCCTTTTTTTAATCCACTTGGTAGATCAAACGCAACCTGTTCAATACAGGAACTGATGTTTTTGAGAAAATGCACTACTATGAAAGTATCCATTCATTAGCATAAATACTGAAGTTTACCAGATTGATTTGCATGGGATTTGGACATTGTTTGTAGTTGTTGGAAAGAATAAGGTTCTTCTTAACTATAGTTACCTTAATTTCTGTAATTTAATATTTATGTATTTTCTATAATGATCAATTGAGAAAGGCCACTTATGTCAATTAAATGGCAAAGGGGTAAACAAAACAAAACAAAATAAAAACAAACAAAAACAAACAAAAACCAATATTGTAGCCTTAATTCACACTTCACCTTTATTATCTTAAATTTCAAAAGAAATGACATACTTTCTTATGACTTTAACATGTATCAGACGGCAGTAATTGACCAGGACTTATATTTGAAGTTTGTTGCAAAATCTGACAAAATATATATGAGGTATGGTCAAAACATACAGTGAATGTTTAAACTAAAAAAAAAAAAAAAAAAAAAAAAAAAAGTTACAGTAAAACACACATTGCCATTAATCCCCCTAAAAATATTCTTCCTTGTTTCAAACACACTTATCCCATCATTCTTGCTACTTTCTGAAGGGGTTCCGGAAATCCTCTCTCATGAGTGTCGTTAGTTGTGCTGTTGTAGCCTCAATGTCCTGAATCATTTTTACTTTGAGAAGAGCCAGAAGTTACATGGTGCCAGATCTGGTGGATAAGGTGGGTGAGAATACACCATCACGTTTTTATTTGACAGAAATTGCCGTATACCAGAAGTGATGTGTGACACGGAGCGTTGTCATGATGGAGGATGATTTAAGACACTTTCAAACACACCTTCTCTCAACCGTAGCTTACATATGACTGACTGCACCGAACAAGTTGAACCTCGTCACACACTGTTACTAAGATTCTTCACACTGCTTTCCGTATTGAAGATCCCTGTCTTTCCATTGGATGGCACTCAGCAGTAGCATTCACCATATTTTGTGACCACAGCGGAAAGCCTTCATGTCACACATTGCTTCTGGTATGGCAATTTCTAGCAAATAAAAACATTGCGGTATGTCCTCATCCACCTTACTACCAGATCTGGTACCATGCAACTTCTGGCTCTTCTCCAAAGTAAAAATGACCATGAAAGGTAAACTTTGTGAATCGATTTAGGACATTGAGGTAGCAATGACAGCGCAACTAAAGACACTCACAAAAGAAGACTTCCAGATTGCTTCAGAAAGTGACAAGAACTATGGGATAAGTGTATTCGAAGCGAGAAAGAGTATTTTGAGGGGGATTAATGGAAATGTGTCTTTTACTGTAATATCTTTTTTTTATATTTAAACATTCACCATATGTTTGATCACACCTAATATCTAGTACATATACTGTATTTCCCTGAAAATATGACCAGGTCTTATATTAATTTTTTGCTCCAAAAGGTGCATTAGGGCTTATTTTCAGGGGACGTCTTATTTTTTTCATGTACAACAATCTACATTTATTCAAGTACAACAATCTACATTTATTCATGTACAAAAATCTACATTTATTCAAATACAGTCATGTCATCTTCTTCTGGAACATTGTCGTAACTCTCCAAACCCCGAATTCCGACTTGAATTTCTTGCGACTCCCATTTCTTATAGAACCATTGGCCCCAATCTCTCATGTCCAGCAATACAGCTCTCCTTAAATGAGGACTTCTTGTGCGTGTAGCCTGCTCGTAGTGCATTGGCAACATGGCTGTCAGTGATTTTATCCCATGAAGTCTTCACCCAAGTCATGACCTCTTGCAGGCTAGGCTTCACAGAGTTTCCACACTGATTTATCTCCATTCTATTTTCAATGTAGTCATTGATTTCCATGCGCAAATGGTCTTTGAATGGCTTATTTATTGCAATATCAAGAGTCTGGAGATAGGCAGCCATTCCTGCGGGAATCATTATTTGATCTATTCTTCTCCCTGCAAGGAAGTTCCTCATGTCTTTAGCGCGGTGAGTGCTGGCTGGATCCCAGACTAGCAGACCTCTTTCGCCACCTCGCAAAACAAGTGGCAGCACTAAATCGACCCACTTCCTTATAACTGCTTGTGTGCAACAGGCTTTTTTGGTTTCAAGAACATAAATGCCTGAAACACGTTCAACCCTATCTTTCTTGCCCTTATTGATGATTAGAGGTGTGGCTTTCCATCCAGACGAATTGCCAAAATACAGGTAACACATGAACTTTTGTAACCAGTGGAGGGAATGTAGACTGACTAGGTACACCTCTGATCAATTGTCATTTGAGATTCTTGGCCCATAAACACTGCAGTTTCATCCATAGCAATCATGTTGGAGAGTTGGTATTTAGAAAAGCCAATGCCATCAACAAAGGAGTTGAATGCAAGTGCATGTTTAATAACTTCAGTATCTTCCAGCTTGAACAGTGTTGTCGATCTTAGAAACAGTTCATATCGCTGAAGGAAGCCATCCAGCCAGTGCTGTGATGCTTTGAATTCTTCCGGGGGTATTTCTAACTGTGGTGCCATTGCAAGGGCAAATGCTTGAACATCACCCCTGCGCATAACCAAAGCCTTTGCTCTTCTGTCAGCAATCCATTCATAGATGATGTCTTCCAGCTCAGGAAATAATGGTTGCCGACCTGATTCACAGGTCGGCAACATTTCCCTTGTCCACCTGTTAACTGAGCTTGTTGTACTCTGCTCATCATTTTCAGACCATTCGGAGATCCAACTTCTTTTCTGTGCAGAAAGCTGTAAGATTCTTGCTCTGGGAGTCCTCCACGATTCCTTTCTTGTACTCGATGAAATAGCTCTTTTTTTTTAGACTCATCTTGTCTAGGGGTCAAAATATTATCCTCTTTAAAATCTACCATTAAATCAAGTGTTACTGACGACTTATGAGACAAGAGTGGCAACAAAAATGATGACAGTTAAGAATGATGATCCACGCAAAAGCTACGAAAAATTGCAGGCACCAAAATTCAGAAAGCGTTTCTTTATTTCACACGAGTGCATTAAGTACATCCGTTACAACACATGATGTATTGAATTATGAAGATTCAGATTAGACATAACCACATCTGATTGTTATCAAGTGCACACGTTATTCGTGCATTGTGTCTGTATTCCTATTGGTCATTCCTGCAATAAGTCTTGAGTTAATCTGTTTACATAGGCGTTTACCTCTCGTCCAAAGGCACCCACTTGGGTATTTACAAATAATTATAATTTACATTATCATTTATTTTAATTATTAATGTCAATAATATTATTTATTTATATTTAATTATATATTAATATTATTATTTTATAATTTGATACATCTGTCATGTGTTGCAAGGGATGTACAAAATGAGTCCATCTGGCTGAAGATCTTAACTGGGACTTATTTTTGGAGTAGGGCTTATATTTATGAGCATCCTGAAAAAATCATGCTAGGGCTTATTTTCCAGTTAGTTCTTATTTTCAGGGAAATATGGTAATTACATAATCTTATCTCTTCTTTCCATGGAGGCAATGTGCATATTCTTAACTATTTAACAGTCCACATAATTGGAAAAGGTTATGGACTTGATGAAGCAACCCCTTGAGTATTAGCTAGTAATTCAGATAACCCTGAATTCAGTCTCCATAGTTGATTTTTAGTATCTGTTTGAGAGAATGCATGTTGGGGAAAAGATTCCAGGACCCCAGGAGTCCACAGTCTGTGGTATGGGAACCTCAGCTCACGGGTATCCAGGACATCCAGTTCCTTTCATGTCTCAAGGCTTCCAAGGTTATGTGAGGAGTCGGCCAGACCTCAAGAGAACTCCTGTGGTTTGAAGTGTTACTGAGTCCCCCCTAGTTTTAAGCAGACCTGAAGGAGGGCACTTTGTCATGGGGCCTCTTTGCTGGAGAGCTGTCATTCCCATCTGGGCTTGAGTGCCTGCTGAGCTGGGGAGTGTGCTGAATTATCAAAACCAAAGCCCTTGAGTTTATAGCCCTTTCCACTAGAGCATAAAATCTGATAAGACTCCTCAGTGTTTTTCGAGTTGCTCCAAATGATGCCTATTGTAATAAACTTTCTCATCTGTAAAATGCTAGTGACAGACTACAATCTTTCTAATCTCAAACCCCTCCTGAAACACCTCTGATTCTCACACACCTATACCAAGAGCTGAGTACTGCAGTCATATAGCTGCTGCTTTTCTGCCTGCCATTTAAGGCTAATAATTTAGTATGAATTCAAATTTCAGCTCCAACACTCACACACTAGCTGTGAAAACTTCACAGGCTGCCTTACTTTCCCAATACTCAATTTCCTCATTTTTAAAATCAGGATAATAATTATGCATATCTCACAGTATACGGAGAAGCATCAAATAACAAAATACATGTAAGTACATAGCAACTCACTGTGCACTATGTATTAAGTAGTTGTTATTATTGCTGATATTAATCTTTTTGTGTAAGAGATACTCAGAGTCTATTTTATTCGTTCTTGATGATTTAAATACATTTTGGAATGAATCAATTGTTTCTTATGTTCTTAATAATGCGTTGCCTATATGTACATTTTGGATTTTATTAACTACTTATTGTGAGTTAAAATTGAATCCATTATTCTAATTTCTACTACTTGTGTATTATTAGAGAAATACATTCTAATAGGTCTAATTTCCAGACATCAAGATCTGAGGTAAGGAGAATTAACTCAATATTTTGAAGATTCTTCTAACTTCTGTCAAAGGACTGATAAATGAGAAAATAACATGGAGAGATTGTTTTTATTAGGATTTTCTGTAAGAGCCTACTGATGTAATTGTGTATATTAATATATTTTTAATATGCCACCCATCAATCATTGTTAGCTATCAAAAAAAAAATAGCTTGAGCATCCTATTCTGAGTAGATATAAAGCTGAAGTTTCCTTTTTCTTAAATTGTCCTAGATGATGGAGGAATCAGAAATGTGCACAGTGCCTGGTGGTTTGGCCAGAGTGAAGAAACAATTTGAGAAAGACAAAACTGATTCTTCCTATAACACCTTTTCTCAGTATCAATACCAGCACCGGAACAGATCTGAGCAGGTAATGCTACTGTAGTTCATGGACAATTCATGTATGGTTGAAATGCTCTCATTTCAGCACCAATGTAGGAACCGCCTCAACTACCTGCTGCCTCTTTGGTGGTATGGTACATGTATTTTCATTCTTCATTAACAAAAATGGTAAATTTTTAAAGTTTTAGAAAACCATTTTTAAATCATTATCAATGTATTGATTTACTTACTTAGAGTATTTGCCACGTTTCTTGGGAACCATGCTGGAATATTTTCCCTCTAGGATCTAATGTTTCAAACATAAATGAAAATTAAATAGGTTAGTCAACAAGAAAAGAGAAATGTTGAAAACACTGAGCCTCTGCTTCTAGATTATAATTCATGGTAACTGTTGCTGCTTGTTGACATATATTAAACTTAAAGCATTATTCAGCTATTTATTGCGGTGAGTTTTCTGTTTTCTTTAAAAATCATCAAAAATTGAGTAGTGGAACCCAGATGTTACGTAAAGCTGTATAATTTAACTTCTAAATGCTATCTTATATAAAAGATTTGTTTTCCCCATTTCCTTATTCCATTATCATATATCATCAAATATTGTCATGGGATATAATGATTTTTGAGTGTGAGACTCTAAGTAATAAAATTAATTAAACTGAGCTTGGCACTTAGAAAAATAGTAATTGCATTGTAAACAGCTGCACTTGGGCTCGTGATTTCCATAAAGAAGAAAACTGGCGTGTTTCTGAAATTTTGTAGTGGGAAATAAAAGTGGGTGTTTTTGTTTGTTTTAGAAAACCCTAGGATATTTAGAGTTGCCTAACTTTTAATAAATAAGGCAATTGTGTATGGTGGGGGACTCTATCAGATAAAATGATTAAAAATCTGATATGTGAAATAGTATTTGTTTTCTTTATCTAGCTTTGTCTGAAAGGTAGAAATGAGCACTACAGGTAGCTTAATAAATTTATGTAAGATTTTAAAAAATTTTACCTAAAGGTAACATAATGTAAATAAGAAATTAAAATTGGATATACTTGTGATCTAATATATAGCTGTTGCAACATAGGAATCTTTAAGTGAGTCATGAGTGTTTGTTTACTTGAAATTAGTCAATAATATGAAACCGTTATCATTAATAATTTGAGTAAATTCTACATAGAAGTGTAGGTAATGTATTTAAAGATCCTGTATTTTGCAGGGAGCCAGTAAAATAGAATGTAAGGGCTATGGGACTTGTAGATCTTGAGTGCAATGCTACGTCTTTCATTAGCTGAGTGTCATAGACGCAGGGCCACCTTCACAGGTGTATGGCCTGGGCAGTTGCTCAGAGCCCCGCTCTTAGAAGAGCGCTGCACTTAGTTTCATGCTCTGCTATCATCACCTCGAAATTCCTAATAATTTTTGAACAAGGGACTCCACATTTTCATTTTGCACTAGGTCTGGCAAATTATGTAGCTGTTACTATATAAACCAAATTCATAGCCAACTCAAGCCTCAGTATCTGATGAGTAAGATGGGAAAATTTTGGGTGATTTGTCTGTCTCATGAGGTTATTGTAGAGATCTAGGATAACAAAGAATAATTTCCATGTGTTGTGCGGGGTCTCCTGTGGGTCTCTGCTCCCCACACAAGAACACAGGACATGGTGAGGCCAAAAAGGAACACACACGGAGCCATAGGTAGGAGAGTCATACCACTATACTCTCGCTGGCGGCTAGGTTAGAGAAACAGGAACCAGGAGCCACACAATTCTCAACCCTCACTCCGCCGCTTGCTGACTCAACCACCATCTCCTTGCTAGCCCCCATTTTCTGCTAGCATAGCCATGGCAGTTATATTAGTGGCCAATGGCTCACTGGTTACAGCTGATGGCCAACCAGCCACAGCTGATGACCAGCCAATCACAGCTGACGGCCATTTACTACCTGAGCCAGCACTTTTCCATGTGAGGCCGAGAGCCTGAAAACTGCTTTCTGAGGCTCTGTCCCCACACCATGAAAATATTTCATTATCTGTGAAACTTGGAATCAGTTAGGACTCTTTAATATTACAAAAGACAAAACGCAACCAAAAGTGGCTTAAACCAAAGGAACATTATAGAGTCACAAAAATGCAGTGTTGTGGAAGGGAGGTTTGGTGTAAGCTCCAGTAGTGTAGGAGAGCAGCTGGCTCATACTAACTCTTCGATTATTCTTTTTTTTAGGAATTTTGGTAACCAGATGATGTTATGTTAATAGCTTACATTCAGCCACAGTTAGAATATTTATGGCAAGGAAGTTGGCAAATGCAACAAATCAAGTGTTCCCTCTCTCCTTCTCTCTTTCTCTCCCTTTTGTTTTTTAGAACTGATTTTTAAGTATGTATTACCTTACCATTGATGTAAGTAAGGGCTCAAACTACGTGCCTAGCTTAGTGGCTAAGCACAGAATCGAGCCAGATCATTTGGGTCCAAGTTCCTGCTCCACTTATTAATTGTGTTTTCTGTGCCTCAGTTTCCTCAGTTGTAAAGTCAAGGTTATAATAATACTCACTTCGTAGGTTTGTTAAGAAGATTAAATTACTTGTATTTGTAAAGTGATTAAAACTGTGTCTCGCCCATTGTAAACACTACACAAGTGTTTGTTTAAAAAATATTAACTATCACCTTGATCATATTTCTTCTTTTTTACCTCTCAGCCTCACTTTCTCTGAACTGGCCACATTTTCGCACAGGATTACCCCAAAGAGCTTTAAAAACAAAAAATGCAGAGAAAGAGTAAGAATCCATTTTCCAGAAGTCCTAGGAAAAGGCCTTTACTACATCTAAAAGGCTCTAAATGAAACAAACATGCTGCTCCTAGCACTAACTGCTATAGCCAGCCGAGGCCTCTGTATTTGTTTAGCTAAATGGAAATTCTCAGCATACGGTTATCAATGGAGAATAAATGGATACTGGGTCAAAACAATACCAACCAAACAAACTACAAGGTGTGATCCAAAAATCCAGTGAATATTTAAATTTAAAAAAGAAATTCGTTACAATAAAAAACACATTGCCATGAATCTCCCTCAAAATACTCCCCCTTCTTTCAAGTGCACTTACCCCATCATTCTTGCCACTTTCTGAAGCAGTTCTGGAAGTCCTTTTTTGTGAGTGTCTTTAGTTGCGCTGTCGTGGCTGCCTCAGTGTCCTCAATCGATTCAAAATGTTTACCTTTCATGGTCATTTGACTTTGGGTTAGAGCCAGAAGTCACATGGTACCAGATCCAGTGAATCAGATGGATGAGGACACACCGTATTGTTTTTATTTGACAAAAATTTCCATACTAGAAGCAATGTGTGACATGAATGAAACTGCCAAGTAGCATCCAACAGAGAAGCAGGGGTTTTCAATACAGGAAGCGGCACATGGAACCTTAGTAACAGTGTGTGACAAGTTTCAACTTGTTTGGTGCCGTCAGGCAGGTGTGAGCTACAGTTGAGAGAAGATGTGTTTCAAAGTAAGTCATCCTCCATCATGACAATGCTCCATGTCACACATCGCTTCTCATATACAGCAATTTCTGTCAAATAAAAACATGATAGTGTGTCCTTATCCACCTTATTCACTGGATCTCGCATTGTGAGACTTCTGGCTCTTCCCCAAAGTCAAAATGATTTAGGACATCGAGGCAACTACAACAGCGCAACTACCATAAAGACACTCATGAAAGAGGACTTCCAGAACTGCTTCAGAAAGTGGCAAGAACGATGGGATAAGTGTGCTCGAAATGAGGGGGAGTGTTTTGAGGGGGAATAATGGCGATGTGTCTTTTACTGTAACACATTTCTTTTTTTAATTTAAACATTTACTGTATTGTTTGATAGCATCATATATATCCCGGAGCTGCCAAAAAAATGTATACAACTGGACACTTTGGTCAACACTGAGCAAGTAGTAGTTTGCCATAATCAGAAGTGTCTGGATGCTGGTGGTAACCACGTTGAGCATCTCTTGTAATTGCAGAAGTCAAACATGATTTGTATTCATCTTTTGTTATTGGTTTATATTGAGTATTATAATTTTAATACAGTTTTCCTTTCTTAAAATATGTATACTTATTTATGGCACCATATATATATATATATATATATATATATATATATGTATATACACACAATAAAATATAGTTGCTGCTCTATGAATATGAAAAACTAATCTGTGTGGGAGTAGTGAAAAACCAACCATTCACTAGAAGTCAGTAATCTGCATGACTGTAGTGACCACTCAGTTTCATTACCTGCTTCTAGACATGCTAATAATATCCGATAATTCCATGAGGAATGACTAAATCTGATTCATAATGCAGAAAACATATATAAGAATAAACTCATAAATACTATTTATTGAAATGTATGCTAAAGTCTAGGAAAATGAAAGAAAAGACTCACCTGCACCTTAAAAAATTAAAACTTTAATTTATAATACTTATTGGAAATTTAAAATACATGTCCAATTTGGTCATAGAGTGGAAAATGTAGAAAAATCATGTCTTAGATATTAACTTAAACTTTTAAACCTATCTATAGGTATTTTAAAAAATCGCTTCTTTCATCAGCAAGGATTGAAAATGAGACATTTACTGGTGGAGACAGTTAATTCTCTTACCTAAGCTGTTTTCAGCTCTAAGAGTGTCTTCAGTCTCTTTGCTTGTAGAAAGTACTTGAGATTTATCTGTCTGCTAAGTCTTCCCCTGGCCAAAAAAATTTATATATTTATTTCGTTAACATATAAAATTGATATTAATTTGGAAATCAAGTTTAATTAGAGTTAAGAGAAAGAACATTTGTTTAAGATTCCTAAAAATATTTAATGCTAAAATTAGTAATAATTTCACAAGGTGTGACAATTAAGTCCAATATGCCTATTTTCTTCATAATGTATTCAAGTCACATGTTTCAGGGTAATCAGCTGGTGATTTGATAACAGTTTGCCTGGGAGATCAGCAAAGGGGCTAAACAAGTTTTGAAAATTGAACTATCTCTGAGGTTAAAGATCCCTTCTATTGGCTGATTGAACAGCCTATTTTATACCAATTGAAAAGGGGGTTCTGAAATAGAAAATAAAATGTGGTACGAGATATAGGAACATTCATTCATGCCAGACATTTTAAACTTGGGAAAATATCCTATTTACATGTTCTAAACTTGTCATGCTTTATGGCTCTGCCTGCTTAACATTTAGCAGTATCACTGGGAGCCTGTGGGGTAGCTTTATGGGGATTAGAAAAAGAGCAACTGTGGACAATAGCAGCCCCTGGTTGTGGGAGGCATGGGGAGAAGGTTCAGCTTCTTAAAAGAATGTGTTGGGAAAACTTTACTAGGTGGCTCTGGTCGGTAATAGTAACCCTTTTTAACATCGCGCATTTAGATTTTGCTTTTCAAAACCATCATTACTGATTCCAGTAGCTATTAATGAAACCCACTCCTCCTAAGGAAGTATAAGCCACTTGTTTCTGTCCTGTTGATATTTAGGATAAATGATCACATCAGCATTGTTTCTGACTTTGCCTTGAGACTGAGTTCTCAGCATTCCATGTCACTGAACATCAGTAGGTTCTTAACGCTAGAATGGAACGGACCTCTTGCAAGGCATGTTTTGAATCCTCTCACTACAACAGGCTCCATTTGAGAAGAACATTCTGAACAATCAATCCCTCATCATTAAAAAGGTGTCTTGAAATATGCCAGAACAGATATTGGATTAAATTATCAGTGTGAAATTGCCATTGTCTCTTTTCTGAGTTCATTTTCACTTGCCCATTTTATGGTTTCAGTTCTGTTGTTATTGTTGTTGCTGCTGCTGTTGTTTTTTAACAGTCTCTTTTTCTTCTCTTTCTTTTTTTAAAATTTAATTTAATTTCATTATTAGTTTCAGGTGTACAAAACAACATAATGATTAGACATTTACACCCCTCCCAAAGTGGTAAACAAAGTCTACGACCCCTGTGACATTGTACATAACTACTACAATACCATTCACTATATTCCGTATGCTCTACTTTATATCCCATGGCCATATATATTACATTCAGTATTATTTTATATTAGTTTCAGTTGTGCAGCACAGTGGTTAGCTATTTATACAATCTATGAAGTGACCCCCCCATAAGTCCAATACCCATCTGACACCCTACATAATCTTTACAACATTATTGATTATATTCCCCATACTGTACTTCACATCTCTGTGACTATTTTATGACTACCAATTTGTACTTTCTAATCCCTTCACCTCCTCACCCATCCCCTTTCATCTAGGAACTATCAGTCAGTTTTTTTCTCTGTATCTATGAATCTATTTCTCTCTTGTTTGCTTGTTTATTCTGGTCTTTAGATTCCACATATAAGTGAGTCTTTCTCCGTCTGACTTATTTCGCTTAGCATAATGCTCTCTAGGTCCATCAATGTTGTTGCAAATGGTAAGATGTCATTCTTTTTTATGGTAGAGTAATACTCCATTGTATGAATGTACCATCATTTCTTTATCTAATCATCTGTTGATGGACATTTCAGTTGTTTCCATATCTTGGCTATCATGAATAGTGCTGCAGTAAACAGGGATGCATATATTTTTTTGAATTAATGTTTTGGATTTCTTTGGATAAATACCCAGGAGTGGAATTGCTGCTCATAACGTAGTCCTATTTTTAATTTTCTGAGGAAATTCCACACTGTTTTCCATAGTGGCTGTACCAGTTTACAATCCCAGCAACAGTGCAGGAGGGTTCCCTTTTCTTCTCATTCTTGCCAGCACTTGTTGTTTGTTGATTTATTGATGATAGCCATTCTGACAGGAGTGAGGTGGTAGGTATCTCATTGCAGTTTTTATTTGAATTTCTCTGATGATGACTGACTTGAACAATTTTTCATACGACTGTTGGCTATTTCATAAGTCGTCTTTGGAGAAATAGCTATTCATGTCCTCTGCCCATTTTTTAACTGGATTATTGTTGAATTGTATGAGTTTGTTCAATATAAATTTTGGATAATAAGCCCTTAGCAGATGTATCATTGGCAAATATCTTCTCCCATTCAGTAGACTGTGTTTTTGGTTTGCTGTGGAAAAAAAAAAAAAACATTTTAGTTTGATGTAGTCCCATTTGTTTATTTTTTCTTTTGTTTCCTTTGCCTGAGGAGATGTATCAGTAAAAATATCACTGAGGGTGATGTCTGAGAGTTTCTTTCCTATATTTTTCTGTAGGAGTTTTGTGGTTTTGGGTCTTACATTTAAGTCTTTAATCCATTTTGAGTATATTCTTGTATATGGTATGAGAAGGTTGTCCAGTTTCATTTTTATATTGCATGTATCTGACCAGTTTTCCCAGTACTATTTATTAAATAGACTGTCTTTATCCCAATGTAAATTCTTGCTTCCTTTGTCATAGATTAAATGCCCATATAGGCATGGATTTATTTATGGGCTCTCTATTCTGTTCCATTGATCTGTGTGTCTGTTTTGTATGCCAGTGCCATGCTGTTTTGATTACTGTGTCCTTGTAATATAATTTGGTATCAGGTAGCATGATATCTCCAGTTGTGTTCTTCTCTCTCAGGATTGTCATGGCTATTCGGGGTCTTTCATGGTTCCATAAAAATTTTAGGATTATTTGTTCTGGTTCTGTGAAAAATTCCATTGGTATTTTGATAGGGATTGTGTTGAATCTATATATTGTTTTGGGTAATATGGACATTTTAATTATATTAATTCTTTATATCCATGAACATGGTATATATTTCCATTTATCTGTGTCTTAAAAATTTCTCTTTTCAATGTCATAATTTTTTGAGTACAGGTCTTTTACTTTCTTGGTTAAACTTATTCCTAAGTATACAGATTTTTGGTACAATTATAAATGGGATTATTTTATTAATTTCTCTTTTTGATAGTTTGTTATTGGTGTATAAAAATGCAACCAATTTCTGAATATTTTCTTTTTTAACATATAATTTGAGACATATTTAACATAATTTTAACATAATTTTATATATAATTTGACATAATTTGCATACCCTAAAATTCACCCATTTTAAGTGTACAATTTAATGACTGTTTAGTATGTTTACAAAATTGTGAAATGTCACCACAATCTAATTTTAGAACATTTCCATGTCCCCCTAGAATAAATCTCAGGCCCATAAGCAGTCTGAGATATTCATTGTTTGTGCAATAGTCTAATACCTAGAGTTTGATTTTCGTCTTTTCATGTGAATTTCTTCTTCTTTTTCTTTCCCCCATATTTATGCAGTACTGAATAGCTCTTTGCTTATTAATTGTGAAGTCCTGGAAGCCTCTTCATTTCTGGAGTTTCTTTTTTTTATTCTTTTTTTTTTAAGTGGCTTAAGTAGGGGAGAGCAGATGGAGCCCCAGAATTTTTGGAAATAATCAGTGCCATACAGAGCTTAGGTATTAATAATTGTTTTCATGTGAAAACCGTTGCATAGAATCCATGTCCAGACTCTGAAGTATTCCTGACCTCCACTCCCTGTTGTAAATCTGATGTGGACCAGAGGAAGGTGCAAGACAGTATGTATCTCTCCACATACATGTACTGTTGCAACAATTCTAATGTCAACATTAGCACTCCATAAGATTATTTGGATTTGGAACGATCCCTGGACAATTTTAGACTGATAGAAATTATTCTTGACAGCTTCTGACAGATATAATCTGACATTTATGTGTTTAGACTCTTTAAAAATGACCCATAATTATTTTCTAGCAAACTAAACATATTTTTATCAGCTAAATGTGCTTTATACCTACTTTTAGCTTTCTGCCAAATACATAATTTTTCAAGGTCATAGATGGTTGTTAATGGCCCCAATCTAAACTAAATCCCCATCAGTATATAAGGTTGTGACCGAAAGTGTGTCTTGTATTGTATTTTAATTGTGTGCACCAATTTTAAATGACTATTACAACTTAAAGTAACATCACTCAAAATGTGGCAGTTTAGAGCAATGATTAGTTTGTCCTACTGCCTCCTGAATCAGATTTATCTCTGGTTATAATCCCTGAGCTAGCCACCTAATCTTGCCTGGAAAATGAGGATGAAGTAACGGGTGTATTTTAAGAATAAAATGAGATGGTTCATGTAAAACTCTTACTATAATGCCTGGCATATATGAATTGTTCAATAAACACTAGTTATTGCATCAGTAATATTGCCACTATAGCCAACAGACTATAATCACATGGTAATTATTCTCCATGTAGAATATGATTCATAAACATTTTATGTATATGTAAAAAGACAAAGAAGGATAGCATTGTTCTGTGCTTTCGTTTTAGTACCTTAGCTTTCTTTTCAGTACTTTGGCCCTGGGAGACAGAATCAATTCTCAGGAGCTCATTAAGTAATTAAAGATTAGTTTAAAATTAACATGCCTGTTTATGCTTTGGACATATGTTGCTCTGGAGTAATCAGTAACGTTAGTGCATATTTAAAAAATTGTACTAGCAGACCTTCTTTGAGGAGAAAGTATTTAACCCTGACTCTAGGAAATGATAAAATGAGGGGGACCTCTTAGAAGGCAGAAGAGGGGAATAGGCAAAACATGCTTTGCACAGGTACGCTGAAGCCGAGATGATGCCATTTTGAATCAAAGTTTGCTTTTTTAAGTGGGAGCAAATGAATAACATAGCATTTGTTTTGGGAGACTGCTTGATTCACACTATTGTGACAAGATGCACTGAGAGGAAAATAATATAATTAATATATGAATTGAGTCAGGCAGGAGAGAAAAGCCTACGCTGCTTGAATAAATGAAGAAAAGAAGAAGAATTGAGGGAGTATTGATTTTTTTTTCCAGTTTCTATGAGTCTTGTAGGTTTTCAGCATGTTTTAGCTGATGTATAGAAGGGAAAGAAAAGTATTTGTGAGGGATAAAAAGTACCTGATGACATTTTCTGGTTTGTGCAGTTGAAACAATGAAGATAAATATATCCCTACAATTGTCTTAATAAAATATAGCAAGTGTTTTTTCAACATACAGTGTTAATATGCATAAATACTGAGAAATACCAGCCTCTCTTTGCCAGAGAACTGTTTCTTTTCCAGGGAGTCATCTTGACCTTTCTCCAGATAGGCTGATGGATCCACATGAATATTACACAGGCTGAGTGATCACAGCAGGGTCACAGTGTGTGCTGGGTGTGAGCTTGGTCACAGGGAAACACAGTCTTTAAGAGGCTCTCAAGAAGGCTAATATGTCAACTAGACCTAACAGTCTTACTCTGTTAAAAATTAAAACTCTAACAACAAATCTTTTACCTATTTTCCCTCCCAAATCCAGACCCTTTAAGGTGTTTATCTTCTACAACTCAGTGCCTGTCCCTGAGTGGCCTTTGGTGATGAAAAGAATACAATGTAAGACTCATTTTGAATGATGTCTCAGAATCAGAATAATAAAACAATAGCCTCAACCAATTAAGGTCTATAATCTACTAGAGGCCAGACCTCCCCAAGCTGGTTTATGCAGAATTCAGTTGACTGGGTTATCTATTGGTCAAAATATCCCAGTTCCTGACTATGCCATACAGCAGACCAGCTTTGCTCTACACTAGTAAGATTTTCTTTCAATTCAGCAAGCAGTGGAAATGCAAACTCTGATTCAGTTGTGGGTTTCTAAATGCATATTTAATGAAGTGTTTTTTTTCCCCTCCACTCTTGCATTCAAATCTAGTTCTGTGATGCTCACAAGTGTCCATTTCATTAGTTTTCACGCCTGTGTGCTGGCTGCTGCTGCCTTGCCACTTTGTACCTGGTGACCTCTTACTGGTACTACTCTATCTCCATCTGTGTCTCCTCTCTTCCTACACATGTCCATCTTCCTATAACTCTGTAAGTAGGCCATGGTGGAATCCCGCACTTTTTTCTACAGAAATCCAATAGTAAAAAGGTATATTTTGTGAAAAATTCCTTGCTCAAGTTGTGAAATAAATAAATTGCTTTTAGCACTGCTTGCCGCAATATGAGAAAACAAAGGCAAAACACAAACTAAACTCCATGACAACTTTTATTTCTAAGGATGAAAGGAAGAGAGACTTTCTCTACAAGCCTCAACAAACTACTAATTCTTCCCCTGCTTGCATTAAGACTTGCATGAACCTGGTCTGTCTAGAAATGCACCCCACACTCCTTATGAAGCCCCTGTTAGGTGCTTTTACCCCAGGCTTCCCCGGGGTTGGGGTACAGGAATGTAGCGGTAGTGGGTTTGTGGACTTGAAGCAGGATATCTTTTCAGAGTCCCAGACATCTCACCTCCTACCTCTTACCTGACTGGATAAGGATTCAGAATCAAATCACTCCTCTTGTTAGGCTGGGACATGGAATCTCAGTGAGAGTTCTGGTCACCTATGTCATCCAAGCCCTCAGTGAAGTGGCCTTGATTCTGACAGTACACACAGCTCCCCAGGTGGCCCAGGTAATGATGATTTCATTGTTGTGCCATATGATCAGGGATCAGGGAACTGTATAGCGCTGCAGGTGAGTCTAATGTGCAGCAATGAACATGACAGTCCAAACCTGAGCCAGGATTTGTTATCTCAGAGATGACCATGCCCCTCTTAGTTTTTCATCTGAGGCTTGTCATCTGCCCACCTCATTCTTTTCCTGATAGCAGGGCCCTTCTATTTACACTGACATTTCTCTTGAGATGCCCATTGCAGTCAAGGAATAGAACAAGGGACTGCAAAGAGTAGAGAAAGCTAGAGATTACTCAAATCATGCTAAATATAATGAATGTCAGTTGTCCAAACAACTAATTTACTAGCACCCCAAACCCAGTTAACGCGCTTGTTAGTAGCAAAAAGTACTAAAATAGTGTTTTTGTATATATACAAAGATATATTTGAACATTAAAAATAAATAATAGATAATATAAATGAACTAAAGAAATATATCAAAACATTAAAAATAAACCAATTAGAATACAAATAAAGTAAAAGTTAATGAAATTTTAGTTTAGGCCACACTACTACACCAATAATTGATTACAACTGAGATTTAATTTATAGATTATTGCAATCATTCATTAGAAAAGCTTTAATTGCATAGGATTATATAATCTATACACCTAATGTCTCAAGTTTGTACCGTTGATACTTCTATACAAACAATATTATTTTCTGAAAGACACAGGACTTAATTATGAAGAGATAAACCTTATTATTAAATAATATTGACATGCTCATAGTCATTCCGCTCTTTACATAACTAAACCAACGTGGGTCTTCCTCCGGGATGCAAGGTATGCCCATAAAGTACAATAAGACTGTTTTCTGTGATCTCCTGACATCAATCACATTATTTTAGAGCCACAGACTATAACTCTCAACCTCTGCTGTTTCTAAATGAAGTTGATGGTGATTGCTAACTGTCTGCTGAGGTGTGACCATAAAGTCTTAGTCACGGTCCCTTCGCAACTTCCAATTTCAGCTTCTTCCTGCAGAATATGTTGGCATATGAGTTCTGCTAACACATATGAGAGATTCATTCATTCTTCCCTCTCCTGTGGCAGCACTGCAGGCCATCCCAGTGTTATCATTATGAAGGGAAACTAATTCCAACCCCACACTGTGAAGACATCCACAAAATGTTTGTCTGGGTCTCTTGTGACAATTCTGTCTCCCTGGTGAAATAGCAGTCCATCCAGTGAATGCATTTAGCTTGGCTTCCTTTACTATGCTGTTTAATAACTAAACAAACTAATCTGCCTGATGACTTGGAGAGGGTTAGAAATGTTACCATATGAGGTGTGCCCTGACCCTGTTCCTCAGGCTGTCAGGGTCTCAGTGGATAGTAGAAATGCCTGTAAGTAAGCCTGAGTTGCAAGTACAGATTCAAGTGCTTTCAAAAACTCCTGAACTGGTTGCTTTTCTTTCTATGGATCACCTTACTCATTCTCCAAAATAGAATGTATAGGAGCAATGTTTACCCCAATTATTGGAGTACCACAAGAAGAGCTTCTCTTCTTAATGATATTGTGGATTTCCTGTTTCTGTAAACCTATGTGTTCTTATAGAACCCACTTTCAATTTCATTGCAGAAGACAAGCACGCTTACAGGTATACCCTTTCTGCCTTTAAAACAAAAACTTTTTAAAAAAGAGTACAATGAATAGGGATTGCATTAGGAAAAATAGGAGTGGTACTGTTCTTATCTCAGGGCCCAGAATTGTTGAGGGAGTATCACCTAGACCCTTCCCCTTCTAACCCCCAACACAAAATTACAGCACAGTTTCATGTTTCATGTTCTCAGTGCTTGAACAGATGATTTCAAAAAGTATTTGATGTTGATAAACATGGAAAACACAGATATTTTGACATAATGGAATTTTATGTCTTCTTTTATGGGAGGGAGTGGACAAGTAGGGCAAGTAGGAATAGAAGAAATACATATGTATAGCCCCTCTTCAACAGGAAGTCTATGTTAGTTTAAAAATATGAATGTGTTCTTCCTATAATTACATTTTAAAAAGTCTCAAATATGTAGACAATATGTTATAATATACTAACTAAATTTATTTTTAAATTGTTATAATAGAAATACAAGCTACAGAATTTTAAGTTCTTGGATTTTGCTAGTTTTTGATGAGCAAGGAAAATTATGATGAAAGAAACCATTGACATTACAGAATGACTATTTTTGGTAGAACTTAGTCACATCTGCGAAATGTTTTTCCACATACTTGCTTATATGAAAATGGGTATTTTCCATAACTACTTAACATAAGAAGTTATTATTAGCTTTCTGTTTCTTTTGAGTCTGGTATTTCTCAAAATAAATTTATCCTCATGGGTCTTTGAAGATAATTAGATTAAGTCAAGCTTGTCTATTCTTTTGGATATTCATTTATTCATTAGTTTGCATAATTACAAATGAATTATCATACTATAAAAAAAAACTGGAAAAACACAAAGCCTGAGAAAAAGAAGAAACATTAAGAGATTCCATCTTTAATACCACGCTATTGCAGAGATATTGTTTGGGGAATTTTTTTGGCTTTTTTCCAGCTTCTATGCAAATCTCAACATCACAGAACATGGAGTAAGATTATATCTTCTATCAGCCTTTTCTTGTGCTTGTTCTTTATCCCTCTCTGTCCTGAGTGACCTATGCAGGCATGGTGAAGAGCAAGTACTGTTCATCTCTGTAGGGACCAGTAGAGGCTACTTCATTTCCAACATTATATGGACAGACCACATTATAGACCCGGACACACCACATTATATACCAGCAACTAGATTGTTACCAAGAGAGGGAGCCAAGACTCAATTGACCTTCCTTATCTTTGGGTAAATACCAGAGCCTTCTAAAGATATCATCCTGCTATGGCATTTGAAATTAATTTATTTTCTTCAGAGGACAAATGGCAATAATCAAATGCTAAAGTTCATCATACTGTACAGTGTTGAGAAACATTTGGGGGAAATTTTGGGGATTTCAATGAAGTCTATCTTAGCCTGGGTTTTTTTGTTGTTGTTGTTGTTTTTTGCCAGTAAGCATTTGTACTACTATTCTAAAAATATCAGCAAAGGTTACCCCCAAATCAAATGTTCTTTGTTGTTTTTTTTTTCTTTTGAAGGATCAGAAAAGGAGTTTTCTTTTGTCCCTCAACTCCTTTCCTTCCCGTCCTTATTTTTTCTAAGCTTTCATTACAACAGAAGGGATTATGATAATGAGAAAGTGCACTATCAATTCTGGGTTCAGAAAATAGAAAAAGAAAAGGAATGATTTGTGGGAAGGATGGAGTGTTAAAATACATGGATGAGAGAATTGTAGACACAGACAGACATATTTTTTCTATATCAGAATCAAACGCAAACATGTTAATTTCCTCCTATAAAAAATATTGGTGAGCAGACAATATCATTTCACACAAAATGTAGGTTAAATTAGTTAAATAAAATGATCATGAGCTCTGTATTTGGTACCTATATTTCTATGTAAAATGAAACTAATCATCTACTTAAAGCAAATAATTTTTTGTCCTTTATTTGTAAGAAACTTTTTCAATTTTGAGACCCCCTGTAACTTCTGATGTTGTTTTCTATTTGTTGAACCTTTGCACTTGATGACTAATATTATGTTGCTAGAAAGATGTTTCACTGACTCACCCATCCTAAAAGATACAAATGTGTAGTTACCTGATACAGTAGTGAAAAGAATGTTATGATGAAAGACCAAGTGATTTTTTTTAAAGAATTAATACACAATAAAAATTACTACATGTGATTATTAATTTTTGGATTCTTTGAAGACATTTCAGAATTGTGCATTTCTTCAGCATATTTAGCTACTTGAGGGTAATGGCTCTCCTTTTTTGTTTCCATTTTATTTTTTAAATTAAATGTATTGAGGTAACATTGGTTATTTAAGCTTAAGGTGTACAATTTTATAATACATTATCTGTATATTCCATTGTCTGCACGCCACCCAAAGTCCACTGTTCTTCCATCACCATATATTTGACCCTCTTTGCCCTCTTTACCCTCCCCCAATCTCCCTCCCACTCTGGTAACCACCATTCTGTTTTCTGTGTCCACAATGGCCAACCCTGGCCAACCAATGTCTCTTTAACAAATTACCTTTCCTGTTTAGATCAGTCCGATGCTGATGCTTGAAATTGAAATAGTAGATTAAATCACTGTGAACTAACTGTTCATTATGTATCAGTTCATGAAAGATGAACCATAGAAAAACTGGATAGGTGTTCACAAAGCCACTTTCTGGTCTTGTCTCCATAGACTATTTCCATGTCCTGGAGACTAAAATGATTTGGAAGAGTCATAGTATGCACGGGCACCGTTTTTGCTTATCTCTCACTGAATAATACCTTCCCCATCCCCAGTCAAATTCACTACTTCGCTGTTGGGGAAAAGAAAAAAAAAAAAAACCTGTATGTATTGCAACGGGCTTCTTTTTCAGTTTCTGGGCTTAATTCCATAATGAAAACTTAATGGTAAAATTCAGTGATATAGCCAGATAATCTACTTTCATTCAATCGTATTCTTTTTCTTTCCTTGTTTAATACCATGTTTCTCCGAAAATAAGACCTGGCCAGACAATCTGTTCTAATGCGTTTTTTTGGAGTAAAAATTAATATAAGACCTGATTTTACTATAACATAAGATTGGGTAATATAATATAATATAATATGTATAATATAATAATGTGTAACATAATTCCAGGTTTTACATTAATTTTTGCTCTAAAAAACACATTAGAGCTGATTGGCCGGCTAGGTTTTATTTTCAGGGAAACAGGGTATATATCCTGAGTTACTGGGAAAATAGCTGACACAAAGAAAGTGTGCGGTGAATATTTGTTAAGTAAAATAGTGATGTAACACTTATGAACCAGGTTTTCACATATATTAACACAATAACCTTCTGATATATTACTATCATTATTACTTTTTTGTACAAGAAATGGACACATGGAAGGTCCAAGTAACTTGCAAAGAAAGTGAGCAAATGTGATCCTTACCAGGGAGGCTGCCTCCAGAGTCTGTGCCTTAATTAATTAATTTATTTATTTATTCAGCTGATAGTCATTAAGCATCCACAATATGCCAAGTACAAAAGATTCAATGATGAGTATATTTTTCCCTCAAGGAGTTCATTCTATCAGAGAGACAGACATACAACAAATAATTGCCACTGCAATGTGATAGATTCTATGATATAAAATATAAATGAGATTTTTGGAGAAACAAGGAGGTTGTAATAAAATTTACTCTCAATAAAGAATTATGAAGGAGGACACCTGAGGGCAAAGAATACTTCACCGAGACTTGAAATAATTTTTCATGAATATGGAATTGCATTATAGGCAAAAGAAACAACTTATGCAAAAGGTAAAAGAGCATGATATATTTGTGAATATAGTGAGGCATAATTGAGACATGGAGCTGGAGCTGTAGGCAAAGGCCAGATAATAGAGGACATTATATGCTATGTTAAAGAATTTGTACTTTATTCTAAGGCAATCAAGAACCATTGAAAAAACTTGCACAGGGAAGTAATATAAATAGACATGTGTTTAAAAAAAGATTTTTTATGACTGTATAGGATTGATATAAAGGGTGTCAAGGTTATACGAATACATGTTAGGAAACTACTGAAATACCAAATTGAACAAATGCGGACTTAAATGGGTCAGAAGTTCAACAGTAAAGAGGGCTTTAACTCAAGAAATAATTAAAGATAGAATTGGCAGGGCTTATAAGTCATCGGTTGAATATTGGTGAGGGAGGGGAATTAATTAAGAGGTATAACAATTCCGTTTATTTTGGTTTGCATTAATTAACAAAAAATATATGTTACCTCTGTTTTTTTCTTTAGAATGTTTTGATTCATTTTGCAAGCTTTTTCTTTGCAATTTCACTGCTCCTAGAGACTAAGTTTTAGCCTCTTGTACCTTTATGTTTATTTATATCCTAGTGTCTCTTTGATTTTAAGAGGCTTTATGTCTGTGTTAGATTGAAATATATATATATATGCTTTATATATATTATATATATAAATAATATATATAATATGTATTATATATATAATGTATATATAATATATATAAAACATACATCTACATAAAACTTCTGGAGGCATCCTTTACTGCAAATTGCATGTTTTTATGTATCCTGCTTTTTTAGTTTGTCAAATAAATAATTTTTATATAGCTAATATGTTTGATGGCCCACTTAAGGGTACATCTTTTATATGTTCTTTTTATGAATCTTAAGCATTTTGGGACACTGGGATATGGCTCTATAAATAGTATTTTTTGGAAAGAAGAGGACAGTCAAAATTCCAGGAGTTAAAGCTGGCAATGCTTATTGAGAAACCTCTTTTTTTGAAGTCAAATATTTCTACTTCTAAATTAATTATTTTTGAAATGATAAGTTTTGCTGTTTATAGCTAAATATGGCCAAAGTATAATTGTTTTGAGTCAAGAAAAAGTTTAAATTAATTGAATAACACTTCACTCAAAGAATTATTCAGTAGACATGTATAAATCATGCATGTACATATATTATGAATCTTACCTCAAGAGAATTTCCAGCTAACTGAGCTTTTTATTCCGTTAAATATATATGTATATATTTTTAATATATTGTGCAGATATAGAAATAGATAGATGATTGATAGGTACATAGATGGATAGATAGATAGAGATTTAACTATAGAAACTTTTACTGTGTTTCCCCGAAATTAAGACCTAGCCAGACCATCAACTCTAATGCGTCTTTTGGAGCAAAAATTGATACAAGACCTGGTATTATATTAAATTACATTATATTATATTAGACCCGGCATTATATTATGTTATATTATTATATTATATTATATTATATTATATTATATTATATTATACTGTATTATATTATATTATATTATATTAGACCAGGTATTATACTATATTATACCCAGTATTATATTATATCATATTACATTACATTATATTATATTATATTATATTATATTATACCTGGTATTATATTACATTAAAATAAGACCGGGTCTTATATTAATTTTTTTCCAAAAGACGCATTAAAACTGATGATCCAGCTAGGTCTTTTTTTCGGAGAAATACGGTATTAAAACAACAAAAACCTACCCTAATATGATGGAGATAGTTGGTGCTCAATAGCTATTGGGTAAATAAATAAATGCATAGGTGAAACTATATATCACTCTTGTTTAGGGATGCAGTGATTTCAAGGGAAAAGTCATTGCTTTAATTCGTTTGTTGTTTTCTGTTTTTGATTTTGTTAATGTTCCTCATCGTTGGTTTCTTGGATCCAACTAGTACACACTCATAGTTTTAGGCAGGACTACAACTGCCCCAAGTAAAGCTGGAGACTTTACTTCTGAATACAATGAGTTAGACAAAGAATTGAATAACCAGCAATTGCCTTGACTCTTCTTTCTCAATGTTATTTTTCCCATTTGTATAAATTAAAAATAAGGATAAAGTAGTGTTTTTCATTGTCATCATAAGTAATCTCAACTTAATTTTTTAATGTCATAGTAATTCTGCCCAATGTATTTTACTGCTGTTTCCACATGATGCTTGACAACAAGTCAGATGTCAGATTTATCAACACAGTGAAAAATAATTCACTAGAAAGAGCGTACAAACTAATTTGTTTAGCACAATGAAGATCTTTTTTATCAAAAGGTTATTTGAAACTATATTTTTCTATTTTGAAGAGTTCTTTACCTGTATGTATGTGTTTGCTGCCTTTGTGTGTATTTTGTTTTCTCAGTACACGTTTCTCCTCCCTCTGGTGATGCCAACTACTCTTTACGGCGTCCCACACTGAGTCCTTGCAGTGTTATCAGGAGGCCTCTTTCTGAGTACACTTTGTACAGTAATTCACATGTTATCGTTATGTGCATTAGCTTAAGAAACTCCACCTACTAATTATGAAATTTTCAGGTTCAAAGATTGTTAGCTGAAATACCAAAAAAGAAAAAAAACAAAACAAAAAAAAAACAAAAATAAATCCTAGGAGTATGTGGAAAATATTTAAAATCACTCTTTTTAAGCTAGATTTTTATAAAAATCAAATTTTTTACACTCCTAGAAAAAAAATGGGACTATTTGCCCGTGTGTTTACACCTCGATGTTTTGAGTGACATCTACTATCCACCAGGAAGTTAAATATTGGGATTTGAGGATGGAAGGGTTCAGTTAAAGGAGAGTTTCATATTATCAACTAATGACTCTGAAATGTGATAGGTAGATAATAGAGGTGTGTGCTGACAATACAGCAATAAATTTTCTTTTTTTTTAACAAAGGAAGAAGAAGCAGCAGGAATTAGCAGCTCTGTCTAGAAAAGTTGGGAAAGTTTTCAAAGAGAAAATAATTTTTGAGCCAGGACTTCCAAAATATATATGTGACTGTGGAAAAGCCTTAACCCGAAACTTAAACATGAGGGATGTCAAATTTCGTGCTGTAAATTTTTAAAGTACATTTTTAAAAAATAAAGAGAGAAAACTCAGGGCAAAAGAAAACATGTTTGAATTTGAATATATCCAAATCTAGACAAACGCAATATATCAACCACTAACTTTTATGCTCATCACTTAAAGGAAAGAACTGAATATTCTTACAAACCTTGAATCCATTGACATTTTTGTTAACATAAATAGCACATTTCTGGTATTGTTTCTGCCTGACAAAGATGCAAATAACATTAATACACCATAACTCTAGTTTTATTAAAAATGAGATTAGTGATGGGTAAAATTGTTTAATTACTGGCATTGAGCATGAGCTGTTTTTTCCACTCTACTGAGGCAGTTATCATTTAGTATTCTGCCAGTCTTTCATCACCTTGTTTTCTATTGGCTATACTTCTAACAGTCACAATAATAGTGAGTCACCATAAAAAAAAAAAAAGACTGTCCTTTTCTTTCCTTACTCATTATGCTAGAATGTGTTTGCATTTTTATTGACATAAATATACAATGTCTTTTCCTATAATGATAGTAACAATGACAAGTTTAGTAGTCAGAATGTGAGCTCTTCTTGTGCTGTAGAAATCTCCTCAGGAGAAGTGTATTATCAAGAATAGATTTTCGTAATATACTTGGCTGATATATGAGCTGACTTCACATTGGTGTGCAAACATCATGATATTATTTTACAATTGTGTCACATTTCCTCCTTTAGATTCCAAAACTAGAGCACATGTATCATCTGTTTTTCTTTCTTTTAGAGGATGAATTGATGAACAAACCAAGTTTAACTGTGATTTAGTGACTTACCCAAGATTATGACATACCTAGTGGAGGAGAAATTAGGACTAATCTGCAATTTCTGATTCCTGGTTAATCCACCTGTGAAAAACACTGTACTTTGTCTCTTGCAGCTTTATCTAAATTTAATTTTAGGGAAACAATTTTATGAATTGTTTTGTGTGAATTGATATATGGTGTTCTTGCCAGAATTCTTTGTTACATTTTATTTGTATAGTTTCATTTTTTCCTGAGCATTATGCTGATCCATCTTTTACCTAATCATACACTCTATAAATATCAGCAGTTGGGAATAATAACAATCAGATTTAAAATCCAAACTAAATTCGTTGTAAAATATGAAAAGGTAAATGATGCAAACAAAACCTTGGACTATATTAACAGACATTATATACATTACACTAACCAGGGGGCAGTAATATTGATGCATTGAAACTAACATGCCAAACTAGTGTAGCAATTACAGCTCTATTTAGTAATCTAAACTAAATTTACATACCTTTGTGCTGTTTATGTTGTGTTATCTCTTACATATTGAGTATAAAATGTTTTTGCTCCAGAAACTACTTTAAAAAATGTATCAAAAATACATTTATTTACTCTTTTTCTACTACAAATATTTTGCATTTGTCTTTCTCAACACACAGATTCACATCGCTAACTTTTTATTTCACTCTGAGTATTAGCAACAAGTATCAGAAACTAAACTTTCTATGGGTTCCAGGCAGGTTTTTTAAAAATGCCAACTTGGTGTTAAATTGAGTGAGTGACGGAAATGGTGATTACTTGAAAAGCACATACTCCAACTAAAAAGGCCAGCTGCTACTTTGTTCGAGCAAGCCACTGCCATGTTGGAATGTGAATCCAGTGTTTGCCAGATCTTCACAGTTTTCACAGGCAGATAGAAATCTTGATTTTTGTATATGTTCATTGACTAATTCAAAACTTTGAAAACATTGAGTGGGCCAAGTAAGCATGTCTCTGGGCCACAGCTTATCACAGGGGCTCTAGGTATAAATATGATTCTGTAGTCATGATCAATAAGATCATTGACCTTCAATAAGAATCTGGTCAGGTTCTGTCTCCTTTGCTCTTCCACTGCCATTCAATCAGTACTTCCTATTGCTCAGTGTAGTATAAAGAAGCCATAGAATATTCTCATTATTTTATTCCCTATAGATGGAAAGACTTGTCACACTTGTAAACAGTTGTCATGCAAAGCATTGATATCTATGCCCATTAATTTCTTCTATCCGCAGTCTTCTGTGATTGTTATGTTCCCTCCAGTCTGATATTATTGGTATCCTTAAGTAAAACTTGTTATGCGAAGATTCTTATTATATGGAATCATGATCCTTTGAATTTAAAGCAAAGAATATGGTTTATTTATTTTCTGTACTTCCTCTTGAGAAAGTAAAGTACATGTTTTGTTCATTGTTCTATCCCCAGTTCCTAAGACATTCTCTGGCAAATAGAAGATTGAATTAATTTATTAACGGGAGTTTGCTATTTTAGTCATTTATTCACTAAGTAAACTTTTCTTTAGCACAAACTGTGTGTCAAGCATGTTGTTAAATATCATGTGATATGTGTGGATAATTTGGCTAGAAAACCATTCTGCTTGGGAAAAAAATTACACTGGTCTTCCTTTATATGAGATATCTACATTTTTTTCAGCTTAATTGAGGTATAACTGACAAAATTTTAAGATATTTAAAATGTATATAATGATGATTTGGTATACATATACACTGTGAAAGAATTCCTCCCATCTACAAGTACTTGCTTAACACATCCAATGAAATATAATCTACATTTTAAAGTGTGAACCTACATTCTGCCTTCAATTCCCTATAGAACTTGTGGGAGGGTATCAACTTTTTGTCTTAATTCTCCTTCCAAGAAAAGTGTAACAAATTAGATCATACCACTGTGTTGTCTCGAAAATAAGACCTAGCCGGACCATCAGTTCTAATGTGTCTTTTGGAGCAAAAATTAATATAAGACCCAGTCTTATTTTATTATAATATAAAACCGGGTCTTATCTAATCAGATAATGTAAGACCAAGTCTTATATTAATTTTTGCTCCAAAAGATGCATTAGAGCTGATGGTCTGGCTAGGTCTTATTTTTGGGGAAACAAGGTACACCTCTCTAAATAAACATCTGACTGATGCTTGGTTAATCAGAACTTCAAGCCTTATACCAAGTACCCTTGTACTTGGAGCCACACACTACAAGCCAAAAAAAAATCACAAGTCAAGATCTCATGAATTAATTTAAAACTTATTCTTGGTTTAAAGGATTAGAATTTGAAAGCTTAAAACTATTTAAACCCGTGTAAAAAAATAAACAAAACTTCAGTGTTCCTATTTGACTAATAGTGATAATGCACTTTTGCTCACTTGATTATTCTCTACTAAGGTAAATTTTTTTAAAAATCAGATCTCAAAAACAGTATATATTAGTTATACAGATATTAAGATAAATGTAAACTTCCAACTTCAAACGAGATCAAATACATGTGTTTTGGGAGAGTCATCTGTCCATATCCTTATTATTTGATGTTAAGATTTTTAGCAGTATGCCAACTGTCTCATCCTATCAATCAATCAATCATATACTTGTGTCAGATCACATTCTGTAGTAACTGTAGGTCTGGATCAATAAAATAAATAGAAGTCACGGTTCCAATTCAGCTGTGCTAACTTACCCACAATCAAAAGTATCCCTATGTGTGAAGAGAAAGAGATACGTACAAGCATAATATGATCTGTTTATATTGCTTATAGTTAATGGTTACATTCTTCAATTGAACACTGGCTGTATCATCAAACTAGATGGCCAACTTGAAGACTGGAATATCTTCCTGTAACATGAAAATTTGACTTAAAAACAACAAAATATGTTTCTTTTTCATCAAGGATTTGCATTTTCTTTTTGAGGTTAATATTTCTCATATTGGCTACAAGACGCATCATTAACATTTATTGCTTACTAAGGGTAGTAGGCAGAATAATGGCTCCCAAAGATATCTATGTCCTAATCCCTAGAATTTGTTAAGATGTTAAATTACATGGCAAAAAATAATTAAGAAAATGAAATTAGGACTGCTAATAACTTGACCTTTTGACAGGGACATAATCCTGGATTATCCAGATTGGTCCAATGTAATTACAAGGTCCTTAAATGTAGAAAAGGAGATCAAAAGAGAATCAGAAAGATAGCAATATGAGAAACTCTCAGCCTGACAGAGGTGGGAGGCCATAAACCAAGGAAAATGGGTAGCCTCTATAACTGCAAAAGGCCAGGAGATGGAGTCTCTCCTAGAAATGCAGAAAGGAATGTGTCCCTTCTGACATCTGCCAACACTGAGTAAGACCCATCCTCGGCTTCTGACCTATATAGAACAGTAAGATATTAAATTTGTGCAGTTTAAGCCACTAAGTTAGAGGTAATTCATTATAGCAGCCAAGCAAACTAATACACTAAGGAACCTTAATTATTTTTTTTCAGAAGCCTCTGTCACTAAAATTGCATTAACATAAAAGTTAAAAATTTTAGACTTTTCTTAAGGTATTGTTTGTTCGTTTGTTCATTCATTTATTCATTCATTCTTTTTCAGGAGATAATCAATAGCAGCCAGGTCAACATTTCAAGAAGCAGCCAGGAAATGGAAAGACATGAGCAAGAAGCTTCCAAAGTGCACAAAATCGATGTTCTTGGAACAGAAATGGTAATTACTTAGAAAAACAACACTTTCCAAATAGTTTTCAGAACTGTGTGGAAATTCTGATCCTTTTGTAAGCAATTGCTTTCTTTGATCTTTATATGTTTAATAGCAGTACATATCAGTGTCTCACTCCCCTTTATGGAGTTGACATTCTTTGAAAAATAAAACAAGCATTCTAAAAATATAAGTGCACTTTAAGTGTCAATTCATATATGTTCTGTGATAGCATGAGCCCTGCATTAAAATATGTGATAGAAATTTAATTATCATCTCTCAGTGTGCACGGAATTCTTGGATGAAAATCACAGTGAAATAAAGAATATATGTGCTAAAATAATTGACTTCTTAAAAACAATTACTTATTTAAAATTGTTTTTAAACACAGGCCTCTCATCTTGAAAAACACACTGAGGAGATAAACCAAGCTTCTCAGCTACATCAATATGTACAAGAAACAGGTAAGAATCTGGTATTATATGACTTCAGTATCTCTTTCTCCTATTTATACGCCTGGGTTTCAGTGGAAGAATTCCAAAGCACAGACCCTCTCACTAAGTAAAGTTAGTAACTATGACTTATGGTCCCAGGAAACAGGTTCTGCCTGTGTTGATAGCTGCAAAAGCTTCTAACCTTGTTCTTTGCCCATCAACCCTATGATGTATTCATCCTAAAAACCTAGAAGGTGATAGGCCAACGACCTCTGAATTGCTTTCGCCTCAGGGAACTAGAATAAAATTTGATGTTTATCAAGCTCCCTGAGAACAGAAATGTTATGTATATTGTAGTACCTTCAATAACAGATTTAAGCACTTTTAAGTCCAGTTCTTCAACCTTCAGATATGAGATTAGACTACAGGCAAATCTGTGCAAGTGTGCGTAAAATGGGTACAATTTGTCTTGCCTATAAAAGGGGAATGAGAAGTTTTGCTCTACTAAAGAGCTAAGCTTATTGTAACTGAAATATTAACCTGACCAAATCTGTATTTTGGTTTTGCTTATGGAAGTCAGTCTTCCTTTTGTGTTCTTCTGCTGTTCTTTTCTTGTTTTATAACGTTTATTATTTTTTTTCCCTGAGCATAAAAGCAAAACGTGTTTGCAGAAAATTTGGAAAATATTTGCAATTAAAATAAACACCAGTTTCATCACTTATGACTTCCCATCCAGAGATAATCACCACCATTTTTATTTCTGTATTTCTTGACATATACTAATTTATATAATGAAATAATGCCACATGTATACATTTGTACCTTGATCCTTTTTACTTAACTTTTAAGTTTCCCATGGCATTATAATTTCTTCTCACACATCATGTTTATTAGTTGCGTAATATCCCTGGTGTTCTTTTCTGTTTCTAGTCATAGATACACCTGAGGATGAAGAAATTCCAAAGGTTTCAACTAAGGTTTTAAGAGAACAGTTTGAAAAGTCTGCCCAGGAAAAGGTCCTTTATTCTGACAAAGAGACAACTCCAGCCAAGCAGATCAAGGTAAGACAATGTCTCTACACAGAAACATATTAAGTGTAAAACCAAACTTAAATACTAACATTTTTCAAATCATGGAATGTTTGAGGTAGTTGTTCAACAACAAAAAGTATGCTGAATGAATAGTTATTCTATTCCACAAGAATATTATTACCCTACATGGAAAATGCGGTAGAGAGAGTTAGAACTTTTCTCACAAGAGAAAATTGGGGAAGAAAAAATGTATGTGTGCTCCAAAGTTTAATAACTCAATTAGATAAAATAATAAAGTCAAGTTTAACAGTCAGATACTTATTCATTTTTGTTTAAAATTCCAAGGAAAACAAAACAACTCTCAAAATTATGTTAAGACTTTTGTTGTTTCCCTCTAGATTACTGGCATGGCAAATTAAGTAAAGAAAAAAAAATAATCAACATTATGTGTAAATGTTAAAATGCTGAGTCGCTGATGTATTCAATAGTGAATATAACTCTAAAAGGGCCAATGGATTATATGAAAAATAGTAACAAACACTGAATATTACTCCTAAGGATAGATCTCTAAGTGGAGTATATCACCTGTTGTTCCCAATGGAGATGTCATAGCAGGTGGACAGGTGAAGGGCAATACCTAGGAAGTCTCTACCATGCCACCCATCTTTATAAGATTTGATTTTCTCTCCCTTAAAGATTGAAAATGAATATGAAGAGATTTCAAAGCCATCATCAGTTGTGGGTACCTCATCCACTTCTTGCACTTCAACCAGCCAGAGGAAGGAAACATCAACCACAAGATGTAGTGACCACAGTGCCACTTCCTCAACTCTGGCACAAGCTCATGCCACTCCATTGGGAAAGACAGAAGAATTTCCTCCTCCCCCGCCTGATATATTTCAAACTCCCATAGATGTAACAGCATTTTCCCAGTCCCCTGAATACCCCAGCCCACCTAGAATACCACCAGTCCCCAAAGAATTATATTCCAAGCAAAGAAATTTGTATGAATTAAACCGTTTATATAAACACATCCATCCTGAGTTAAGAAAAAACTTAGAAAAAGAGTATATCAGTGAGGTTTCTGAGATTGTTTCTAGTCAAGTGAACCCAGGAAGCTCAGTTTCAGCAGATGTGCAACAAGCTCGGTATGTTTTTGAATATACAAATGACAGTTCTCAAAAAGTTCAGAACTCAGAAAGAGAACACTTGGGATGGGATGAAATTCTGAAGGGGGAGGTGCAATCTATGAGATGGATCTTTGAGAATCAGCCTCTAGATTCCATCAACAATGGCTCTCCTGAGGAAGATAACATCTCCAAGGGCATTGCTGATCAAGAAATCATTGCTGGTAGTGATGTGAAGTACACCACATGGATGTTTGAAACTCAGCCCATAGATACACTGGGGGATCATTCTTCTGGCACTGAAGAAAATGCTGAGAAAATTCCAGAGCTAGCCAGAGGAGATGTCCGCACAGCCCGGTGGATGTTTGAAACAAAGCCATTAGACTCCATGAATAAAATGCATCAGAGTCAAGAAGAATCAGCGGTAACTGCCATAAAGGACATAACTGGGGGGGATGTCAAGACTGTGAGATACATGTTTGAAACTCAACATCTGGATCATATTGGACAGCTTCATTCAGTAGATGAGGTTCATCTACTGCAACTGAGGTCTGAGCTCAGAGAAATTAAGGGGAATGTTAAGAGAAGTATAAAATGTTTTGAAACTCAGCCATTATATGTTATCAGAGATGGTTTAGGTCAAATGCTAGAAATTAAAACTGTTCACAGAGAAGATGTTGAAAAGGGGGATGTGAGAACAGCACGCTGGATGTTTGAGACACAGCCCTTGGACACAATTAACAAGGATATCACAGAAATTAAAGTTGTGCGAGGAATATCCATGGAAGAAAATGTCAAAGGTGGGGTGAGTAGGGCAAAGTGGTTATTTGAAACCCAACCTTTGGAGAAAATCAAAGAAGATTCAGAAGAGGTTATTACTGAAATGGAAACAATACTGGGTACAGATGTCTCCAGAAAGTGTTGGATGTTTGAAACACAACCATTAGACATTCTAAAAGAAGTTCCTGAGGCAGATCCTCTAAGATCTGAAGAGATAATAGGAGGAGATGTAAAAACTACTAAGCATCTATTTGAAACACTTCCGATAGAAGCTTTAAAAAATAGCCCAGATGTAGGAAAACTTCAAAAAATTACTGCCTCTGAAGAAGAAAAAGGGGATGTTAGGCACCAGAAATGGATTTTTGAAACCCAACCTCTAGAAGAGATCAGAGAAGATAAAAAAGAGTACATACAAACAGTAAAACTTGAAGAAGTTGACAGAGGAGATGTAAGGAATTACACACATATCTTTGAATCAAACAATTTAATTAAATTTGATGCATCACATAAAATAGAGGTGGAAGGAATTACAAGAGGTGCTGTAGAGTTAAATAAATCACTCTTTGAAACAACACCACTATATGCCATTCAAGATCACCTTGGAAAATATCATCAGGTAAAGACAGTTCAGCAAGAAGAAATCCTAAGAGGTGATGTAAGAAGCTGTAGGTGGCTTTTTGAAACAAGGCCTATTGACCAGTTTGATGAAAGCATTCATAAATTTCAGATAATCAGAGGAATATCTGCTCAAGAAATACAGTCTGGAAATGTGAAATCTGCTAAATGGCTGTTTGAAACCCAACCTCTTGATTCAATTAAATATTTTAGTAATATGGAAGAATTAGAAAGTACCACTGAGCAAGCTACTGACATTGTTAAAGGGGATGTCAAAACCTGTAGATGGCTTTTTGAAACCCAGCCGATGCTGTCTCTTTATGAAAAAGTTTCACTAATGACTGGCAGTGAAGAAATTCATAAGGGAGATGTCAAAGCCTGTACTAGGCTCTTTGAAACTCAGCCACTGGATACCATAAAAGATGACTCTGAAGCAACAGTCCAATCGCAAACTGTAAAACAGGAGGAGATCCAAGGTGGGGATGTTCGTACAGCGTGTTTTCTTTTTGAGACAGAAAATTTGGATAGCATACAAGGAGAAGATGGAAAGGAAATCAAGTCTGTGCAAATGGATATCCAAGCTGGGGATGTCTCCAGCATGCGCCATAGATTTGAAAATCAGTCCTTAGATTCTATAAGTTCCAGTTCAGAGGAAGTTTTGAAAAAGATCAAAACCCTAAAGGCTGAAGATATTCAGAAAGGTGATGTTTTAAATTGTAGGTGGCTTTTCGAAAATCAACCAATTGATATGATTAAAGAAGGCCAAGAAGGTGATGAACTAGTTAAGACAGTGACAGACATACAAGGTGGAGATGTAAGAAAAGGTTGCTTTATTTTTGAGACTTTTTCTTTAGATGAGATTAAAGAAGAATCAGACTATATCAGCACCAAAGAACCAATTACTGAAGAAGAAATAAAGGGCGATGTAAAAAACTACAGAATGCTCTTTGAATCCCAGCCACTCTATGCAATTCAAGACCGAGAAGGGTATTATCATGAAGTGACAACAGTTAAAAAGGAAGAGGTAATTCATGGAGATGTTCGAGGGACTAGGTGGCTTTTTGAAACAAAACCATTAGACTCAATTAATGAATCAGAGACTGTGTATGTAATTAAATCAGTCACACAAGAAGATATTCAGAAAGGAAATGTCAGTTCTGTCAGATACAGATTTGAAACGCAGCCACTGGATCAGATTTCAGGAGAATCACGTGATATTGTGCCCACTGTAGACTATATTCTAGGTGGGGATGTCAAGACAAGTAAACAATTCTTTGAGTCTGAAAATTTTGATACAAATGCATATATAAGAACAGTAAGTGTCAATGAAATACAAAAAGGCAATGTGAAAACATCGACTTGGCTCTTTGAAACCCACACTGTAGATGAGTTGAGAGGAGAAGGGTCAGAATATGAAAGTATCAAAACAGTCACCCAGCAAGATATGCAGAAAGGTGATGTGAAGCAGGCAGTATGGCTTTTTGAAAATCAAACTTTGGATTCTATTAAGGAAGCAGATGAAAGCATCACAAAAATCACCAAGGAAGAAATCCCTCCTTCTGATGTCAAGACAACTACCTGGCTCTTTGAAACTACACCCCTTCATGAATTTAATGGAAATAAGATAGAAAAGGTAGAAATTGTTGGCAAGAGCATTAAAGAAACCTTAGAAGAACTCTACTCTCAAAAAGTTATAGAGGCTCCTGGAATCATCATTGAAGCTGATGAAGTTGGGGATGTTCGAATGGCAAAATATAAGCTAATGAATCAAACATCTCCTGAGATACAGAAAGAAGAAATTATCAGGGCTGATCTCAGAAATATAATGGTGAACCTACTTTCCAAAGGAGACAGTACGAAAAGAGAAATTTGGGTTAGTGAAGAAGAAAAGGGAAATGTTAATCTGACCAAAACTCAATTATTAAACAGATCAGGAGGATTTCATGCTGAAAAAGAAGAGATAGTGAGTGGTGATGTAAAACAAGCAATAAAAAACCTGTTCTCTGAGGAAAGATCTGTAAAGAAAGGCATTTTAATTCAGGAGGACGAAAGAGGAGATATTAACATGACCATCTACTGTCTTCTTCATGAAAATGCTGGTGACACAACTGAACGTGAAGAAGTAATAGGGGGTGATGTAAAACGTACCATTCATAATCTGCTATCTTCCATATCAAATAATAAAATATCTGAAAGGGCAAGAATCGATGCCTCTGAGAGAGGAAATGTGCAGTTTTTCACCACATGCATAGAAACTGGAGCTTTGGATTATCTCAAACAACTCCAGACAGATTCAGATGAAGCACTAACAGCTAGGACACAAGAAAGAGAGGAAGAAATAATTGGTGGTGACGTAGAGGGCACAAAACTGTTACTAAAGGAAAGACGGTCTCGGGTTGAACATACTGTTAATGAAACTGACATCATCCCAGGAGATGTGCAGAATACAGTTAAGGCTTTTACGACAGAGCGGCAGAGTACATCTTGTAAGACACCCAAAGAAGAAATTATAAAAGGTGATTTGAAATCAACCCTAAATTCCCTCAGCCAGGCCATAAATCAGAAAACTTTGGCTAAAACAGAAGAAATTATAAAAGGTGACACGCTGGCCACATTCAAGTCACTTAAGGAATCGAGCCACCAAAGGAAAGAAACTAAGCAGCCCGATGCCATCCCTGGTGATTTTAAGAAAGCTATTGAATGCCTTGAAAAGTCTGCACACACAAGGACAGAGATCTTGAAAAAGGAGCTTATCCGAGATGACCTTGAAACATCATTAAGGCATCTGAAAGAAGCAGAAAGAGCTTTCAAAGACGTGGATAAAAGAGGTGTAATCAAAGAACCTGTGCAAGCTGTGATGGTCGGATCCTCACAAGGTCAGCAGAAAACAGAGATTCATCAGGTGGCTGTCCAGACGGACAAAAAAAGTGTTCTGCAGCCAAGACCAGGACCACTTGAGCCAGCAGCCAGGTGGCAAGGGGGAACAGGCACTCTCAAACAAACTACAGACACATCTTGTCATGGGAATTTAATAGAAGAAAGAACTGAGGTTAATCTTCCAAAAGCCCCTAAAGGCACCGTAAAGATTGTCATAAATCGTGAACAAAACAATGATGCTCTTGAGAAAAGTCTTAGAAGACTGTCTAACTCACACTACAAAGCTATTACAAATGTGTTGGAATCAGGGGACAGAATGGGTGTCTTGACTGATACCACAACAAAGCAGCATCTTCGAGATGAACAAATGAGCGGACAATTGACTTCAACTGTGTCAATGAAGGAAAATCTAAACACAAAAGAATCAGAGACAGTGAGAGAACAGAAGAAGGATGCTGTTTTTAATTCTGCCCAATCTATTGATGAAACTGTTGGAAAGCAACGGACTCAGACTTGCAAACTGAGGAACGAACACCAAAAGACTGAGTCGTTCCCTGTGAAGAATTTAAAAAATACCCAAAACACTCAAATACCAACAGAAATACAAAGCTCTAAGCCCAGTCCAACCCGGGGTCCACTCAACAAGACAGCTGGAGAAACTTGGGAAGTTTCAGGGGACTTTCAGCAACAAACTTTGTCAAAGCAAGAAATGCAATATACTAATAAAGACATAAAGAAAAAGAAAGTGAACCCTCAACCAGTATGGCAGACTCTGCCTGTAGATCAAGACATGTCAAATATAAGAGAAGTGAAAGTCTCCCAAAAAGGCCATGATACCTTTAAGGCAACCAACAGGAAGCAGAAGACTGATGTGTGTTTGAACAGCCAGGACTTTCTAATGAAGACAAATACTTCCACAGACTTAAAAAAGGCAATGGAAATGTCCTTTAATCTAATCAACCTGAACCCTGAAAATAATGTGAAAGAAAGCGACTGCTCTCTTCCACCTCCATCTCCACCTTCTCCTCCACCTTCCAATGCGTCATCTGAAGTAGAATTTCCTCTTCCTCCTCCACCTCCTTTAATGATATTGCCTGAAAAGAATGTGTTTCTGCCCTCACTGTCCACAGAGAAGATAAAAGCTGAATTTGAAAGTTTCCCAGGCCTCCTTCTTCCTCCACCACCAGAAGATGAGAAATCTGAAAGAGAATGTCTGTCAGTGTTTCCTTCCCCTCCCCCTCCTCCAACTCCATCTCTAAAACCAGCAGATCTCCTTTCCTCCTCTGTTCAAGAAAAGCACAGTGGAGCATTCGTACAATATTCTCAAGAAGAAGCCTCAAACTTCTCAAGCTCTCAACAAACTCATTCTCAGGCTAAACTTGTAAAAGGAAAATCAAGAGCACGTCTACCACCTCCCACACTACCCAAGCCCAAACTACCTAAGCATATAGCAGAAAAAATGTATCACGGTTCCCCAAAAGTTGTACTGGAATATTCCCTTGCAGATACAGAATGTGAAATTCCTCCCTCAAAGGATGAGGAAAGAGTAATGGTGGCAACTAGCAGTGAACACACCGAGACGAAGCAGAATATATCTAGAAAATGTACTGGTGAAAGAAAACAAGTGTCTATGGACTCTACAAGGTCTCTCTCACAGACAGTTCCAGAAACTTCAACACCCAAGGAAAAACAAGGAAAAACACCTCTCGTAAAATCTCATTCATTTCCTGTGGGCTCAGGACAACAAAGTCCAAAACCTTATATGAGAAAATTTAAGACACCTTTAATGATTGCTGAAGAAAGGTACAGACAACAAAGAGAAGAGCTTGAAAAACAGAAACAGCAGAGTTCTTGCTATAACATGGTCAAAAAGGAATGTCAAAATCAAAATATATCAGAGTTGGAAAAGGAAGTGCTTTTACAAAAAACAAATGCCGGGGTTCCCCAACCTGAAATAGATTCAGGGGTCACCATAGCCCAACCCAATGCAGACTCTCAAAATCATTCTCAGGCACTAGGACTATGTATGGATAACCAGCTTTCCACAACGCCAGCAGTAACACTTGCTGCCAAGAGGCTTCAACATGTTCTAGCAGCCTCAGAAGACAAAAATACTACGAAAAAGGAAGTTTTACAGAGCTCAAGGAACATGATACAATCTAAATCAGCTTGCGAAATGAAGCAGAGTCGCCAAGAATGTAGTACACAACAAACACAGCAAAAGTATCTGGAGCAGTTGCACTTGCCCCAAAGCAAACCAGTTTCCCCAAGTGTCAAAGTTAGAACCGTCAAGATTCCAACTCTAGATCATGAATTAAATACAACAGACCACAGCTACGAAAGCCATAAAAAGCAATCTGAAGTTGATGTTCAAACCATCACCAAACAACAGTACCAGGAATCCAAGAAAACTGAAGCACGCACTGAATATAGTGATAAGCGATCTGTACCTGAAAAATGTTACCAAGTACCTAAGAAGGAGAAAAGAGTAACACTAAGATTGCCTGTAGAACCTGCAGGGAAAAGCCATGAAAGTAAGCTCGATGGAGTTAATGAGAAGCAGAGAGAATTTAGAGAATCTGAGAGTGGAAAACTTCCAGGAACGGAAGAAACAATTGAGGGTGCACCGATGATTCGTTCAAAAGAAGAGAGACTAATAGTTGAAAGAAAACAAGGACATTTGAATAAATCAGAACAGAAGGTAGTCAAGCAAAAGGTTACTGATACACATCTTGATTCACAGACTGAGGATTTTCAGCAAACACACATACAGGCTTCTGAAAGTCAAGTTGAACAGAAAAAATTGCCGCAGCCGTATAATAATCTTCAGGAAGAAAAATGTCTTGGAGTCAAGGGCATACAACAGAAACAAATCTTTTCTAATACTAAAGATTCAAAGCAAGAGATTACACAGAACAAATATTTATTTTCCTCTGTGAAAGAATCTCAGAAGGATAATGGAAAGTGTGCTATAAATATATTGGAGTTTTTGAGAAAACGTGAAGAACTACAACAGATTTTGTCGAGAGTAAAACAGTTTGAAGCAGAGCCAGATAAAAATGGCCTTCAAACATTTCAGACACTGTTAAATATTATTCCGGTATGGCTATTGAGTGAAGAGAAAAGAGAATATGGAGTTCTCATTGCTATGGAGAATAACATTGAAAAAATTAAAGAAGAAATAATGCATATTAAAACTCAAGTGGAGGATATGCTCGAGTCCTATGAAAATATAATTCAAACAGCCATGATATCCTCCAAAGCAGGAAAGCAGAGAAATAAACCTACTGGTCTTAATGAAGCATTATCTAAAGTATCTAATGTCGATGCCAGCTGTAATAAAAGCACTGAACAGAAAGAAAATATTATCACAGAAAAAACACAGCACCACCAAGAAGCAACTCATCACCAAGCAACTACTCATAATAATGTGAAAACCCATCAGGAAATTAAATTAGGTAATAGTAAGGTTTCTCCTCCCTCTTTAAAAACACGCTCACCATCACCAACTTTTATAACAATCGAGTCTACTGCTCGACGAACAGAAACCTCTACTAAGGATGAATTGTCTCAGACCCCTAAAAAGGACAGTTTTGCTGAACCATCACCAAGGCCTGTGTCACAAACATCTAGAATTCACAGAGCAAATACTTCACCTTCTCCACCCAGGAGTCGCTCTGAACAACTTGTCAAACTCAAAGACACCACTGCAAAGTTATCCAGAGGGGCCATTCCCATTCCGTGTTCACCAGTAAGCCCGGTTCCGATTGTAGAAAAGAGATCTGAGATCATCACGTCTCCTGCAACCCTTCGTCGTCAAATTAAAATAGAAACTCGTGGTACAGACTCTCCCCCTACAATCACAATACCTATAAATGTAAATCATGTTGATAGTGGTTCCTTCAGAGAATCCATGGAAGCGCAAGAGGAAGTTAGGAAAGTAGAGAAAAGGGCGACTTACGTTCACAAAGAGGGGGTGAATTCTACTAAGCACATAGTGCCAGATACTGAAAGTTTTGACTCAGTCGAAATCATCCACCAAGTGGAAGGGCCTCGCCTGTCAGAGCACACGCAGAGATATGAAGCAGCCAACCGAACTGTTCAAATGGCTGAGGATTTCATGAATGACCATGAAAATGAAATAAACAGATGGTTCAGGGAATTTGAAGATGGCCCAGTCTTTGAAGCCAAGTCAAACACAAGAGTTTATGTAAATGGGGAAGCAAACCATAATAGAAAACAAGAAAGTCATGCGTTTTGCAAGGAGGGATTTGGATTAACATCTTTAGAAAACACTAGTTTTACAGGCTTTTCTTGCAATTGTCCTGAAGAGTTGCAAGAAAACACTCCTGCGAAGCAGCCCAGTGTACGCTCTGAAACAAGGTCTCTAAGTGAACATTTCTCAGGCTTGGATGCATTTGAGAATCAAATTGTTGGATCGAAGATGACGGTGTCTTCACATAACTCAGAAGCTGGCAGATCTGGCTTTGACTTCAAGCATGCCCCACCGACCTATGAAGATGTCATCGCTGGCCATATTTTAGATATTTCGGATTCACCTAAAGAGCTCAGGAGTAATTTTCAAAAGACGTGGCAGGAGAGTGAAAGAGTTTTTGGAAGCCTGGGATGTGCAACCTCAGATTCTTCTGCAGCTGAGATGAGAACTGCCTTCCAAGAGGAATCTGCATTTATAAGTGGTAACTAAACTTGCAAAATGTGAAGGGAGATTAACCCATTTAAAGGCATGTGTTCCATAGCGAAGATGTAGTTAAAAGAGTGCGTGGAAGTAACTAAACAATATAACCTAAGACTAACAGCTTTCCCCGGTTGCCGATGTCCTTATGTTTACAATGCTTGCTTTTACCACTTTCCCTTTAAAAAAGCATATAATATAATTCACCTGCACTGTGTGAGAATAACAAATACTATTACATATATAGATTACAGTATTTGTCAAGGTAAATAAGGGTTTGGGTAAAGCCGCAGATAAAATAATTGTTATGATGACAGTATTAATGATTATACACAACTATATATTTATTAATAATTGTACACCCATAGCACATTATTAATATTCCTTATTAAAAGTTATTATTTCATCCGTTTGTTTAAGACAATATTAGATAATATCCCTTGACCTACTATTGACCCATTTTTCACTGCCAGACTAAAGTGGTGGTTGCAGTTGAACTCAATAAAGCCTGGAAATAATCCAAGAAATAATTTACACTCATGATATGTGCTTTAAGGATTTTTATTGATTGGTGTCTCTGACCAAAGTGTAGCTATGGAATTAGACCCTTTGTGTATTTAATTATTGTTATTGAGTTGAATGGAGTTAGCTTTCTTTAATGCCACTGATTTTTTCCTATAACTGATTTTTTTCACCTTTCTTAAATCTTGAATGATAGCTCAGTTCACCTCATTCGCAAATGAACATGGATAGTATATTTTTAAAATTTGATTCTGTTTGGAAGAAGGGAGATTTATAACATGAACTTAGTACATCAACGAACAGCTTATTTATTTATATTTCCTTACATTTTACAATTAATGAGGCTTCACAAAAAAAGGATTTGACATAATTAATGTGTATCATTAGCCTAATCCATTCTTTTAGACAGATTGAAAGAAATAGCAAGCCTAAAAATAAAACTGCTGAAACTAATAACAATGCCTCTATCATATTTGCAACATATGTGTCTAGTTTCTTGGGTTAATATGATTTCTTAATGTGCTTGCTTCTGGCATAATTAAGCAAAGTTGTCTAATTAATTTCAAATGCTCAGTTTCTGTTACAATAGCTACAAACATATAGAAAATACAAAAAAAAAAAACCCACAAAACAAACAAACAAAAAATCACCCTGACGTTATAGAAATATTTCTCCTACTAGAGCCAAATAAACAAAAGTGATCTCTCAATAGCTTAAATTGAGCCTCGAAGCACATATAAGTATATATATTTATTCGTATACAAAACCTTGAGCTTGTATGCTTTTATGAGGTGAATTCTGAGTGAATTCTGGTGAATATACTGAGGTGAATTCTGAACCACTGTTCAAACACGGGTTAGTAATACAACTACTACTAGTCATAGGAGCTAGCATTCACCTGACAGCGGCATGTAAATATAGGTACTTTAAAGCAAGGGAAGAGGTAGGGGGACTATAACAGGCAGACATGCAAATCCAGAAAGCCCTGAAATCCAAAGCCATTTAGACTGAGGAGGACAAAAGGCCCTGAACACGTTAATGTAATCAGGAGTCTCTTTGGATTCAAGTTAAGAATTGGTGTCATAGAGTCAACGCTACATCATCCAGACAAGATTTAAACAAACACAATGTCCTTAGCTGAAAAGACATGTGCGTATTTTAGAAAAATCTCTCCAGAATGCTTTAAACAATAAAAGCTTTGGACCAAGTTAGGTGTAAACCTTTATATACGTGGAAACTTTAGTTATCTAGCTAGAATGATTAGCCGACTCCCCAGGCTGAGTTTCCTATACATTCTTTTTAACGTATGAAAGTTAACAAACATATTTTACTTATATATGTTTCCTTAAATAATAAAAGTCAACTTGTACAGTGTATAAAATAGTAGAGACACTAGAGTAAGGTTGATTGTACCAGAGTCTCAGACCTGTTGGTAGGACAGCTTATTTCCAGAGAAGGAATGTCTGAACAAAATTCTTAGAGCTTTCTACTTGAACTGCATGACTGGTTAATACGTAGCTGATGTTTGTTTTGTTTCTACAGTGTGACTGAAAAGAACACTAAATAAGCTTTTGTACATTTTTATTTTTAGAAATTGCTACTCCAAGACAAAGAAATATGTATACTTTGTCAAAAGACGGTTTACCCAATGGAGTGCCTAACAGCAGACAGGCAGAGTTTTCATAAGTCCTGCTTCCGTTGCCACCATTGCAACAGTAAACTGAGGTAAGTGTTCTGTGGTCTGCAGCACACATATTCAAGAGCCTGCGGTGGACTTACAACATCGTGTCTCTAGGAAGACGTAGATGGTGCCAGATCTTGCTGCCATCAGTTGACCCAAACAAAAAAGAGATGTGGTCATGTTCTGTTATGTTTTGCTCAGGATGGCTGTGAACATTTTCGTTTTGAAATTTTGCTTTCCAAATCAACCCCAGAAGTGTTCCTTTTGTCTAAACATGGAGATCATATAGATACAAAAAAATTAAGAGTTACTGTGCAAGTCAGGATTTTTAAGTTACTGCTTTAGTCTGAAGTCTAGACTCTAGGTCGGGCGTCAGGAAACTTTTTCTGTAAAGGGCCAGGTTAAATATTTGCAACTTTGCAGGCCATGCATTTTTTGTTGTTATGTAAACTTTCCAACAGAGTGGAAAAGCAGCCGCAGATAACTGAACAAATGGGCGTGGCTATAAACTAATAGGCCTAGCTATATTCCAGTAGAACTTCATATACAAAAACAGGTGGTGGGTGCTGGAGTTTACCTATGTTTGGATTATTCCATCTAAAAAACAAATAAACCTTAGAATAATGTCAGTGTCAGTTCAAATAAAATGCTCTGTTATTCTGTAGTGAAACAGAAGCATCTTATCAACACAATAGCAAATGCACGCATTTTCCAAAACTCTTGAAGTAAATGCATTTAAATGAATATGGCATTTGGTATGGCTATGGTCTGCGATGTTGAAATGTAATTATTTTGCTAAATCCGATGTCCATTTCTCAGACTATATCATTCCCGACTTTAGTTGACAATGTCTAACACCCCTTATTGCAACATTCTTTTCCCTTGGTTTCTGTGACACCAGAGTAAAATGGTTTTTCTCCTATCCTTCTCAGATTCCTGTGTGGGTGATGCTTTCTCTATCAATTATAGAGATGTTAGATTCTGTTATGGGCATTTATTTTTCTCACTGTTTATATTCTCTCTGGTTTATTGCATCCATTTACATAACTTTAATCATCATCCACATGGCATTCTGAAATCTATACCACTAGCCCATCTCTCTCCTCTGTGTGTCAGACACTGATATCTCAATGACTAGTATATATCTCCAATTATATTTCTCATAAGTACAGCAAATTCAATATGCCCCGTTATCTACCAAAATTCCTTCCTTGAATTCATGGTCTGTGTGCTACTCTCTCAGGAAATGACATTAACTTTAATTCAATGACTGAAACATAAAATTACCTTTGACTCCTTCCTCTCCTTCTTTCCCTATACCCAGGCAATGACCAAGTTCTGTAATTTCTGTCCCATAAATGCCTCTTGATTTATACACTTCTGTCCATCCCCACAGCTCAGGTACCCTTCAAGCAAGTGTCATCTCTCACCTGTACTAAGGCAACAGCCTTTCTAACTAGTCAGCCTCCCTGCTTCCAGTATCTCTCACCAACATCACCACCGCCACTAACCTGCATCCGTGCCATGCTCTGTAATGTAAAGAGAATAGTCTTTCTAAAATGCAAATATGAGGTCACATCCCTTTAAAACAGAATAGTTTCCTCTATACAAAATTAACATCTTAATATGAATTAAAAGCTAATTCAGGATCTTGCCCCTGTTCCTCTCCCAACACTTCTTCCTCGCATTTTACTTTTCATGAAGACTAAATTTCTTTCAGTTCCACAAAATCACTATTTTTCTCTCTCATATCTATCTTGTCCCAAATGTTATTTCCACTCCTTCCAGGGGTGTTCCTCTGCTTCTCCCCCAGCTCTCCACCAAGCTACTACCCATACATACTTCAGACTTCAGCCTAGACTCACGGTTTGGAAAAAGCCTGCTTGGACCCCCATAGATGGATCAGGTGTCCTTCTCATGTGCTCCCAAAGTATCTCCTGTGCTCTCCCCATTCTTAATACAATCTAATGTAATTGTCCCCGCTGTACGGAATGTGTTAGCGTTTGCTTTGCAGATATCAAATAAAGGCTGATATATAATAAGAACTCAAAAAAGATTATTTAATGACTATTTTTAAAAATCGTTGTATAAACAACCATAAATACAGAAAACCAATCAAAGCAAGATATGGCTCAAAAAATTATTATAAAGTGAATATTTTATAGCCACTAATTAAGGTCAAGAAATACAATATCACCAGCCACTCGAGAAGGTCCTTCCATGTTTCTTACCCAAACACAGCCTGCTCTCTCCTGTGAGTAAATAATATACTTTTCAATAATTGCTTCCTTGGATTTTCATAGTTGCTTTTTTTAATCCAAATGTGCTTTCCTAGGTACTATAATTTTATCCATTTTTTAATACTTTTATATGTCTTTTAAGTTTTTTTTTTTTTTCCATCCATTCCTTTCACATCTTACAATTTATTTGTGAAGAACTCAGGACTTTTTGTTTGTTTGTTTGTTTGTTATTGTTTTTTTTTCTTTTTTTGTTTCTAATCCATTTTATTTTTATTTATTTATTTATTTATTTATTTATTTGTACTTATGGTTGCTTCATTTCACAAATGACATAGCTTTAAAAAAATACATAGACGATAAAGGATACATACTGGATGGAATTACAGTGAAGAGAAATTATGAAAGAAAACAGAAGCCAGGGTTTGAGATGAGTGTCCCTGTAAGGAACCATACAGTCTTGCATTGTTACTAGACAACAGGCCATCATCTTCTCAATAAGTTTCTTAGCTAACAAAGCCAGGCAAGAAACATAAGAACTCAGGACTTTTGACCTGTAGAGTTTTCCCCAGTGTAGACTTGCTGATTGCATACTTACAGTGCAGTTTTCATGCTCCTTTCTCCTCTGACAAATTGTCAGCTGAATCTAGATTCTGGTTTAAACTAAGATTTGATGCCTTTCACAAGAGCATAGGGAATATTGGCAAGAGTATATATAGTAAGCACGTATATCTGCTTCTCTCTCATTTTGTCATCATAGTAGGTATTGAAGCTTAGTGCCTATATCCATTAATTGATGATTGCAAAAAGTTCTTCTGTTCTCTTTTTTCATTATTAGTTAGAATACTTTTACAGGATATGCTTCCCTCCTTCTATTTGGTTACATGGTGGTAGAGTTGGTGGAGGAAAAGCAGAATAAATGTATCATTCTGTCCTTTTCTTTATGAGTTTTGCCAACGCATCAGTTACTTATTTAACAAAATAATGAAATGATGCCTAATCATCCCTTAGAGGTAACCAATTTTAAAATATTTTTAATATCTTTATAAACTCAAATATTTACACAATTGGCTTCAATCAGATGTAATTATTATTATTATTGAAGCTCACATTATTCTATCCTTGGAGAGTAGAAGCCCCTTCAAGCTGTCGTCTGAGTCCTTTTGACAAGACCATAGCAGACTTTGCTAGTTTCCTCATTATCTAATGGGACTAGATGTTCCATACTCATCCTGTACAGTTACTGCCCCAGGCCTGAAATCAGTCATTTCTCCAGGCCCTGGTTCTTTTAGTGAGAAATAACATTTCAAGACAATAATCTTGATGCTCTTTCTACTGGGTTGGTTACGATTTCTAAGTGTTTTAAGTGTTAAGAGCTAGTATTTTAAGTGTTAACAGCTATAAAGGAAAAAATATATTGATTTTGTGGTGATATTACTAAATTGAATTCAAACTACTTTGCTTTTGCTTAGCCTCTTCTCCATGACGTTGGCATCTCCTTTCTTCCAGTTCAGGACTCAAAGACAAAGGAGACGACAGATGTAGAATATCCTATATTCATTTGGTCTTACATGCTGGTAACAATTTGTGTTTTACAATGGAAAGTCAGTTTTACTGAAAATAAAATCCTTGGCTTACACTTTATTTCATTTGAGTACCTTAAATGCATTATTCCATTTCTTTCTGGCATAAAATGTTGGAAATGTCTGATAATAATCTAACTTTCCCTTATAAGCCATAGGCTCCTTTCTTTTTTTTTTTTTTTTCAGACACACAAAAGGATTTTCTTTTTCTTTAAAGTCCAGTAATTTTATGAGTATAGTTCTTGGCATTGGTCATTCTGGGTGAATAGCGTCAGTTACCCAGTGTGCACTTTCAGTTTGTAGCTTCATACTTTTTATATCTGGAAAGTGTCCTTAAATTATAGCCTTTTAGTATTTATCCTGTTTCATTGCTTTCTTATCTTCTTCCAGAACTCTGGTTATCTATGCATGGACATTTTGTGCCTATCTTTATATTTGTATTTCTCTCAAATCCTTATTTCTTTTTTCATATCTGTTTGTAAATTTTTATCTCAATTCTCCTATTTCCTTTCTTAAGACACTTTCTATTGTGTTTATTTGCTCTTTATTTCTTTTCATTTAGTTTTTGATTGCTGACTTTTTTTTCTCTTTTATTCCTGTTTATTTTTTTTTCCTGATTTCCAGAACCTCATTTATGACTTTTTCTAATTCCAATTCATTACCTTCTTTCAGGTCTTTTATCATTTTCTTAATGTCTCCTAGCTCATTTTGAAATAGTTGGTTGCAATTTTGATGTTTTGAGAACATGATTTTCTGGCACATTTTCATTGTCTGCGGGGATATTATGATGTTCCTTACTCTTTTATTTCTTGTAATAACTTTGTGTAATATTTGGCTTTGATTCTTTTCTGTTGCTCATTTGTATGTAGAATTAGTTTTCCCAGATCTTAGAAGGAAGCACAATTCAGGATGGTTTTCATAACTTCACAGAGCTACCCCTTATAGTATTCATATTTTGTTCAAAAAACTATGATGTCTTGACTTCTAGGATTTCCTACCTTGGTTCCTATCACCCATTTTAATGAGAACATACTTTTTTATTTCTGTCATAATTATACAACTCAATTTTGATTCCACTTCCATATATTTTTGGGGGTCTTATTCTGAAAGGGGATCTCCATGGGTCAGTTCTGAGAGTTTGATTCTCCAGCCTCTTAAGGCTTTCCTACCATAAACCCTTGCTTTCACTGGCTGCTGGAGAGGGCAAAATCCCTCCCAATTTCAGCTGCTGTGCTCTGATTGGTATGTGGTACTTTCCAAGAAATATTATCTGGCTGTTTTGTCATCTCTTATTTTCAGGTTCATCAGACACCTTCCTTGCTCTCTCTGTTATCACTCATACAGATGTGATAAATTGTGCTAGTCTTGTAGCTGTTGGTGGTTTGTCCTTAACTTGTATTTGGGGGTTAGTAGGGTACCTTGTCACTTAGTTTTGTTATACATTTTATCCATGGGTTTTAAGTTTTGCTGTCTGTTGATGTATCTGTTTTTATGTGGAGATTCACAGATATTCAAAAATGATGCCATTGCCTTTGACTAAATTCAATTTTAATTTTAACAGGCACTCTATTTGTTGATCACCCCACAGAGGTCAGATAAACAATTGCATAGACAAGCTTTCCAGTTCATTCAAAATCCAGTTAACAAGGAAGTTCAAATAGTTGATTTCTGTGTGTGTGCTATTCAGGATTTATTGCCACGCCTCATATAAGTTACTAAGTTAGCAAAGATTTAGTCCTATCATTTTGCACCATCTATAACTGCATGTGCATTACACTGTAATATCTATTATACCAATACCTGACATATGGCATGAAATCCTACATATCACATGACATGTATCATGTAGGGTATTATGGTTACTATTATCTAACACAAATGTTCAATTATAATAATAAGCACATTCCTATTGCCAGTAAGTTAATTGCACAGAATCTCTGACTCATTCTTGAAATAATTAATTCCCTAATTCCCTATGAATTTGCAGGGCATATGTAGAATGTTCAATTTTTTCTTTTGTTCTCTTTGGCAGTCTGGGAAATTATGCATCACTTCATGGACAAATATATTGTAAACCTCACTTTAAACAACTTTTCAAATCTAAGGGAAATTATGATGAAGGTTTTGGACACAAACAGCATAAAGATCGATGGATTTACAAAAATCAAAGCAGCTCTGTGGACTTTATTCCGAATGAAGACCCAAATACGTATAAAAACAGTGCAGAAAATAACCCCGAACTTGGAGATCTTAATAAACATATAGACACTGGTGACAGTGAAGGGCAAAGGGATGACTTGAGAAAATTTGGGGAAAGGGGAAAATTAAAAATCATTTGGCCCCCTTCCAGGGAGATGCCTAAGAAAACCTTCCCCCTTGAGGAAGAGCTCAAAATGAGTAAACCTAAATGGCCTCCTGAAATAACAACCACTACGCCTGCTGAATTTAAAAGTGAATTACTAATAGAGCACATTAAAACTCTGGAACATAAAGGACAAGAGCTAGATAACATTTCTTTCCTGCAGCCATATCTGCAGTCCATTCATATGTATCAGAAAGAGGCTGTTATAGGAATCATAGCAAAGGATATGTATGAAGCAAGAAAAGATGAGAAGAAGGAAGGAAATAAGAATGTGCACGATAAGCTGAATGATGCTGAAGAGACAACGAACAAGAGGAAAAGTGAAATGGATCTTAGGGACAACAATAACGTGGTTGTGCAGAGTGCTGAGAAAGAGAGAAATGAAAAAATGAATGAGGCTGATGGTGCAGAAGTTTTACAGGTTACTAACACTGAGGATGAGATCGTGCCAGAAAATCATAAAGAGAATTTGAATAAGAATAATAATAACAATTATGTAGCAGTCTCATATTTGAATAATTGCAGCCACAAGACATTTACTTCAGAATTTCCTCATCTATTACCACTGTCGAGTGACGCAAACTACACTGCAAGTGAATATCAAACTGAAAATTTAGAAAATGCGTCTAGAATCTCGGAGTTACTTGGCGTATTTGAATCTGAAAAGACTTATCCAAGGAACGTACTAGCTATGGCTCTCGATCAGCAGACTGACAGAGCTACTGCTGGCAGTCCTGTGCAGTCTGCCCCCAAACCAGGCCTTCATCATGGTGGGTTAATAGTAAAGGCGAAGAGTTCAATAGGCTGTTCTGATACAAACATCTTAAACAACAAAGGAAACCACTCAAATAACAAAAATCTACACTTCTTCTTTTCTAACGCTGTGAAAATAGCTGCGTTTTCCAAGAAGAATGAGAACATTTTTGAACGCAATTTAATAGATTCTGTAGATCAAATAAAAAATATGCCATGTTTGTATTTAAGAGAATTTGGGAAGGACATCAAACATTGTCATGGCGAAACAATAGGCGCCACCCCCATCAATGGAAACACAAGTTTTCATGCTCCGAGCAGTGAATGTGCAGCTAAGCCTGTGTGTCCCACAGTGGAGGTCCGGTCTGAACAACTCACCGTGGAAGAGCAAATTAAGAGGAATAGGTGCTACAGTGACACTGAGTAAAACAACTTTGGCCACTTGCAGTCCACACTCAAGCACTGAGACAGAGTGATGTCCTGAAATAAGACTTTGAGTATTTTGATAACATTTGTTGAATTTGTTGTAAAGGTAATGTTCAGATATCTCCTATCTATCACGGTGGGAGATTCTTTGTATTACACAGTACAATGTTTTCCATAATTGGTTTGAATCTACCTTTATTCTGAATGGAAAGAAGAGATGGTACAATATGGGTATGTTTTCCTGTCAAATGGCACTGAAGTGTATCACTCTGTTTTACAACACGCCAGAAAACATCTTTGGTGAGATTCTATACTGCTGATATTTATCACAATTCTTATACCTCCTCTATAGTTTCTGTTGAAATAAAATTAAATTGCCTGGGGTGTAAACCAAAACATTTCTGTTACTTTTTCCCATATATATGGTCATTCTACGTATATGTTTTCTATGATTTCAGAAGTATTTGTCTTGGAGCAAGTATGTAATATGCGCACGCATGCACCCGCACACACTCACACACAATCTTGGGAAAAATAAAATACTAAACCAAAGCCACAATATTATTAGAAAATATAAAATTGCTTTTTCTTTTTTAAAGACAGAAGGATTATTATGGTTATTTAAATTAGTGTCTATATTAAACTACCATGGAATATGTCTACAAACTTTTAATGAAAAATATCCATTTTCCTCAGAATAATGTGGAGTCCATTCTCAGAAATTAACTGGACTAGAAAGGTTTTGGAAGTTACTTAAATAAATTATGCACATTGCATTTTTCATTACTTATTGTGTGTAATTGATAAATGTATAAACTGTATTGTGTCAGGTTTTTCCCTTCAATTTAATGGGTATTAATTAAGTTTTCCTGTTAGGAAAACATTGTCTTTTGAAAACTTCTGAATTTTCTGCTGATTTTGTCCTTCCTCAAATACATTTGATAATTCTGAGAGGAAAACATAACATGCATATAGATGAGTGGCTTCACATTAATTTGGAGTGTACGTATATGAAAGCAGAGTCCATGTCTTATAGTTTACTACAGAAACACAAACCTTTGACTTTCTATTAAGTATGAAACCAAAATGCAGTGTTGAAACTATTTTATTTTATTTTTTTAGAAAGTATCACAAATTTATTCTTGCAGGTATGTTCTCAACAGATATCTATGACCTACATTATTAGTTTCCGGGAGCTGCCATAAAAAATACCACAGACTGAGTGGCTTAAACAACAGAAACTTATTTTTGCACAGTACTGGAAGCTGAACATCCAAGATCAAGGTGCCAGCAGGATTGATTTCTCCTGAGGTCTCTATCCTTGACTTGCAGTCAGCTGCCTTCTCACTGTGTCCTCACAACGTCTTTCCTCTGTGCGTGCACATTTCTGATGTCTCTTCCTCTTATGTGGACACCAGTCTTATTAGATTAGGGCCCCACACATATGACCTCATTTAACTTAATTACCTCTATAAAGGCCCTATCTCCAAATAGGACTTCAACATATGACTTTTATGGGGACACAACTCAGTTCATGACATACATTTTTACCCAATTTAATTGAATACTCTGAAAGTCTGCCAAAAAAATAGCTAACTATGGAGCTACAATAGCAAAAATTTTATTTAAATTGAATTATTGTACTCTTGCACTGCTCTTTATATATTCTTACTGACACACCATTATTTCTACAATAATTTATGCTAAGATAACACAAATGTTTCCATAGAGAAAGAAATAATTTATGACATTCATGACATAATATTTTAATATATAGTTTCTTAATGTCAGTTGTCCTTTTATAGAAGTGGCTCTTGCTTTACAAAAATTCTTCCTTGGGACTCTGCCCACTTAATCTTGGTAGCCCAGTCCACTGTTCAATTATGTAAAAATTTGGGATTCAAATACACTAAAGTACACATAAGAAAAAGCAGTGTAAAAATATGAATTGTTCTTCTGTTTTTTATTTAATCAACAAAGTATTATTTTAAAATCTTCTTAATTAGAAATAGAATCTTATCATAATTGTTGGCCGCATCACCTTCACTGGATGACATGTAGGAGTTAAAAAGAAATTCAAATATGCTAAAGAAATCCAAATACTGTTTTGATTTAGTAATGGTTATCGCTTCATTCTAATTATGACAAAATTTCCAGCTAAATAAATAGCAATATTTAGGAACTAAAGTATAGCTAAATACACAAATCAAAAATTCAGTAAATTTTCTTATTGTGACAGTGTATTAGTTTGCAAGGGCTGCCATAACAAAGTAACACAGACAGAGAGGCTTAAACAACATACATTTATCTTTTCACAGTTCTGGAGTGTAGAAGTCTGAGATCCAATTGGCAAGCTAGTTTCTTCTTCTGAGTCCTCTCTACTTGGCTTGTAGATGGCCATCTTCTTCTGTCTGTACATGGTCTTCCCTTTGTATGGATCTGTGTCTTGATTTCTTCCTCTTACAAAAACACCAGTCATATTGGATTAGGGCTTACTTTAATGATCTCATTTTACCTTAATTACCTCTGTAAAGACCCTATCTCCAAATATAATCATGTTCTGAGATACTGAGGATTAGGACTTGAACATGTTAATTTTAGGCAGCCACAATTCAGCCCATTACAGCAGTAATCACATTCCACACTTAGATTTTTTTTAAAAAAATATGTATCTATTAATATTATAAAACAACTTTTCAATATTCTTTCACTTGGGATTTATATCACAGAACTATGTTCTATATTGACTTACGCTATGAAAATTAATATTTCCAGAAACATAATTATCTTATAAGAAATCAAGATAGGCCCATGATAGACCATATGTTTTACCAGAGGAGGCAGTGATGGCAGAGCTTGGCATGTAAGGGATTTTGCATTATTTATTCATGAAAGGGCCTTCCAATGAATCTTGCAAAATGTTCTATTCCCCAGAAAATTGTGCTGAGTTGTCTTTTACAGCTCTCACACAATCAATCCTTGTGACAGATTTGGGACTCTGGGCAGCAGTTTCTTTGGATTGAGACAATGGTTTTCCCATAGTGCAAACTGTAGAATGCAAACCTACCACCAACTTACTAGTGTGCAACCAAATGTGCATCTGGCATATTTTCCCCCAAACTAACAATTTTCTGTAAACATCTCTAAAGTAATTACTAAAGGCACATTAATTTTTTTAAAGAACTGAAACAGAGAATAAAGAATACTTTCTCTGCTATGTTTTGATAGTTCCTGATTACTTGTTACTATCCAACTGAGTAGAAAAGTTTTCCCATCGCTGAGAAAATGAACTTATAGGAAGACAATCACAGATGTTGCAGTGAAAGAGAAGTGCAATACATTTTTTGTTGTTGTTGTTTCTCTCTGGAAATGTTATTGAGAACCAAAGGTGATTTCCAAATCTAATGTAAATGTTTGAAATCTACAGGTATTAACGGTAATGTGAAATCTTATTTTGGAAAAATTGAATTTATGTGGAGATCACAAATGAGCCAGGAACATGATACTCAGATTCAAAGTAAGAGCCATGAGAGCATGTGAGAGTTGCTGAAGAGTGCAGAGTCTCAATCCCCTGGATATTAACTCGAATGGAAAACAAAAAATATTTTTGGATAAATGTAATCTAAAAATAATTTAATCTCACTTTTTGTGGAGTCCTTTACAAAAGCTAATTTAAGCTATCTAACAAGGTCTGTTTACCATGAATGTTGTCCCTAAAATATAATGAGAAATTTTAAAACTTGACTATTTGTATGCAAATTAAGTGGTAGAGAGAAAATAATAGAATATCTACAGTGTGATCATTATCTTTCAATATAGGACATTTTTATAGGAAGTAAACTGATCTGGAAAGCCTGACAAATAAACACTGTCAACAGCCATTCCACAATCATTATGGATCCCTTGGTAGGTGTTGGCAGTTATTTTTTTTAAGGATAAATCATATCTTTCAGATAAGTTCTCATGCTAGAAAGAAAGTTGTTCACAAATATAAAAAAATAAAATAAAAATTATAGTTGAGGCTTATGGATGTCGAGGGAACCAACCCAGGAAAATGTATAACCACAAAGAGTTCTCTTAAATTGGAAGACCTTAAGATAACAGTAAATAAACAGATGGAAAATTTTCAAGTTGGAAAGCTAAACTGTCTTATTTTGCCACAGTCATCATTTACTTAGATCTAATTATGTGGTTGAGGATTTTGTGATGCCCAGCCAAGATCCCCCTTCAGGAATGAAGGATTTACTTCTCCAGATGCTGGAACTGCTGCCTACAGAAAGCCCTCAACTTTCAGCCCCTCACAAGGATTGCTTTAGATGAAGAGAACCATTTCCCACAATTTGGAGTTCAATATTCAATAAGAGATCAATGAAAGCATGACTCTGAAGTGTCTGTCACCCTGTTTGGTTGGCTGAGGTCTCCATTGAGACTGCATCACAACTCAACTTCTCTTTCTGTCCAAACCTGCTTCTTCCCCATCCCTTCCCTTCCCTTGATACCAAGAGCACATCCTGATAAACCTCCTCCACGTTAATCTCAGAATCTACTTCTTTGAGAACCTAACCTGGACTAGCTGGTGCTAGGAGTGGTGCTGCAGCAGAATTATTTTATGCCTGTCTGACAGTGGACACAAGATGGCAGTGCAATTGTTAAAATTCACAGCAGTGGTGAACTAAAACGGCTATACTAGTTGAAGCAAATGCATAACTTGTACTATGTACCAAATATTTGAGACATGTAGGAAAAATAGCAATTACAATCAAAATGGAATTGACCAGCCATTGCTAAACTCTATATCTCTGGGGGGAAAAATTAACAAAAAAACTGAAAGTATTAATTAACAATTAAAGTTTGAATCTAATTAAATTATAAATGTTGCTGAGGCCCGTGGAACGTGAAAGGTTTTGCCAAAGTCAAGGACCTGTTTGGAAAGAAATGGGATTCAGAACATGGATGGAGACAAGCTGGCTGATGCAACCAAAAATGTTGAAATGCTAGATTTCTGTGAACCCTCTGAACCTACAGAAGTGGTGCATTGCTCCCCATTAAGAGTCACCACCTGTATGCCTACTCAAAGATGGTGCAGATGTCCCTCTCCAGCTCAACCAGGTGTTTCTGCTCGTCTTGGCTGTCCTCACTCAAACATCAGCAAGTCAGCTTGAAACTACCGTTTAAGGCTGTGCTTGCTTGAGGCACCTTAGTTGGGTCAGCTCTGTACTAGGTGATTTTCATAATCCTCCTGTGACCAGTTACACTGAGCATGCTCTTCCCATGGCAATGGCAAAAGTAAAAGAGAAGAAGGAGAGACACTGGCACCCTGTTACTTCCGCCTCATTCTAATGGCCGAAGCAAGTCCTGTATTCAAAGAGTCAGTGAGAGCACTGCAAGGCTCAATTGGTACAGTGTTTACCTATAACAAGAGAAAAGAGTGCACAAGATCCAGCCACTTGCAAAGCATTGGTCCCCTATGGCTGGTGGATCCACTCCACAACTGACGGGGGCAGTATGGCTGCACGCACCCCACTACTAGCTGCAGTAGAAGGACCCTGACCCTTGCCCTGTGGGGTCTGAAATACAGAAAGTAGGGGCTCTCCCAAGAGCCATTCATGCTGAACAGTTCCAACAAAAGTTTGTGTGTGCAGGTCACAGAGGTGACAGGGATATATGTACTGGTTGTGCTTAAAGCTCTCTGCATGCAATGTGATTTGTGAGCTTGCCAGCATGTCCTTTACCAAACACAAGGTTCTTTTTGGAAACAAAGGGGAGGTGGCTTGTTGTGCTTGGACCCATCCCACATATTACATTTTAACTTCACATCATTTCTGATGAATGAAGATTTAAAAGGTTCAAATAAATAAATGGTAACAACCACTACTGTACCCACCCTCTAATTTACTGCATGTTTTTTAAGATGGTGGCGGATGTTTACTTATTAATTTTTATGGTGTTTCTTTCCTCTCCATTAAACCATTTCCTTTAGAAGGAGGAAAAACCGGTTAAAGGCTATTTCTGCTGAGCACACCTTCCTATATTGTATTTATTTGCCCATATAGGAATTTCCTCAGAAGAATTAGTTAAAAAGCCAATTCCAAAATAATTCACTATTTCCTGAATTCTAACCTAAAATATTTATTGTTCGATAAAAATTTCAATGATTTTGTAACTAAGATGATACATAAAACACAATTAACATTGGCAATATCTCAGAACAAATAATGAAATAAATTTATTAAATTCCATGCCCTATCATTAACTGATCTTTTAAATCTTAATCCCTGAACTTCATACTGTAAGTGTGCATGTTTGTGTGTGTAAATGTGAGTGTATGAGCATTTGTTTAATAGTTAATGTTCAAATTATGAAAAAATCATTATCAGCAGTTTGTAGTGCTATTCAGGGTGTTTGTAGCAAACCAGAATGTTCAATCTTAATGCCATCCAAATCACCAGCTCTGAATACATATTTGTTAAAAGTTAATAGCATTATTTGGATAAATACTGATTATCAAGTGTATAACATCTTTGTTACCAATTGTAATATTCAGATTATTCATTTTACTCCTCTAAATTTTATTAGTACCTGCATTAATTTGTTGTGGTTGATGTAGTTATAGTACTTATAAGGAAATGCACATCCATTAAACATAATTTCTTATAACCATGCTAGAGTTATTCAAAACCTTTTATGAATCTCTTTTACTTCCTCATCTATACTAGTCCCAGCAATGTTATCCATGCCCAAGGCCTTAACTACTTCCTCAATACCAATGAGTCCCAAATGTATATCACCTTCCCTGAGCGCTCGTCTGAATGCTAGAATCATATAGACAACTGCCTACTTGACAGTTTCTCTTGCATGCTTAAATGGCACCTTAAACCCAACATGTCTGAATCAGAGCATCACCCATTTCATCTCCAACCTCAGTGTTGGGCCTCTTTCAACATTTCCTATCTCAGACACTGTTACACATCCAGTTGCTGAAACCAGAAAACTAGGAGTCATATTTCATACCCTGTTTCTTTTATCCATTCCCAATTAAAATCTGACCAAACCCAGTCAAATTTTACTACTTAAATAACTCTCTCATCTTTTCTTTCTAGCTCATATCACATTTTAAATTTTATATATTTTTGTAAATTATTTGATTAGTGCCAATAGAATCTCACTTCCCCCTTGCCCTCCCACCCAGCCATACTAACTGGAAGCTTTACAAAGACAGATGGTTCTGATTTTACTCTCCAGATTCCCCCAATTCCCAGTAAAAAGTTTCATATAGTAGGCATTTCATAAATTTTGTCGAAAGAGTTAATCACCATTTAAATCTAAAACTTGAGCCACTGTGCAGAGTGTTAGAGTAACATATAGAAATTGATGAAGATACCTTCTGAAATGATTTTTGGATTATATGCAAAATATCAACCACAGACCATGTTGATAATGAGTAAAAACTATACTTCCAAGAAAACTGCATTTATACTCCCAGATTGCATATCTGAGTGCCAATCTAGAATAATGGCTAAATAAGTAGATGCACCCATTCTGCCCTGCATTTCATTATTACTAATAGGGCTAAGCAGATTTTACAATAAAATATGTTTATTATCTTAAAGATTGCCAAAATTAATCTAGTACCAGATAGACAAATTCATTTAGGAGTATATAAACACACATGTAATATATATACATGTATTGATATAGATAGATAGATAGATACATATAGATATAGATATAGATAGATATAGATATAGATATAGATACATATATATGTATATAGGTGTTTGAAATGTAGAGGCATAGGTACCTGGCTGTACTCATGGTAATATACGTACAGGTATGTGTGTACAGACACACATATGCACATAGCAACACACACACAAAATGCTATATGTATTTACCTTATACATGTCTTCAGTATAATATGTAAATTTATATAGTCAGATACATTATGATTCATACTTGTAGTTTATGTACGAGGTCTGACGATTAAGTTCGCGAACTTGTGGCAATGATGTTGCTAATATTTTTTATATTAGAGGGATTATTAATTATGAATTTGTACCAATTTAGACAAACAGTTAACCAAGTTTACTATTTGGAAGTGTGAAAAGGCTGTGTGAAAAAGTTAGACAAAAATGAACTGAACTTTTCATCAACAATTCATGGCTCTTGCATCATGACAATGCACCAGCTCACACACACGCTCACACACACACACATATACGTATGTGTGTGTGTGTGTGTGTGTATATATATATATGTATATACATATATATATATACAGTATGTGTGTGTGTATATATATATATATTTATTTATAACAGTAGTCTTAAAGTATACATTTTCCCTTATATTAGAAGTTAACATTTTCTGTACATTAACTTGCATAGAACATTTAAGTTGGATAGTTAAAAGTTAGAATGGTGGTAAGTCTTTGGTTTGATGATTATATTGCAAAACATATACTCACATACAAATAAAATGGTGTTATATATGGAATTTTAAAGGAGGTATTCTTTTAGTTATTCAAAGAACAAGAATTTGAATGGTAATACCTCTATTACTTTTATTAGCTATAGATGTTTGTATAGTTATTTGTAATTTATAAAGCATATTGATTTATCTCACTCAATTTTCACAATAGTCCTGCAATGTATGTAAATCTTTATCTCATTTTACACAGGAGGAAAGGGGCTCAGAGAGGTTAAGTATTTATCTCAAGATAACTCAGTGAGTTAGAAATGGAAGAGATTTTAGTATTCCTGGTTTATACTTGAGAAAAACAAGATTCAGAGCTATGGAGTTGCCCACGATCACATTTCTAAGTACTGTGACACAAAGACATGAAAGAGTTATTGTTTCAAGTTCCATACCCTTTCCTCCTTCCAAGTAGTCTCTGAAATTATTGTAATTTTGTTACCATGCATTTAATTTTTATTCTCTGGCTTTATTTTTTGCTCTTGCATTTATCATTGTATATAATTGTGCTTTATGTATATGTGTATATCTCACTCGTGCATATATGTAGATGTATGTGTTCATGTTCATGTGCATGAGAACACAAATATTCCAGGAACAAATAAGCATCCATTTCCTAATCAATGTTCTACTCATAATTTGGCTAAAATATATCATGATTTATTAGTTTTTACACATGTACATTCATAATTTAAATATATTTAGAAATTTAGCACACGGAACATTTTAATGAACGTAGATAACTTGTGGAGTCTATTGGTCTGAGAAGATTTTTAACATGAATTGAAAAGAAAACATGTTCTGGATTAACCATTATTTAACCTGAAATAGATAGGCAGGAAACCAATTGCTGTTAGAGAATGGCTTTGCATGTCCATACAAAAATCACATAAACTAGTAGAAGGTAGCATTCATCTCTTGCTGTATTCCAAGCTCACAGCAAGGGCAAGCACTGTGGTTCTTGATCTTCACAAATATTCCATTAGTATAGTATGAGAAAATGTTTTATTATTCTTGATGAAGAATCTGTGGATGAGGGATGAAAATCTGTTGTTGATGGAGTTTACCAAGTTTCCAGCTTGTAAGTGCTGAGACATGGACTGAAATTAGTTCCGACAGACTGAAAAAAGTCTGTTAAGTATGGCTTTTACATATCCATCTCTCAACACTTCATCTTGTGTAAAACTATATAGATGAAATGTTCACACCTACATGAGGTTTGACAATTAAGTTCATAAACTCATCCTAGAAAAAGTGTTACGTACCTCATTGCTGAATATCACTATGGCCACCTTCGAAGTACTCCCCTTGGGAAGCTATGCACTGACACCAGCACCTAGTCCACCCTTCAAAGCGATTTTGGAACTCTTTTTCTAGAATGGCCATCAGAGCTGTTGTCATATTACCTTTGGTGTCCTGAATGTCATCAAAATGTCTTCCTTTCAATATTTTATCTTCAGATTAAGAAGGAAGTCACTGGGGGTCAGATCAGGTGAATAGGGAGGGTGTTCCAATACAGTTATTTGTTTAGTGGCCTAAAACTCCCTCACAGACAGTGCTGTGTGAGCTGGTACATTGTCATGATGCAAGAGCCATGAATTGTTGGCGAAAAGTTCAGGTCATTTTTGTCTAATTTTTTCACACAGCCTTTTCACACTTCCAAATAGTAAACTTGGTTAACTGTTTGTCCAAATTGGCACAAATGCATAATGAATAATCCCCCTGATATCAAAAAAAAAGGTTAGCAACATATCATTGCTATAAGTTCACAAAAATTGTCAGACCTCGTAGATGAACTACAAGTATGCATCATAATGTGCCTATGACTATATAAATTTACATATTATACTGAAAACATGTATAAGGTATTATACACATGGCATTTTGTGTGTGTGTTGCTATATGCATATGTGTGTCTGTACACACATACATGTAAGTATATTACCATGAGTACAGCCAGGTACCTATGCCTCTACATTCCAAACACCTTTGTAATGCAAAATAGAGAACCAAAAAATAAGATTACTTACTGAAAATGTCATCAACCTCAGGGAATGGAAGTGAAGGAAATACATACATCCTCGCGCCTACCTTGAAGCCGAGCAGAAAGCAGAACTGCTCTTTTTTAAAATTGATGAAATTAACAAAAGCAATTGAATGTGGCAGAGAAGAGATGTCAGGTAGGAATCAGTACATGTGGGACCTAGAGGTTGTGAATAACTTAGAGAAAGACATCAATGCCTGTGCTGCTAGTGATTACCTCACTCTCTGTGTGGCTGTATAACATGGTAGCAATAGTCCCTGTGCCAGGAAACGTCAGGATGTTAAAGGTTCAGCTCTGGTTATGTGAAACAGGACAGGAACTCTTTGTCCTTAATATGAAACGTTTTAATTTTCAAAGTTCTGAAATATTTAAGCTAGAAATACTTCCAACACTGAAAGATGTTAAAATGGATACTTTATTAAAAAAAAAGAAAGGAAAGGCATGTGTCTATTTTTTAATTCATAAGAAAATTATTAGATCACTAGCATTTCAAAAAGCCCACTTTCAATTACCTATGAAGAGATTGCCTACAGAAAATTTTCAGTTCCATGTTGGCTCTCGAACCTCCCCAAACCACTACCTCCCTTCCACCTTCACCTGTGTCCTCAGGGAATAAGAATGAACATCAATATCAGCAGAAGTAAAACATAATGGCCACATTTACAGAATAATTTCCTATATTTTTATTCCAAAGCAGAAGGAAAGGAGTTATAGGTATAAATGGCATACCCAGGATATCTTCTGCTTCTGCTTTCAATAGCAATATTCTGCAACATCCAGCTAAGGACCTTCCCCATGGTCCTCCTTTTCATCTTTCTTCTACCCTCAGGGTGTGCTGCCACTTAATCCCATACCAGCTTTTCAACTTTTTTAACTAGCTATCATCCTGGCTCTGTGTCTCTTAACACTAGCATATGATGAGTATTCAATGACTATTTGATGAATGAATGAATAATTGAATGAATGAATGAATGAATGTCATAGGTTCCTATGCATAGGAAATGGCAGCACTTTGCAGTAGCACCTTCTATCCTTTGTCCCCAAAACATAGGTAATTGATTGAGGGTGGGGGTAATTGATTGAGGGTGGAAGGAAGAGAGGGAGCTTGTATGGAATGCCTACATTTTGCTATTTCAAGTTTTTCAAAATGAAGATCTGTTAATACCCATTTGATACTTACATTTAAATACAAGGCATATACTTTGACATCATGATATTTTTAATCAAAGTAACTGATGTTTATTTAGTTTTGAGAACATATGTCTGAGATAAGGTATTATTATCTGTATGTAGAGAATTTAAGTCTTGAAGAGATTAAATTCCTTTCCCAAGGTCACACATCTAGAAAATGGCATATCATAGTAAATTGTGAGAGACCAGGGGAAAACTAGCCAAAAATTAGTATACCTGAATTAATATGGGAGATCTTATCTCTAGGAAATAGATGTATGTGGGAAGTAGTAAGAGAGAAAATTATATAAGGAAACAGCTTAAAAGGATGTTTTTTAATTTTTGCTTTTGTTTTTCATTTAAATGAATGTGGTAATGAACAGATGAAGGAAAGTAAACGGTGTAGCTGCATAACTGGAGCTCCATCGGTAAGGACAGGTTAAAAACTGACGGGTTAAAAAAAAAAAACACAAAAAACTGATGGGTTCAAGTTCTATGGCTGAAACCTCAGAAGCAAAGAAGGCACATAGATGTCATGTATATATTATGGTCAGTACCTCCTGATGTATCAGATAAACCCTGAAACCTCAGTGGCTTAAGACAAGAAAATGTTAATTCTTGCTCAAATCACCATGCACTGTGGGTTGGTGAGGAAGTGACTGTGCTCCAGCCCCAAGTCCTTCAGGAACTCAGCCCTTTCGTGTGGTGGCTCTGCCCTCCTCCGAAGCCCTGGAGCCCCCTCTGTTAGCAAGCAGAGAGGGAGAAGAGAATAAGCCTCACCAGCTGGAGGTTTCTAAGTGCCAGGCTTGGAAGTGGGGCACATCGCTTTTGTCTACATTTCATTGCGCCAAACTCAGTGACACGGCTACACCTACCTGTACGGGAGCCTGAGACGTGTAGTCAATGTCAGGCTCAGGAAGAAAATAAAAACATACGTATCATGGATACTCTGCCACAAGGAGATAAAAGGAAGTCCAGACTTTCAGACCTCACCTCACATCTATGTTTCGGTACATTTTTACTGAATACTATTCTTTAATACTTGTATTTGTAGGATTTATAGTTTTCTATTTAAAAGCTTCCGTTGATATTTTTTGTATGTATGAATGAATCTAAGTCGAAGCAGACGTAGGCACCATCTGGGAGGTGGGGCATATGCCAGAAGGCCAGGAGCACGTAGATTCAGGCATCAGCAACAGGCAAAGAGAGACCAGGCGGGCAGGTACTTTACATCGCAGTACTGAAGGCAGGAAGGCTGGGGGATGTCAATCAAACTTGAATCTCTGCAAGACCTGAGTTCAAAGCAGCCCCTAACTGTAAAAGAGTTATGAGGCTTCCCAGGTGGGAAACATGTGGCAGGAGAGAGGCTGCAATAATGACTTAGTTACGACAGCTAAGATGCAAAGCAGAGTATCACTCACTTAGAACAAGGTGAGAGCCCAGGTGAGAGCCTGTGGATATGACTGACTTGGTTACTGGTCTCAGCCTCACCTGCAGAGGTTTTTCAAGACACCCTGCCAGACACGGGGGAAAATTGCTGCTAAACCTACAAGTATGTGGAAAGCAGAACAATGTTAAGAATAGAGATCATGAATAGGTTGGCAAAGATATGGCTCCAGCTTCAAATTCTGAGGGAAAAAGGGACAGTCCAAAGTCGATCATTACTGCTTTTAGATAAATGTGCTGGGGGCAAAGCACTCTAACTCCAAACACAAATGGATATGCCATTGGCATCATCTATTGCTTTGCATGATCTGTGGCCTCCTTTTTTGCTGGAGTAGATTATGGACAATTCCAAATTTTGTAAGGCAGTCACTAGCGTATGACAGACCCATGGAGCCCATAACACATGACTGCAGGTGCCACCAACTACTGTGGCTCTGCCCCCTTCCTTCTGCAGGGATACTTCTTGGTAGTCAGCCATCTAAGACAATTGAATTTAGCTTTGTAGTTTTTGCTCTGTGTTCCCTCATGTTTTTTTTTGCAATCGTTCAATTTGGGTGCCTCTTTAAGCTTATGGATGCAAAAATCTGGGACTACTTTGAACGTATGGTCTTTACTTTAAATACATGTGTGTCAAAAGAAGACTTGTATTCTGCTCTTGTTAAGAGAATAAGAAAGTGGTCTTCTAGGGCCTGGTTGCGTGGAACAGAATATAGATATTAGATACATAAGTGGGTAAGTTATTCTTTTTTCAAGTATCAAAATGCAGCTATATTTATAGAGATATCTGGCTGAGATTCCTAATCAAACACAGGTGTTTTCTAAAGCCTATTTGAATTCTAATTGTTGAAATACACTTCAAACATATTAACTAGTTAATTCAATTCTATGGGCTATAAAATGACTAGCAACTACTATGAGTCGTAGGTTAAAAGAATTTAGTGAAAGCAAAGGTAGAAATTCTGCCTGTGAAAGAGTTGTTTAATTTTCCCCATCAAATAAATGACTTATGATGCATTAAATAGGAATATAATTATTAATAGATTTAGGTGTCACCTTATTATTCATTTGACTTTTTCAATACTGATTTTAAAAATAAATTGTTAAACACTCATACTAAATGAGCTTAGATTTTTGGCAAATGTGTTGCTCTGTATCTACAGGTATAAATGTCTTGTGCTTAATTAAACTCCTCTAAATAGGGCAACCAGGCTCTCCTACTACGCGTTTAAGTTTTACTAAGTTTCGCCATCAGTGTGGACAAAATAGGAGAAATGAAAGTGTCTGGGGTTTTTTTCCCCTCGTATCACAAGTCTCAGAAGCTAAATGTGTCTAAACTTTCCGCCTCTCTTCTGGATTTGATTCTTCTGCCTGTTCAGGACTCCTATTCCATCAATTATGCTTCCTGTCTCCCAAAACTGCTACCTGCCCTTTTTGCATGTTCTGATCGCTTATATTTTAAAGGAAAACAACACTCTAGATTATGCACCCTCCTTTAGCTGTGCTATGTCTCCTCCCTTTCACAATGATGCTGCCTTAAAATGCATTATTTTTAGTTGTACTTGATTCTTCTCCATTGTTCCTATATAGCTCAACCAACTATAAACGGGAATTGCCCAACATTTACTGGTGGGACTCTAGTTAGGGACTCTAATTACTACCTTTCAGTCTGTATGATTCTGGCCCTTCAACACCAATTCAACACCACTCTGTTTCTGGTCTTATTAGTGCTTTTTCCTTGTCCTCCTGACTCAATAACCGTATTTTTATGCACTCTGTTGACCTCCCTGGACCTGGTAATGTTTTTCATTCTTCCCTTGACATTTGGAATCTTTGTGTTTTATGAGGTCTTTGGCTTTCCCTCTTTTCTGTCTTAGAGATTTTTTTCTTTATGTGGGGATCACTGGCCTGGTTCTTAATTTGTGGCAACTCTCCCCAAAGCTGATTACTTGGAAGTAGCTCCTGAAATAGAAGGACTGGTTCAATTCCCTTCAATTCTCGGCAGTATTTGACACTGTTGATTACTACCTCATTGAAACCATCTTCTACCTTAGCTCCTCTGACACACGTCTCCTCTGGTTCTGTTCCAACTCTCTAGCTGTTCACTCTCTATCTTTTCCATGTGCAGCGTCTCCTCTATCTCTCCCTGGAATGCACACTCTCCAGACTTTTCTTTTTCGGCTCTCAATGCTTCTTTCATTATACATCTACTTAGGCAATCTTATTCACATCCATATTCACCTTGTATGGAAAATCCCACCGCTGTGTCTCTAGTTCTAGTTCTTAACACCAGATATTTCTTCTGAGCTCTAGCTCTTGTTTCGAATTATTTGCTCTTCCACAAAGACCTTAAACACAGCAGGTTGAAGTGTTCTCCACAAGCATTGCCCTTTTGTGTATGTATTTGTGTGTCCCATACACGCAAATACATGGTATATTAATTGAGTGGGATAGCCAAAGACAGCACTCAATTTAGCAGGCTGGTGATCAACTTTAATTTCTTTCTTTGTCTCCTCTCAGTCTCGCTTTCTTCCTTATGGTGTCCATTTATTCCTGAAGGCCCTTTCTCTTCCTTTGATTAGGTTCTTCCTTTGATTAGGTTAACTCATATCTCGTATGTCTCTCAAGATCTATTCAAGCATCACTTCATTTTGAGAATATTCTTACCACCTAAGATTGACTTAGTTGCCTCTTGTTTATACATTCTGCTATCTTTGTGCATGGAATTACAGAAAATTGTGAAACATCCTGAGGTTGGAAATGTCTGTGTTTACCATGTCTGTATTCTCAGTCATAGGGAAAAAAGTAAGTCAAGATTAAAAAACCTAAAGACATCACCTTGGAATTCATCCACACAAAATGGATATGGGTCTAGATGAAGTAACCTCGGCTGATGAATTTCAAGGACTGATGAATTGAAAACATCAGATTGTACATGAGCATAGCAATACGTTTAGTTTGCAAAATAAATGATTTAACTTTGTATGTAGTACCTATGAGCTCAGGATGTGAGACAAACAACATTTGATGCTGACAAACTGATAAACATCTACAACCAAATAAAACAGAAGCATGAAAATACATGTTCAAGGAGTAAGATAAGCTGAAAAGAACAAGAGCAACCCAAAGGCTTTTGGAGATGACTACTCTGATTTCACTCTGACAAACTGAGAAACAAGGTTTGATAAACAGTTTGGATAAACCAAGAAGACGATTGGATGAGCTACTAGAGAGGACAAATAATTCCAGGAATGGTATGTTGATTACTAAAATTGGAGTAGGATAGTCAGATAAAGAATAAGTATATTGAAGGAAATGCACCCAATGTATGTAGGACTAGGATTAAGAGAACAGTAATCATATTGCATATGTCATGATCCCTTTCGTTTTTAATGTTTAGACTCTGAATGTCATGAGGATGTATTAGTTTCCTATTGCTGCTGTAAGAAATAACCACACAGTTAGTTGGTTAAAACAGCACACATTTATCATCTTATACTTCTGGAGGTGAGAGTTCCCCAAATCAAGATATCCACAGGATTGTGTTCCTTCCAGTGGATCTGGGTGAGACTCAGTTGTTTTGCTTTTCTCTCCTTCTTAGAGGCCTCTTGGAATCCTTGGCTCATGTGTGCCAGCATGGTAGGATAATCACATCATCTCAATATCTTTAACTTAATCACATCTGCTAAGTCTATTCAGCCATGTAACTAACATATTCACAGTGTCTGGAGGAGAGGATGTGTATATCTTTGGGGGGCTGGCATTATTCTGTCTAACACAGATAGTCAAAAGGATATAAAATTAGGCAAGTATTTGCATTTCATTACTTCATTAACATTTGAGAGTCTATATTCCATTTGAAAACAATCCCTTACATTAAGAGCTTCGTGCTTTTTAAAGCATTATCACACTCATAACTATAATTATTTTCACACTCATAATCACACTCATAAAAAACAACACTGTGAAAGAGATAATGGAGACATTATATCAATTTAATAAATGGGTTTTATATCCATTTTATAGATGAGTTTATGCCTTGTTTATGAGTTTAGTGGCACTAAAGAGTTCACTAGGCCCACAGCTAGTGAATGCCGTATTAAAATACAATACCAAGTGTTCTCACTATAAATCTAGTGTTCCTTCCACTACTATGTAACTTTTCCTTGTGAATAAAAAAAATAAAGAAAAATTCCTAGATTCACTGAATGTTTCATGGCAGAAAGAAACAAACAAAACAGTAATGTAGGTGTTGATCCAGCATTATATCTTTCCTACATATGTTCCTCCTTTTGAATAAAAGTGAGAAAGTGGAACACATTTTTATCCCTTTCAAATTTCGGATTTAGGGCTGAAGCACAGAGTGGTCTAGGAGACCCAGAAACGGATATAGACTTGGTGCCCTGCCTCTTGGCGTCCTACAGAACTGAAAATGTATGTAGGTCTGAGCAGCACACACAAATGCCCTTCGAGTCAAGCAGAGCTTCTAAACCTGGCAGATTGCTTCTAATCTGCTTCTAAGCAGATTGGGTATAGATGCAAACTGAAGCATAAGGAGGAACTATCACTCACATTCTGTGACAAGGAACAAAGGGGATCAGTGGAGCCTGGGACAAACTGAAGTATCCTTAGTTTATCCGAAGGCGGAGCTTATTCTCAGTACCAAACTACTGTTGCTTTAGAGAAATGTGGACACAATGTTGACACACAATCATCTTTCAAAAAGGGATAAGCCAGAAATTTGAATTCTTGTATTAAATCTCCCAAATTTTAAGGGTTGGCATTTTAAATTGTTTAAGCACATTGAATGGACAGAGAAAAAAAGGTTGAAGACCAGAAAGAGTCTACAAAAATTTCCAGTTTATTATTTCTAGCCGAAGGACATAAATAGTACTAGACTTATCTGTCCAAAAAAATGTTTGGAAATAAAAGGATGAGAAGTTGTTGAGAGGTAGCCAAAAAGAGACAGAGTATGGAATATTGTCTTGATGGTCCTTTACACATTCCAAAAATATGTATCTGCTCTTTCATATCTTCTTTTTTCTACTTTATTAATAGAAACTGATGGCAACATTAATAATTAGTTCATCAAAAAACAAACAAAAGAAAGAGTACATAGGTGCAGTAAGAAGACAATTTTTTTCTTCTATACTCGCACAAAAAATGACTGAATCACGGGGGGAAAAAAGATTTCAGTCTTAAAGATGTGAGGACAGATTGACAGATTCTGGAGGAAGAGATCCCCTGGTTGAATTGGGACTGTACTCCAACATTCCAACCCAAAATTCTGCATCATTTTTAAGAGATAAGAGTAAAACAGAAGAAAAATTAATTAAACCCAAACACTGTACGTTAAGGGGACCTTTAGGATAAAATGAGGATCCCCTTTGCCAAAGGCTGCTGGGCAGTCAGAACAGATCAGAGCAGGGAGAAATCCAGAAGCTCAGGTGTCAAAGAAAGCATGGATGACCTTGGCAACAGCTGTTGGCTGCTATGCAGCGAATGCAAGCTGAGAGCCTCATAAGAACTCACTTGTTAGGTAAGGGACAATGGCCTCAGGTGGCAACAGTTGGCAACATGTAGGAGGAAGATCACTTCCTGCTTTGCACTTTTTGAAAATGTGGACAGAAATGAGTGAGGTGTGCAATGGCTCTGAGGCGATTCTGGAAACTCACTGAGTCTGTTGGTCTTCTTGGTGAGGAAGGTGGTAAAGGTGTTGGAATTAAATGTTCATGGGGTTGGGAAAGTCTCTACAAGCCTGAAATTTGGAGTGGTAGAAGTTAGGTAAGCCAAGAAATGCTTCAAGAAAGGCTTGGAATTTGTATAATGGTGCCCATTCCTCCCATTTTTGACATAATGAAAATAACGTTCTTTAAAATGTCAATGTAATTTGATAACCAAAAGATAATCATTGCTGTTTCTGGGAATATGTTTATATACCTTTATCCCTGGAATCCGTTGACTCCCAAACCCTATATATATATTTTTCCTACATATACATACCTATGATAAAGCTTAATTTATAAATTAGGTACATTATGATATTAGCAACAATGACTAATAATAAAATAGAACAATTATAACAATTATACTGTAATAAAATTTATGTGAAATGTGAATGTGGTTTCTCTCTCTCAAAATATCTTATTGCACTATACTCACCCTTCTTCTTCTTGTGAGGATGTAAAATGATATGATGCCTAAGTAATGAGGTAAAGTGAGGTGAATGATGTAAGTATTGTGACAAAGTGTTAGGCCACGATCAGTGTTACTTGAACACAAGCGGGGCAATACTGCAACAGTCGGTCTGAGAACCGAGATGGCTACAAAGTGACTAACGGGCAGGGATATGCACTTGAAAAAGGAATGAATCATGTTCCTGGCAGAAGGGAGCCAGAATGGTGTGAGATTTCAGTACACTACTCAGAACAGCACACAATTTAAAACTTATGAACTGTTTATTTCTGGCATTTTCCGTTTAATATTTTCAGACGGTGGTTGACTACAGGTAACTGAAAGTGTGGGAAGCAAAACAGCAGATAAGGGGGGACTACTGTAGGTTTTGAACACATTCCTTGCTAATAAATATGCACTTATAGTTTCATAATCCAGAAAAATACTGTCAGACAGAGAAAAGAAAGAAGTAGAAAGAAATGTTTTCTAAGTTCATTAAGCATAAAATTAGTGCAAAAACTGGTTTTGGTCTTATGAATGAATTAATGTTTTATTTGAAACACAACTACCATTATATTTTTCTGATGCTCTCTTCTTAACTTCTGTTCTGCTACCACCACTGTTGCATTGTCAAGGTTGATGCTTACAGATAATTAGAATGTTAACATGCCTTTGGTTGTGCTACTTAAGGTAAAAACTAGTTATATAGTTTCATTTTATAGTCATTTAAAATAAAATGCTTTAAAATCTAATAATGGAACTTCAAAGAGGAAAGACTTAGTTGGAAGTGAATTTGAATCATAGACTTACTGACTTTAAAGATGAAATTCATAAGCAAGATCAAGATTATGTGTTGAGTCCCTTGGATCATTTTGACTAATAATAATCAGGACAAGGAGACATTATAAATTAAGAGTTTGCACTTAATATTCCATTCTAAAATTTGTACACAAATTGCCTTTCAATTCTGATAATGTTAATCAAATAAATTAGTGTGTAATATATACCTGGGGGAAAAATTACACCTTACCTTACGCCATTATATCTTTTAAACTTCATAATTTCTTTACAAAGTAGCTATTATTATTCCAGTTTATAACAAATGGAATTTAGTTGTTGAACAGCTTACTAGTGGTAAACCCATTTCCCTTTTCTTCATGACTAGACTGTATTTCTCAACCTACCTTACAGTTAGTCTGGCCATAACTGTATATCACTTCTAGGCCTGGCCCATAAAAATCACCTATATAATCATCCTCTCTTTCTTTTCCTGGGCTTCTATCAGGATAAATGGCTGAGTGTAGTCAGTACCACCTACTCCTTACAGAACTTTATGAGAGCAACGAATAAACTTTCAGTAATTTAAGCCAATACTATTTCTAGATTTATCTCACAGCAGCTAGTATTACCTTGACTCACACATAAATTGGTACCAGAATTTGGATGCTACAAAATAAAAACCTAAAATATGTGACACTGGTTTAGTAATTGGGCAGTAGGCTGCAAGAAAATTAATATTATGAGTTTGAAAGATGTAGAATGATGCTATATCCAGACAAAATATTTGGAAAAAAATTTTGTCAGCAGTAAAATGAATAGTACCAAATATCCCCTGAGCCTTTAGAGCTAGAGGTAGAAGTTTGAATGTGCATTTGTAACATTATGCATTATTTGCTAAAATTCACCAAGGTATTTTTAAAAAAGGAAGACGAAGTCAGTCAAGAATTGATCAGTTTATAAGCAGAAATGAAAGGAAATAGTGAAAAATTGAAAAATTGGGGATTTACAGTGTTGACAAATTTGACTCATGATTGTTCCTTACATATTGGGGACCAGCATCAGTCAAATAAAAAAAAATAAATAAATACATTGAGCAATTGATCCATTAAGGTAGTTTAAAACGTATTCACCGCACCCATTTCTGTTGATTTCAAAAAAGCTTCCATTGGGTTGAAGGGCAGGGTACAGAATGATTCTGGATGTCAATTCCAAGAATCATTTTGAAAGCTATGTGTTAAAGATGAAAGAGCCTGAATGAGCAAATCCCTTTGTTTCTGCTCCACACAAAACCCATGGAACAAGAATGAGGGAGAAATAGATTTCAATTTTGTTAAGTCATTGTTATATTGGGGTTTATCTGTTGTAGGGTAACTATCCTAACAAATACTTTAGAAAAGACTTTTCAGAAAAAAAAAAAGAGACTGACATGGCCCCTGAAATTTACTTGCAATGAAGAAACATAACTGCTTCAGTGGGAAAAGCATGAGCAGAAATTTAAGCCTGGATTGAGCTTTAAAAGAAGGAATGGTAGTGGAGCAATTCAACTATCTCACTTGATGATTACTTCTGCTTTAAGATATTAATAACAATGATAATTATATACATAGCTAAAATATATTGAGCCACTGTCTTCCAGATACTGAACTAAGCACTTAGCATATATTATCTCATTTAAATGTCCAAGTCCCTCTAAGAACTAGATATTACCATTCTCATTTTACACAAGTGAGGAAAATGAGGCACAGAGATATAAGTAACTTGGCTAGATCACACATCTCATATGAGGTAGACCTAGAATTTTAACTCAGGTTGGTCTGTCCCCAGATCGTCATTCTTAGTTACTTCATTCTATTGCTGAAAAAGCAAAACACTTTAAAGCATTCCTGCCATTAGCCATTTGATGTAAATGAAAATGTGCATAGGATGAAGGAGGTTTTGTAGTTGAGTTTTCCAAAATGATTCAAACAATGCTTCTGTTAAATACTTTATCGGTTGATCACTAAAACCAGCACTTATCTTATGATACCGCTATCACTCAGTTAATATCCAGAAAAACCCATAAAGTACAGAGGGTGCCAAAAAATGTATACACCCTTTAAGAAAGGAACAAACTGCATTAAAATTGTACTACTCAATATGTACTGATAACAAAAGATGAATACAAGTCACCTTTGACTTCTGCAATTACAAGAGGTGCTCAAAGTGGTTACCGTCAGCATCCAGACACTTCTGATTACAGTGAACTACTGTTTGAGCAATGCTGACCAAAGTGTCCACTTGTATTGCTGCACATGTTGTTTCAATGTCTTCACATAGTACCATGGGTCTCAAATTTATCACAAATGTGTACAATTGTTAGGCGTGTTGGAGGTTCTGTTGCATACTCATGCCTCTATTGTCATTGTACTTCCACAACGTTCTCGAATGTCAAATACCACTTCAAAATGGTCTTGCGCTCCTCGAATGACAACTGTGTTTCCTCCATTTTCTTTGACTGTCCTGCCTGTCACATGGTGATTCTCGCATTCATTTGATTAATGTCATCTTCTGAGTGCACATCATACTACACATTGCTACCGTAACTCAATTCAACTTCGAAAAGTAACACATCGATGATTATCTCTTAAAATGTGTATACATTTTTTTGGATCCCCTGGTATATATCTCACTTGCATTTATGTCATTGTATACTAGCCACTCCATTCCAGTGAATATAGACATAACACATTAATGACTTAGTAGTTAATTTTCATTGGTTTCTCGTTGAAAATCAAACAAAAAAAGGATACTTACACATTTTTGAGTTTTCTTTTTATTTTCTTCTTTTGGCTGATCTAAAATTGTGCTTCATGCAATTATGTTATTACTCTTCAGAAAATTATGATGTTCTTGCCCCTAGAGGCTAAAGCCTAACAAAGAGGATCTATGGTCTAGTGCCAGTACCAGCTGTTGGAAATTATCTTCCAGCTCAAATTCGATCTGTTGCTTTTAGATTGCAGGGTCTTCTGTTCAATTCTCAGAAATAACAATTTTTTCAAAGACTAAAAGGACACCAGTTAGTTACATTATAGCACTTGATTTAAATGTTCTGTTAAGAAATGTCCAAGTTGTCACAACTTCCTGAGACTATATAACAGATAATCTGCTGTCCTGTTATATTTTTATATACTTGACTGGGAGATGTAACCCTGGGGTGCTGTTAGAAAGGCTGAGATGACCTGTGACTTAGCACTGGATATATTCAGGGCAATTTGCACTAAAGACTTAAAAACCACAGGGAGAGGGCCATGGCTTTATGAGGGTTGAACATGCAGGAGGCACTGGGGAAGAAAGTTAAATACAAGCAAAGTAAAATACATTGTCATTTATATTTCTTAGACATATTAACATTAATTATAATATAACATATTTATAGAATACTTAAGCCTGATAGAGATGTTATAAATATTTCATGTGGAGAATCGGACTTATCTTACCCTATGCAGCCATGTTTTGCAATGTCCTTGTTATAAATGTTTATAATCAATGTCCCAATTGAAAAGTGCTTGATAATAATCAGAATTGCTTTTCTAAGAATGAAGTACTCAAGTCAAGTACTATATAGGTCTAACTTATGAGTATAATTAAGAAAAAAACTGAATGTAGTATATACACCTAAAATCTCAATCAAAACACTCAAGGACACAAAAAATAATAGAAGCCATTATTGTTACAACTTTTTAAGATGAACTGAAATAATGAGGTTTTTAAAAGACATTTACATAAAATGTTAAGAATTCACATCTTTTGGATCGAAAAAAAATCCATAGAGGAAAAGAGTTGTAAGTATTTTAGAAAGGATTGTAAGCCTGGAACATAGAGATCTAGACTATAAGATTTCTGATTTCATATGTTACCTAAGCTAGATTTCAAGAAAATTCTGAAACGTGCAACCAGATTTTCACTTTAGATGAAATGAATGCTAATAAGAAAATTAGGTTTTCCTACCACTCTTTAAAAATTGACTTCCACTTGCTCGCTCTAATCACATCTAAAAATCCTTTCTGCCAGCAGCTAGAGGCAAATGGGCATGACTGTGCAAAGTAACTTACATTCTATGGTGTTAAGCTCATAAACACATGCTCTCAACTCCCTGGTTTATTTTAAAGCCTCAGAAATTCTTGACATAACAAGGGTATAAAATATTTTGTTGGGTATTTTTATTTAAGGCCTTCAACACTGAGATGTGCAAGTCTATTAGATGTTTTTCCTCATGAATGTAAAGTGTTCCACGGTTCTCCTTTGGTCTCTGTGTAGTCAACATGCATTAAAGCAGAAGCAGCAATGGCTTGCGTGCGTCACTTACCACCTAAACAACATAGCTCACCTCCCCGAGGCATTGCCGGGTCAACAGCTAGTATACTAGCAGATTGCAAGCAACATACTGCAATAGGCTTGTGACTTGGTGTTATAGACATGCAGAGAAGTGGATTTAAAGATATAAGTCCTGTACAAAACATCAGGCCACTGTTACATAGACACCAAAGGTTACTGAATATAAGCTATGCACGAGGCCAAGCTCCATAGTAAAGTAACAACAACAAAAAAAGATTGCTAAAGGAAAACACCATAGGTACAAAGACTAAGGCAGGCTTTCGGAACAGAGAATATTTTTAAGGAATAAAAAAGCTTCACAAACTTAATTTTTAGAAAGTAATTATCAAGCTGCATGGTAACATAAAGTCCTATTGATCCAAATGTCTCTTTCTGTATGAACTTCACAGACTTGCATGACTTGGCATCTGTAAAAGCTAATGATGATTCATGCTATTAGCTTCAGCAGCCTCAGTCCCTAGGAACCCAGCTTTGACCTTTTATTAGCACTTTTCTTCCAAGCAGGTAAGATCTTTCTCCAGGCATACTTCCTAATCTCCTTAAATCACCCCGAGAATTAGTTAAAAGCCTGATGGGGTGAGGGCTGGGATGCGAAGGGAAAAATGAAGATTCACTCCAAGGAGAGAACACATCCAATGTGAAATCTGACCAGTAATCCTGGAAATAAAATTACATGCTAGGATTTCATTTATGTAAAGTTAAAATACTCGTAATTACAAGAAGAATGTTAAATGTTATCAGGTGGCTCCAATTTTAGCAGCAGGCTTCTTCTATATACCCACCCAGAATCCCATGCAACATTTATACATTCATGTTTTTCTTCATCAAACATTTATTGCCTCTTAACACTATGTTAGGCACTTAAATAGCATTCTGTTGCGGGAATGCAGAAGTCACTATTTTTTTTAAATTAATTTTTTAGTGTCTTCTGCTTTAAGTGGCTTCTGAAAGAAGTATTGATTAATGAACCCATGGAGAACCACTACACAAATAACTTTAAAACACTGCTCCTCTCCTTACTTTTCCCATCTCTTACTGCTCCTCCCTCACTTGCCTGCCCTGTCCCCAAAGTACACATACATGAACATGTTTCCTTTCCACTTTTATACTTGATGCTGAACCAATGTAATATACAGCTCTTCTTTAATGATTAAGACTAAAGTGGGGGGGAAACCTAATTTTTAAAAGAGTTTGTATTCTCTCATTCAAGCAAAGAACCTAATTCTATGATGAAAAATGATAAAAATTGAAGATGGAATCTATAGGGTAGTTTAAGAAATATAGTTTCGTCAATTTGGTAATGGTTTGATTTCTATAACACAGACACTGATCAAAAGATTGGATATTTTTGCAAATAATTTTGTTTTAATAACAACAATAAAGACTGTCAATAATTTAAGACTTTATGTCAATTAAAGTTCTTTAAACAGTCTTCTGCATAAATCATGACTCCACTTCTATATTAAAATATTGAACTTAAAATGGCATAGCTATTTTCTAATACTATAGAAAAATACACATTTTAGCTATCCTTTCCTCATCCTGTGTGGATCAAATGGTTTCACCCTAATCACCTGCCATAAGTGTCCTTTTAAAAGAAACCAACGATCTCACTTAATCCACCATCTCTAGTCAATACAATCAAGAATTGATAAAATTTACTTTCTAGTCCTTTAGCAACCTTATATTTCCTTGGATTCCACAATACCACATTACTTAGTGTTGTCTTCTTAGATTTCAGATTAAATTTTCTCTTCCCCCCAAAAAAAAACCCACCATGTTTACTTTCTCTTCATTAGGTAAGTGGTCTTCTGGTGTGTTTCTCTGTTTACATTTTGTCGTTGGATATCATTTACATTATCTTAGTTTCAGTGACACCCCCTCTACGGATAATTCCCAAATCTCAGGAGAAATTTATGATGTGGTGGAAAAAGTATAGGACTAGGAGTCTGAACATTTGCTTGTTTTGGAGTCCTGTTTCCTATAAAATTTTGATGTGACCTTATTCTGTTGACACGGGTGTGTGTGTGTGTGTGTGTGTGTGTGTGTGTGTGTGTGTGTTTGGGGGTGGGGGAGAGAGAACACTTGTCCTGGTAGGGAGTATTATTTTTTAAATGCTAGTTATGATGAACCAAATACAATCCAATTCCACTCTGGTGGTTTTTGTTTTTTTCTTGTCTAGATTTGCTTCAACATTTTAACATAAAAGACTTATATAATAATCTTTTAATATGAGTTTGAATAATATCCACTGTTGTAGATGTTTTAGAGTTTTAAATATGAGAGGCTTTATGTGTTTCAAGTTATCAAATTAATTATATTGTTTGGGGAAATAGCTTTGTTCCAGGTGCTTGACATCCAATATTAAACAAAATGAGTTATCCTTCATTTAAATTATGGTGCCAGCATTTAAACTTGTATATTTCAACTATGGAAAAAACAGTATTTCTGGACAACATCAACAAATAGTGTACCTGATGGTCAGTGTATCATAAAATGAGTGTTAGTTTGGTGCGCAAGTAATTGCGGTTTAAAATGTTAAAAAAAAAAAGTGCAAAAACTGTAATTACTTTTGCACCAACTTAGTAAAAGAGCCTCTTTAGAACTTAAATATATGCACTTGTAGAGATGGCATTATGTATTCATAATGAACAGAGTTATTGTGAGAATTAAAGTAAGTCACATTCAAGAAAGGGTAATATTGTCATTACATTTCAGTACTCTAACTTTTTGTAAGGGTTTTTCTGCAAAAAGCTCATTGTGGTTTGCAGTTCCAATTACAAATTAATCCTCACATCTGAGAAAGGCAGGTATAGGTTTGATTTTGTTTATAATCTCTAATTTGCAGATAAGGATAGCTGGGAAAGTTTAAGTGACTGACCTACGATTGCTCACCCAGTCATAACCAGCACCAGAACTAGACTGATTTATTTCCTTTTTATTCAGTTTTTTGCTTCCTAGATATAGCTTTTGTCAGAACTAACTCTGAAGTATTCAGTTTCTATTCTTGATAAATATAGACTTTTTTGCATCAATTAACATGAAATTATTTAATGTATTTTCAAGCTCAGGCAACTGGTTATTGATTTAAGTAGTATCTATGCAAATATCTTCCTCCACTAAGTTGAATGAATTCTTTCATTGCATGGGGAGGCAAATGGTTATATCTAAATAGGCGAAAACAAAATTATTTAATTACATATGATCAGCTCATTAAATAGTCATCTAATTAAATAACACTAGACTTTCTGCCCAATACATTCCATGAAATTCAACAGCAATGCAAAACACCTAACATCATGGTACATATACACAATGGAATGCTACTCAGCAATAAGAAAAAAATGAAATACTGCCATTTGTGATAACATGGATGGATCTTGAGATTATTATGCTAAGCAAAATAAGACAGACAGAAAAAGTCAAGAACCGTATGACTTCACTTATATGTGGGATATAAAACTGAAAGCAACAAAGGAACAAACAAATAAGAAACAAAAATTCATAGATACAGGTAAAGGGGGAGGTAGTAGAACAGGGAAAAAGGGATTAAATATATAATGATAGAAGGAGATATGATTTTGGGTGGTGAACACACAATGCCATATCTAGATGATGTATTATAGGAATGTACACTTGAAACCTATATCATTTTACTAACCAGTGTCACCCCGATAAATTTTAAAAACCTAGCATCAGCATGCAGTCTTTTCGGTTGTTTGTAAAATTTTCCCTTACTTTTCTATCTTCACTGATTTTAAATATTTCATGGTTATTACTGTTAGCAGGATGTTCATTGTGCAAATTTGTTTTGCTCGGAGCTACTTGTGTGTGGCACTAGTCATAAAAAGTGTTGCTGTTATATCTGTATGCATGTTGTTCATTTCCTTTAACATTTTTGCCTCTGTAACATAGTCATTTGATTATCTTAATCACTAAAGAATGTGGTACATAGGACCCATATATTTTTAGGATTATCTGTTGCAAAATACCAGATAACATGAAAAAATAATACGAAATACTGGACAATAGTTTATTTGGCAGGGCATGGAGAACAGGTTAGAAAAATTATGTGGCTATTTTTGTATGCTCATCTCTGAAAGTTTCTCAATAGCGTACAGCATGCTAAAGTCTTATAACATTTTTACATTTAGTGAAGGTTAGTCTTTTGATTGAGATCATTCTAACCTAATCTTTAATCGGAGATATTTCTAAATTGTCATTGCAATTAAATTTCCCAGCTCTGGGATTTAAGTTTAAATACTTCTACTTTTTGTAAATATCAACTCTCTTTCCTCCATGAAGTTTGAATAAAAAACTTATTTTTATCTTTCTCTCCCAGATTTAAACTCCTTTCCTCTACTGATAACCTCATGTAGTTAACGAAGGTGTTGATTTTACGTTACACAATAAAAACAAACAAAAATGATTTTTAAAAACTAAATAAACAGTAACAACAACAAAATATTCTAGATTAAAAATTCAAAGTGACGTGGTACATATCTGTTTTTAGCCTAAAAAAATAAATGTATCATTGTTTGTTTTAGCACTGTTGGTTCCTTAAGAAGCGTTAGTCTAGCTCCCAAACTAGATTGGTCAAATAACTGAAGAGGAAAAGGGCACAAGAAAATTGGAAAGAATGGTGGTGATGTGCATACATTTTTTTATAGTACTAAAAGGTGGCAGTACACAAGTCTACTCTGCAATCAAATTTTCTTTATAGTGCTCATAAAATTTAGGCAGAGTTTATTTTGGGTATCACACGATACCTGGAGTTATCTTAAAAGGAAGATAATTGAAGAGAGGATTGATTATTGCAAAAAAAAAAAAAGAGGGTCACTTAAAATATAATTAGAAGCAGCAGCAGGAGCATAGCTAACATACTGAATTCCAACTGTTTGTCAAGTATGTAGCTAACTTATACACTCGATTTTTGGCTCTCACAGTATCCTTGTAAGATAGCTATGACTATCCCCGTTAGAGAGAGAAGGTCACTTGGGGAAAGACCCAGACCTATTAAAGACTTCGAGTAGAACTTAGCTTGCCTTTTGACTGTGACATGTATCATAGCCTTATTAGAACTCTGGACCATTCAGACACATTCAGGTTGAAGGGACTTAAAATGTTTCACAAGAAAAGTTTATTACAGTGTGTAAAGAAAATAGTGCGGAAAAAAGTTTGCCACTTTCGTTGTCATTTCCTTTCCCTGCTAAATAACATCATTTCTTTGGTGTTTGTGCCACACACACACACACACACACACACACACACACACACACACATAAAACAAGGGGAAAAAAACGTGTTGTATCACTCAAAAGTGATTCATCAAAGAAAAAGAAAAAGCAAAGCAACTAGGTTTCCTGTTTAAGCTATCTTTCTCCATTTGCTTCTTGAGGTGTTCTGTTGGGTGTGTAAGGGTGGGGGCATTTATCATATTTGGAGGGAAGGTAGAGAAGGTCCACTCTACCTATAACTTTGAGGACATTTCTCGATGTGCCTCTTTTATTAGCTCGGGCACACTTCTGTACTGATTACTGTAAGGAGTGGTTCGCAGGCTCAGAAGTACCACTCTTTCCAGCGGCCAAAGCTGCCAAAGGGAGAAGGACGGGGGCGCTGTCTGGTGACTGTTCGCGTGATTCCTTCAAGGCGGCGACCACCTCCAGGGATTCGCTCTCCAGCATCGCCGTTTGTTCTCGCGTCCCACGACCGCTAGGCAGGGATGCCAAATGCTGAACCGCCTGGTCCGGGCTCTGGGGACTGTCATCCCGGGGCGCCGTTTTCTGCCACCCCGCGAGTACCCGGCAGTCCGAAAAGACCCCAGGCCCACTTGGCCGGTGGGCCCGGCTGTGTCGCCGCACCTCAGGTTCGGGAACCAAGAGTCCTCCACCGCGCGCCCCTCCCGCGCCTCCCCCATCCCAAACCCCAGCAGCATCGCCGCCTCTCCCGGAAACAAGCCTGCTGAGCAAAGGCGGAGGAAAATCTTGGGCCTTCCGCTCTGATTGGTCTCCCCCACTCCGCGCGGGGCGAGGCAGCGATTGGCTGCCGGGCGTTGTCAGTCGCGGAGGCCAGAGCCTTCGCCGGGGAAGCGCAGCCCGGCTCCGGTGCTCCGGCTGACGCCGCGGCGGCTGGGGCTGGTGCAGCCGGGCGAGCTCGAGCGGGCGCCCCCGCCCCGCCGCCGCTGCCGCCCACCCCGCCGCCCCGCCGGCGCTGCCCGTCTTGCGTTCGGCCGCCGGGGAGGGGCGGCCGAGAGAACAGGGCACTAGGCAGCGGAGGCGGCGAAGTGATGCTGGCGCCGGGCATCCGGACAGCGGCAGCGGAGCAGCAGCATCTCCGGGACCCCAGCGGCAGCGTCCCTGTGGCCCTCCGGCCAGCCGAGCGGCGGGAGACGGCGCGCCCCGCAGGTAAGGTGCGGCCCGCGGGACCACTGGTGGTAACCTTTGGGGGTAACGAGCCTTGCTGTGCCCGGGGCAGCCTGACAAGGGTCAGGAGCAGGACAGCTAGTCCGGACGCACGGCGGGGCTCACGCCCGCGCCCGTGCCCATGCAGCGCCTGGGCTCTCCCCTCGGCGCTGACGGACTTTGATAGCGCGGGGATGGCATTGTGTGCGTGCGTGCCTGTGTGGGCGCGTGGTTTGGGGCACTTTGCAGGGAGCGCGGTGGGTTCCCTCTCGCGTGAACCGACGTCCTTCAAGGATCCAGGCTGGGATGGAGTGAATAGGATGCTCTTGTCTCGGCGGGAGGGAGAGCGCACGTTACGCCCGGGGAAGTCCACAGTAGCTGGCGACGAGCGGGGCACATTGAACTTTAGTGCCTTAATGAAAACAGGGAGCTGTGTATCCAGCGCGTCAGGGGACAGGCGCATTCACCGAGCCTCCTCCAAGTCCCGCTTGGCGCTGGGGACTTAGGGAGGGCGGGGAGGGGAGGAGAAAGTAACGGTTGGTCCGCCGCTAAGAAGAAGAGAAAGGAGAAGGGGAGTGGAACTAGGCTAGACTTTTTTTTGCGTGTGACGTCCCTTGGTAGGAAGCTCACTGTACTTCTCGGGAGCGCAGATTTGGGGATGGAGAGAGTTCTGCTTTGAGGGGCTGACAGAGACTGATCTTGGCCGGCGCGGGCGTGGGGCGCGGGTATCCGCGGAAGGACAGCGTGGCAGAAGCGGGGCGGGGCTCGTGTGCGAGGCCAGGTGGAGCCACTTCCCGGTGATCCGAATAGGCCTGGCGAGCCGGGGGCAGCTGCGGACTGCCCCGCGGCTCCGCACTCCGACAAAGTTTTGGCGGGCTGGGGTCTGGACAACCCGACCTAGAGTACTTTGACCACCAAGACTAACCAGGTTTACGTACCCAGCTTTCTCCGGTGGCTACGCTGCTTTTATTCTATATTAAATTATTTTATTTTGTAAAGCCACTGGGAGTTCCACCCGCCCTACACATCTTTCTGCAGCAGGTGGATTTTATGGGGGCTGCAAATGGATGGTGTGGCTGGGCTAAGTCCGAATCTCCGTAGCTCCGTGCAGTGGTTTCCAGATCCCTCTTCAGGACGCACAAACTTACTCTTGGCGATTGTTCTGTGTGTGGTCTTTGTCTCCATAGCAGTCTTGGCTTGGGAAAGTTCTTGAAATACCTAGTCACTAAGGAACTGTCCCCAACCTGGCACAGCTGAGAAAGGTTGTGGTCCTTGACCGAGGCGATGGGATTGCAGCGGGGAATGGAAGTGGAAAGGGCAGCTCCCTGCTTGCCAGCTAGAATCTTTGGGAAAATAAAAATTGGCTTAATACAGGGAGCACTTGCCCTGTTGTGTAGCTTCTTAATATCTTTCACTGGAGGAATCTTGACCCAAAACACAACAAAAATCAAACCCAAACCCCAGAAACCACTCCGGTTGGGCTCATTTCTGATTTGGTAAAGCAGAAAAAAATCAAAGTGAGACACATAATAGAAATGCTGTAGAAAAAAAAAAAAAAAAATCAGAAGGGAGCTGTCCAAAATGTCAGCATTTTCAGTCAGTGTTTCTTTAACAGTAAAGGTTTCATTTTCTGCCTGCTTAGTAATGTACATTATTCTGAAACAGATAAATAACTTACTGACAAACTAGCATTGCTGCTAGTTTTGTGTCTAAGGATAGATGCACATTTTTTTTCATTACTTAATTCATGAACTGTAAAATGGAATTTTTAGTATTCTTTTAATTGAATACTATGCATTACATTCGGGTTAGTAGAAAATTAGTATTAAATGTATTCTTAGAAGTCATCACATTTGGTTTAAAAGTCTAGTTTTCTGATAGGATTAGAGTATAGATTGTGCTTGGTACACTCCCATAAAAAATTTACTTGCTGCCATGTGATTATTTTAATGTTGCAATAGTTCAGTTGTTGTAACTTTCAGGACTTTATTAAGATTATTAAACATATTAAGCAGTTGTTTTGGTTTTGTGTTTTCACTTATGCAATGCTATGAGCTGGTAACAACTGTTTTCCCCTATGGGTTGATGTGGAGGTAATAGAATTAAAATGTGTTATGCATTACTAATCAATAATTTTAAAATAAGCTTAAATTAAAATCAAGTTACCAGTAACAGCCAATAATAAAAGTTGAACTTCTGAGGAAAATTTGAACTACTTGGCTAAGAAAGTGTTTTTTTCACATTGCTATCAAGTAACAGCTTGTAAATCCCCTGCATTTATGTATTGAGGTAAGCCACAAGGCTTTAAACAGAAATAGAACCTTTTTACTCGTTTGTAATTTTGTTGTTGTTGTTGTTGTTGTTTAAGGGGACTTTTACTTTGGGAATTTTTTTTCCAGATTATTAAATATATGTTCACAACTACCAGGACAAAATGTGATCAAGTACAGAGAAATGTGTCAATGAGCATAAATATTAGGATAAAGCAGTAGGCTCAACCTTTGACTGAAAGCAGAGATTGTGCAAGGTGTGGTTGGGGGTCGGGAGAAATTATGCAGGCTTTGGGGAGTAATAGTGGTAGCCACTGAGTTTATGCAAGCAATTCAAGTTCTGCCAGTTCTGCAGATTCACTTCAATTTTGACTTGTCTTGCTGCAGGGCAGCCCATGAGCTCTCCGTCTGCCATATTTTCTAGATGGGTTTTAGTAACTCAAGAAAATGTCAACTTGTCAAGACTCTAGGCCACTAAATTTGCTTTTTGACCTATATCAGATTTTAATTTCAATACTGCATAACTTTTATAAAAAGATCATATTTACTATGAATCATAATGCAATAAATACCATTATCTTATTAAATGAAACATTTATTTTGTCAAGTGGTTGTGATTAGAGTTTCTACATCGTTAAGTAAGATAGTGAGATTTATTTTCTTTAATTTAATAGTAATTTGTTTTTATTCAATTAATGATGAAATCATTTTGTGTGCCTGTGTGAAAACTAATACATTTAAGGGAAGTAAAAACCTCATCCAGAAATTCATTCACATTCTCTCTCTTTCTCACTCACACTCTTTCACTGGAAAGCCTCTCAGAAGGAATGCAATTACCCGCATTTGAAACAAATTCATGAACCCATCCTGAGTGATGAATGTACTTCAGAAGGCAAAATTCTCATTTCTTAAATAATCTAATACTTAATAATTGTGGTTTATTCAAGTAAAATAACAAATTTTACTGTGTTCCTACTATGTGCAGGACACTGAAGTAGTTGCTTTGACTATATCAGAGAGTAAATGAGACAAAGACACCTGCCCTCATGAAGCTTATATTTTATTGGGGTAAAATAGATCATAAACAAAAAAATAATAAGTAAATAACTTATATAGAATATTTATCTCATAGTAACCAATTTTTTCTACCCGCCCCCATCCTATGGCCTAGTCTCTTTCCATCTTAATTTTATCTCCAATTAATACACACCTACCCACACACATATACTCAAATTAATCTAAGAATGGAAGGTAATCATGATGGTAATCTAATAAATGTTAGTCCTGAAGCTACGGATCCGAATAACAGCACTGCATACGATCAGGATTAAAGGCAGGAAAGGGATTCAAAGGTGATTAAGCAATTAAATGACAGGATATCTGCTTTTTTTAAAAAAAGTATATATTTAAAATCGAATCATAATATTTTTCAGAGGAATCAAAGTGGAAAATATTTATTCTTTAACATATGTGTCACATTAACAACATTTAAAAAGTCATTTATGATTAACCAAGGTTAAATCTACATAACCTAATTTAAAGAGGGTGAGTGAATTGAAAGTAGTAAGGAAGAATTTAAAAGCATAATTTTAATGAGAAACATTCTGCTTCTTCTATATTCAGAGTGACATATTCATGTACCTCTGTGAAAGCTAATCAAAAACCCTAGGGTCTGAGATCAAAGTTTCCCTAAAGTTTTCATAATGTGATCTTTTGATAAGAAATGCCAAAGTAGTCCCAAAATTTCAAAATAAGTTTGTCTTTAATTCAAAATCAATTTGGTTATCCAGTCAGTCCAATGGCAGATAAAACTGTGTGATATTTTCCCAAGTTCTATTCTCTTATGCATAAAACAGTGTACAATTATGATTCCAGTTTCATTTTCTGTGCTTTCCATTTCATTATTTTCTTTAGGGTCTTTAGCTTACATTTCAAAAGAAATTGCTATTTATTTTTTACCCTCATGTGAATGGAACCTAACTTCACTTTCAAAAATTGGTTTGTGAACTATGTTTTCATATTACAAATCTGAAATTGTCTTCCCAAGAAGCCATACCACATAATGAATTAACACCAACTGACTCGCAAGTTCTCTTATGACAAGATATAAGTTCAGAGTACACAATGCTAACAGTAATTTTTGACTGGATTTCCGTCATTCAAGAAAAAATTTTAAGACTGCACCTATAAAATCCAGTTTTAGGAAATGGGAAGTCTTGTGTATAATGCCATGTCAATATGTTATTTATGTAGATTCAAGAATGTATATACCACCCACTTAAGCCTTAACCTAGCCCCACCCCCCACTCCACCCCCCCCCACCCACCCCCGCCTGTTTCTTTTCCCTTCTGAAAAGCAAAACTCTAGGAAAATAGTGTTTTTAAAAAGCAAGTAAAACAACCGTTACCATATCTAGCACACAAAGTCAACTCTGGATGATTATGAACTCTTAGATGAGAGTTAAGCAGGAATCGGATATTTGGAGCAGGAAGAACCTAAGTCATTATTAGTCTAACTTCCTCTTTGTATAAGGAAGAACTTTATTCCAAGAAGTCGATATTGACTATCCAAAGTCAGTTGAAGGTAGAGCCAGGTCTATAAACATTTTTTGTTAACTAGTAAATGTCAAAGTGAATCCCATGTCAGTTGTCCATGAAATAGCTCTACATTTTGTGAAATAGTAGTTTAGGAAGAAATGACTGTATCTACCAATTTGTGCATGTACCTATTTTAATATCTGACATAATATTGCATTATATTAATATTATGTTGAGATCAAGAAAATGATAAATTGGAATGCATTTAGAGATGTTATCTAAGATTTGTAGGGCTAGAGGTAAGTTTGCATGTAAAATATTTGCACTTAATTCAGTCATTACGTCTATAGAATTTTAAGGAATTATTTACTAGCATCTCTAAAACAGGATTTCTTATTTCCAGAGGTCTGAGGACTTCAGAGTGAGTGATAGCTAGGTGAGTTTTAGGGACTCAAGGTAATACCAAAATTGTTTCAAGCTTTTTCCATTCTCATTTGTTCCAGAGTAAGGAAAAATTGTTTAAAAAGCTTAGCAGCTACAGCTCTAAGTTAGCTTAAAACAGAATCAAAACCAAAACAAACGAAAACCTGCGTGGATAAGGAACATTTTAAAGAACTACTGTCTCTCTCATATCATTCAAGGAAACAAAGCAAAACAAAACAAAAAGTTTTGCTAGATTCCATCAGAAAACAACCCAGAGTGGTTGGAAAAGACACTTCATTGAACTAAAATGTAAATTTGCAACTGAGGAAAAGAGATGGTTTATAACTGATGAACAGCACTTGGTTCTGAGTTGCTGTAGTTAGCATTTTGTTTGGACTTTGACTATGAAATGTTTTCATGACATATATAGATGACATCAGGGCTGAATCAATTACTCACTGGACGACAAAATTTGTGGGTGACTTCCCCAGGGGCCTAGCCCTCAGTCAAAAACAATAGCCAGAGGTAGAGGCTAATTGTATACAATTAGTTGTAAATTTAAATACTTCTAGACAAGAAGAATTGCAATAAGTATACACAAATACACTATGGCTTCATGAAAAGGGCATGTAAACTAATAGATTTCTCCATTCTGTATCTGTCTGTGTGCTGGTGAGTTCCTACCATACCCATCACTACTTTGGTTTCTTTGTCTATAAAATAATGATAGCATCTTTGATTTCTTGAATTCCAATTTTTGAGGAGTTAGATGAATTGATTACAAGAAACACATATTGACTTCTCTGAGTGAACACAGCTATCTAATTACAAACAGGAGAAGTACCATATTTTATATGAAGCAACAATTAGCAAATAAGGGATTGCATTGATAAAGTTATTTTAGTGATAATGTTGGCCTAATTCTCTTCACTTAAAGAGATAAAAAATAACCTTTGGTTTTTAATCTAGCTGACTGAAACACAAAATAGGCCAATCCTGAAATTACTTGAAGGCAGCTAAAAAATATTTTTTTTTTTTACCCTCTTTGTTTGTTCCTTCTCTCTCTGTGTGTCTCTCTTTATCTATTTCACTCTCTCTATGTATACACACATACATACACATATATATATGTGTGTATGTATGTGTATATAGGTATCTATATATATATACATATGTATATATGTATATATATATGTATTTCAACTTTATAATTTAAATGTTATAAGGAGTTATTTCAATGCTGCCTGAAATTTTCTCATTTTGTTATAATAAGCCAAAAGTCAGAGGATGTTACTCAAACCTTTACTAACAAATAGTTACAATAAATGTGAAGAAGTAGAGAAATTTCCAAAATAGAAGCACTGAATGTGTATCTATGTCTATATACACACATATAGACATACATATGTATGAGAATCCAAATTAAATTCCAAAGAGATCACTGTAAAATTTAGAGATTGTAAAGTTCATATGGAATAGCAAATAGATTATAAGAGCAAAATTTTTTAAAATTAAAAAAAAATATTGAGAGGAAGTTGCACTGTCAACCAATTTCAAAGATACTAAAAATGGCAGTAATTAATACAGTATATTAACCTCCAGACAAACGTTCGGAATAAATTAAAAGAGGCTCAAACACAGACTCTAAGACATGTGAAAATAAAACACAATATAGACAATAATCATAAATCTATGGGAAAATTTAAATAAATGATATATATGTGTGTGTATATATATATATATATATATATATATATATATATATATATATATATATATATATGGTGTTGGGAAAATTGACTAATTATTTGTTAAAAAAAAGTACACTTCCTATCTCACGTTGCATTCTGAAATAAATGTCAGATAAAGCAAAGAGTTGATATAAAGAAACTCTAAATCATGTTAGAAGAAATTAGAGGCTATACAAACACAAAATATAAAGATTTGACCTTATAAAAATTAACAATTCAATTTTAAGTCAAAAATGCCATAAGTAAATCAAGGAAATATGTTAAACATGATACTAGTAATAGTTTAATATTCACTCTTGCAAAAACCTTTCACTGTGTTTCCTTCTGTTATAGGATTTATCTCAAAATATTGTGATTCCCAGTTTATATCAATCTCCTTCACTAGACTGAAAACTTCAAGAGAGAAACTCATATTCATCATTAGATCTCTAGCTCCTTGAATATAATTTGGATGCAATAGGCATTATTGTTAGATAATAAAAAATTATAAATACACCAACATAAAAAATAGACAAAGAAATAAATTGATACTATACAAAAACCATAAGTATATAAGGCCAATAAGCAGCTAAAAATTTAACTTAATGATAAAAAGTAAAGGAAAATTTTTAAAAAATGGTAACACTTTTGAGCTGATCAAATTAGCAAAGATTACAAATAAGTCATTTACAAAAGCTGCTGGAGATGATGAAGATGAGGTGAACTGCAGTCTCCTGAAGTGGTAAGGCTTATTATTCATTGGTGTTTACAGAATTCTTCTGTTGCATGCTACAGAAATCGGTTATGACTAACTTAAAGAATAAGGCAAAAAAAAAAAAAAGAATAAGGCACACAGCAAAAAGAAGGTAGGTATTTGTAGTTTACAGAATCAAAAGAAAAGGGGAGGAAACAGAATAGCCATAAGAAAAAAATGATGAAATCTTTGCCAGTTATGGTCAGTAGGCTGAATCAGCATCGGTCCTTTTCTGTCCATGTGTCAATTTGTTCCAGACCCAAATTTCCCAAATGAGATGTGACATAGATAGGTTTCATGCCTATGCTTTAGTCCATGGATCACAAGGGCACCTTCATTGCCACTCCTACCAAAACCATATTCAAAGGAAAATCAAGCAGAAGGGAAAATGGATGCTGGACTGGTAAAAACAACAGATAACCACTGTGTGTGTTAAAAGCCTTGAAAATGTTCCCTTAGTTTCAGTAATACTGCTTCTAGAATTTAGTTCCATATGATTAATCAGAAGTATACACAGTTTTATTGAAATGTGGCCAATAATAGGGGAATAATTACATTATGATATATATGATGTATACCATAAGACCATGATTTTGAAAGGTTGGTGATAACATTGGAAAATGCTGATGAAATAATAGTGAATAAAGCAGAATACAAGATTTAATACGAAGGAGGAATTTACATTCGCAAATACAAAAGGCTTAGATAAAATATTAATGTTTGGGGGGATTATGGGAATTTTATTTTTAAGTATATAAAATAAATTTTGCTAAGAATAAGTACTACTATAACCATACAAAAACCTATACTAAACAAACAAAAGAATAATTGAAAAATGATAGTGCTTTTGGATTCTAGACAACTATATTGGAAGCAAAATATTGAACTGATATACTTAATTTTGGAAGGAAAGGAGCTAATTGCACAATATTCCTTTAGCCACATTAAGTGACTATATATCAAGCAAAATTCGGCCAACAGTTTTTCACTTGAAATACTTGTCAGGAGTCATTTTGGACTTTGTTTTCCAAATCTTTGTCTTGATGTAATAGAATTTAAAATGTATTTGAATTTTATGGTTCAAGTAAAGAATTATTATTGGCATAGCAGCTTAAAAAATAAAAATAATAAATGTATTGATATGTATGTGTATCTCATCAGTTACCCTGCTAATTCTCATTAGCTCAAGCTGAAATTAAGACATTATGAGCTATTCTATCTTAAGATAAACTATAGTCTGACCCAGTTATTTATTAAATGCAATTACAGATTATGTTAAATTTGACTTTAAGTAAAGGAGAAAGTCATGCTTCCTTATATAAATCAGAAAGTAAATATAGCTGAATGTTTTGAACATTTTTGAACATCCTCTTGGTTCATACTTACAGCTCAGGAATTGTAACTGCCTAAGAGCAAAGCGATATAGGAATGGGTGGAATTTTCCTAAAAGCATAAATGCATTGTTATTGTGACATATTTTTGAGTAGCAGTTTCCTCTGGCATATTGGCTGAACTCTGTACAGCATGATTTTTATGATCTCATAAATTATACTTAAACAAATCGTGCAATTATTGGAAAAGAAAGGAGAGGAAAAAGAAAATTGGTTGATTATTTGCTCCCTCTAATAGCCATTGCCTTCTTGTATAGCTCATGGGTATGTTCAATCTGACAGCTAGTCAAAGCACTAAACTTTTTGTTTGTGTGTTTGTTTTCTCAAATTTTTATACAAGTGGTAACATTTTATATACATGTTTTCCTTACTGTTTTTCAAACTCAACAGTCTTGGAGGACTATCAAAGTTGATGCCTAAAGAGTGTCCTCATTCATTTTTACAACTCTATGGCATTGCATTTATTAAAAGTACCATAATTTATTATTTAGCAGTCCCCTCTGATGAACAATTATATTTTTCTAAATCTTTTGGCTAACACAACCAACGCTGTCATGAATATTCTTGTACATATTATTTTACGTATGAAAGAATCTGTAGGTCCTAGAAGTAGAGTTGCTGGATTCCTTTGAAAGTGTATGTACATTTGTTTATTTTCACACGTGAGTATCTTGCTTTCCTTGTCTTCAGTTGCATGACTAATAGTGCTGATTTATATTAGACCAAAGAGTTGGATTCATGACATTTCCTGAGGCTACTGCCCAGGTTTACACTTACCTATCAGCATGTTTTACGTGTATGAGATTTATTGTGAACTCGTTTGGTGATTTTCCAGCATCTACTTAACCACCTTGACCACAAAGATCATTACTAGAATAGGGATTTTTTTGTCAGATTGTTCCTTACTTTCAGATATTCTCCTTTTCCATCCTCTGGTCTCTTAGATTAAAAATGATATGAACAATATAAGGACTTGTTATTTACGAACTAAATGGCAGTATTAAAAATAATCTTGTCCCATGTTGGCAAGGATGCAGTGAATCTGGTACTTTCAGAAACTGTTCGTTGCAATTAAAATTGGCACAGCCCTTTTGAAAAGCAATTTGGCAGTATGTAGGGGGAAAAACTAGGAAAGTATTCATAGTGTCTGATCCATTAATATTCCTTCTGGGAATCTATCCTAAGGAAATAGTACAAAATATGGGAAAGGTTGTATGTTTAAAGATGCTGATGGATGTATTATGTGTAATGAAAACTCAGAAGCAACTGAAATGGCCAATAATACTCTTAGACATGCACATTTGTGGGTAATATGCAACCATTAAAAGTAAATATAAGGATTATAATAAAATAAAAATACATAAGCTATAATGTCTCTTGGGGAAAACGTGGTACAAAGTTATATATGTCCTACTGTAGCTAAATACAACCTACACTTATGAACACTGAAATTATAAATATATTATAAAATAGTGGGAAAATAGGTGATTCCTTTCCTATATTTTTATCTCCAGTTTACAAGCATATTTTGACATTTCAAATTTTAAAAATGATAAAAGCACAACAGATTTTCTCTTTTGTCTTTGGTATTTTGCACTGAATATAAGCAAAACCTTTTGGTGGTTCTAACTTCTTTGCCACTACTCAGTGACGTGAGATTTTTCACCTCTTTTTTTTGTACAGGTGAGTTCATCCTATCGTTTGTAATGCAATGCTTATTGTCTTCAAAAGTGATCTCTCACTCTCTTCTGTATATCAAAACATCTTCATCACTGAACTTTCTTTCACTCTCATTCCTCATGACAGACAGTCTTTCTCTATTGGAAGAACAAATTCTAATATTTTTCATTGTCTTGATCTTGCCTCTTGCCCATTTCTCAGACTTTGTCTCCTAATGCTGTCCCCTTTGCTCACTAAACTCTTGTCATACTTGTCTTGCTCCAGCTAATAAACACTAAGCTCAAACAGCCTGACTCCTAATTCTTTATCAAATTCCAAGTATTTCGTTAAAATATACTCCCAGATAATTAGTAACATGGCAAAAATATCATACATGTAAATATACTTACCCCAGGGAAGAGATAGACATTAGGTAAGATTGCCCATAATAGTTGTTTATCTTTAAAAAAACACAAATAACCAAATGTAATGAGAAAAAAATACCCTTATTGCATATATATGATTTAATTTGTTAACTTGAAGTGCAGAAGGAAGGAACAACGTGAAGTATGTATTTTTCTCCAGTAACTCTGGAAAATGAATTCAATGACATTATCTCTCTTTAGTAAAATACATTTCATATCATTAGACTACCTTGGTATCTTTGTCCAGTGGATTGTCACATTACCTTAAAAATATTAAGCTCAAGTTAATTTCAAAGAGACAGCAATGAGAAGAATAGTGTCATCTCGTCTTTAAAGCACTGTTTTACAGTTCTATCTATTTATCTGTCCTATCAAGTGAACTGATTTAAAATTTCTTCATACTAAAGATGTTATTTTCTGAGGCAGTACACCAGTGATTAGATAGGGTCATTCTGAAGTCACCATGGTGTAGCTGTTTAAAGGACTTGTTTCGGACAGCACCCTCTCCAATGGTCTGCCAAGACTATCATCTGAGACTGGGTCCCATTGTATACAATCCATCTATTTTGCTTATATAGTGTTAAAATTCCTCTTTCTCTCTCCACTGTATGTTTTAGGGATATCATTGCCAAAATCATGCCTCTCCTTGTCTTTTCCTTGTCGAGCTCAGAGATTTTACTCACCTTCTCCAAAGTCCCCACGAACACCAGTTGATAGTTGAAAAAATTGTGGGTATCTTTATTAAAAAGATGTTCAACAGCCTCTCGCACACTGAAAACATATTTATTTAAATTACATTTGTAGTTAAATGTTCGATTCATGATTAGGAGATTCATTATTAGGAGGTTTGACATAACAAAATTTGAAAATGAAGTTAAATATTATTTTATAAATGGGGCAATAGTTCTGATCTCATTAAGCTTTTTATTAAGAATAACAATAACAACAGTAAGTAATTTTTGGACTGTTACTAGGTTAGATATAGAATTGCTAATCACTTTATGAGAATTATATGATTTAATATTTAGCAAAACCTTATGAGGTAGATGTTATTAATATCTCCATTTTATAGACATTGAAACTGAGATTAAGATATATGTAGGTTAGGTAACATTTTCAACGCTCAAAAATGAGCCAAGACTTTTTGATATAGCCAGGACTTCAACTGGCTCAAACAAAAAGTGAACTATTTTTGCTTATTGGCTTTTGGTGTGGAGTAATTGAATTTTCAACTTTCCTTCCTCTGCTGAACATGTTCAACAATGGAGGTGATATTTCAAATATAGTGTGTGTGTGTGTGTGTGTGTGTGTGTGTGTGTGTGTGTGCACGCATGCGCGCATGCACATAGATGTATAATTTGTCTCTGTCTCTATCTCTATCATCTCTCTATCTCTGTTTGCCACTAGAAAGGAGATTTCAAGCGAGTAGGACCAGGATAGTCTAAAAACTGGGAAAACAGCTCATCTTTTTCAATCTTTGGCTATAATTTCTGTCTATATTATTTATATTCTCTGTCATATCATTTACTATGCTGTTTCATTATTTTGTATTTCAATTTAAAATTGGGAAATTAAGTAAGTAGTATTTTTAAAATCAGATTTCAAAAACCCTCTGATAAGATGCCTTCCATGTCGTCTCTTTAAAATGATATTAAGATATTTGGTCGCTAACCAAAGCTCTTTTGGGGGAGGGTGTGGATGGAAATGAAGAGTTGAGTACATTTGTATTATTAAATTTCTTTAAGACTCACTTTAGGTTGATAGTTTATTTTCCTTTTTTAGTTGGTATGGGAACATGATAGCCTGCACTTAATTTTCCCTTATAACTCAGAATGTGAGAGCTATATTATGCCATCAGTGGCATGAAAAATTTTTATGATGGATGGTCTTCTTGATCTATATAAAATTATGAAAAATAATCAAAAATATAGTAAGCAATGATTTCAGTATTCAGAAACTCAATGATTAACTCCTATTGGGACTTGGAATGTAAACCTGAATGAAGCCTTATTTCCTAGTTATTTTTAAATCATAGTCATTGCGATATTTATAATCTACAACTTTGCCAGTTGCAAAAGATTTACCCAGCAAGATCTGGCTTAACATCCAAGGGACCATGGATTATAATCATGGGATTTTTTTTTTTTTTGACTAAATCTATTAGCGTTATATTTCAAGATCGCTTCTCGGCCTTTTGGCTAAGATCAAGTGCATATTTCAAGAAACTGAGTACTTATAGCTTGAGATCGAAAAAGACTGTTAAATGCAACATGGGCTATATTTGGCTCTAGATGCTCCAGAGCAGAAAGGTTAGATTTGGCATTAATCACGTCTTAGTTTCTTTCCTCATGTTTGCTTTGCTTTCTTTTCAGTTACTTTTTATAATATCCAGTGTTAGCTCAAAACTAAATTAATGTACTATAAAATCCCAAATAAATAGCAGGATATCAGAATATATGAGAATGAAGAAAGAGATAATACATGAACACAGGAAAGATGAAAGATAAAACCTTAGTTTATGTACCTTAAAATTATATACCCACTTCTGTATTACTTTATATGCATGAACTATTTTTATATGTGAGTGTGGCAGAATGACTGTTATGTTGGGCACACAATTATATGATTTAGTAGGACTCCATAGCTACATGGACTTCTTAAAAATAATTTAGGCTGTTTCCTAATCTGTCATCTAATGATTTAGAAAATATTTGGCATGTATATTCTCTTATGCCTGTCAAATCACGTTATAATTCCAAGAGCCCAATTCCTTACTGATGAAGGATGAAATGATAAAAATAATTTGTAACAAATTTAAGTTGATAATTTTGTAAAATTTAATTGGCAAAATACAGTGTTTGCAAAGTTAATATTATATTTTCATTTTAATTTTTCAAATAGGTATTCCACAATTATAAAAAAAGTATTTAGAAACTTTTTATTTATATGTTTTATTCAAATTTTATTTTTTAGCAAATGATGTTCAAACCAGGCAAAAACTGCAACTCATCTAAAGTAATAATGAATAGGATAAATGAATATTTGGATATTGTACACATGCAATATATATTGCTTTTAACAGAAATGTCATGTACATACTACAAAAATGACATACAAGAACATATAAAAGATATTCTGGGTAGACATTAAAAACAAACTCAGCAATGTACAATATTGTTTATGATTTAATTTTTTTGAATGGAAAGCATTATTTTCACTGAGGAACTTATATTTTTATTGGTAAACCAGTATTTTCTTTGTATAGTGCTTATTTATTCTTTTTTGGGGGGTAGCTTAAAAAAATTCAAAAATATTTAGCTCAATTACAGTCAACTATATAGTCATATATATATGGTGAACTATAATTTGTTCAGTGTCTGTGATGTATCAGGTACTATTCTAGAGACTGGGAATACAGCAGGGAGTAATATAAAGTCCCTCCTCTCATTGAACTTACATTTTAGTAGGGGTGGAGGTGAAGAGAGAGAGAGAGGGAGAGGGCAAGGAAGACAGAGGAGAAGGGGCAATAGAAAAGGGGGAGGGACAGAAGGAGTGGAGAAGGGGGAGAGAGGCAACAAACAGATAAACAGCATAGCATAACACGTCAGGTAGTGTATCATGAATGTAAACAAAACAGTAGAAGGGCATAAAGACTGGTGGAGGAAGAGTGCTCAGTATGTTTTAGGTAGGGTACTTAAGAACAGTTCTTTAGAAGATGTGATATTCGATGAGAGACCTGAGTTAAATGAAGGAACACCCATGTGACTATCTGGGGAAGAATCCTCCAGTCAGAGGTGCTGCAGAAGGAATGAATCTGGTATGTCAGGCAACCCAAGCACACCAGGCAACACCTAAAGCAACTCAGTGCTACTAGAAAGAATGAGTGAGGAATAGTGGTAGGAAATAAGGTTGGAGAGGTAGCCAGGGCCCACCAATGAGCCCTTTGTAGGTTGTATAAAGGATTACAGAATTTGAAATGTCATGGGTTGAATGGTTTTGATTGAGAAGGTAGGGTGATGTGTTTTCTGGCTGCCGTATGTAGAATTGACAATAGAAAAAAAGAGAGCCTGCTAGGAAATGAGTTAGAGGCTATTTCTAAGAATCAGATGAGAGGTATGGAGGAATGGAATAGAACTCCTCAGCTGTGTTCAACCACTTTTCAAAATGATTATCTTGTTCGCTCATGTCTCACTTTTCATTCTATATTATATAAGGATAATGGAAGAAACCAAGGTTGTGTGGACTCATTTGGGAGCAGTATTATACACTTACCATGTATGTGCATTTTATTTTTCCCGAGGCAACTTATCAATAATAAAAACATGAAAAGATTTGACTACATGAAAATTAAATGTGCTCATTAGCATTTCTATCTTCTCTTTAGATTTACTCCGTGCTACACTATAATCATTTTATATGCTTTCTCCTCCTCATTTGGTTATTGCTTACTGACCTGCATTGAGAGGAGAGACATTCTAGAGTTATACACAGAATTTTATTGTGTACATAGATTGTAAAACTTTTTAATCAGTTCAGACTCTGAGTTATAAGAGACAGAAACCCAATTCAAAATAGCTTAGGAGAATTTATTGGCTTGTATAACCGAGCACTCCAGGGGGGATTTCAGTGATGTCAGGATCAAAGGTTTCAACCAGTGATATGGGGGTATTCTCTATCCTTGCATGTTTGTATTCTGGCTAGCTTCTACAAGGCTTCATTCCCAGGCAATTTCTCTTTCTCTCTTTTTACTATCTCACCCTCCCTCCCTTCCCCCACTCCAAACCAGCAATCTCCAAATTAAAGATGTCAGAACGTGAGTGAGATTCTTTCCTGATAACTCTGGGAAAGGCCACAGTTTGAGTCATATAACCTAATCAATGAGACTAGGAGAAGATGGTGCTGACTCACACATCTGTACATTTCTTTTCTGGAACTCTCTATAAGGGCTGATCGTGACCCAGAGGAAAGTTAATGGGGAATTGAAAAGAAATTATGTCCACTTCAGTTGACTTACTTGAAATAAATTTTAGGCTTTCTTGGAAGCTGCCACTCCATATTTTTGGGTTAAAGTATGTGAGAAGAGGTAATAGAATGTACCTCATTGTTATTTGGATGAATGCAGAAATTTCTCAGTGGCCATTGACTAATGATGAGTGTTCATCTTCTGTTAAACATTGCTTCCAATAATGCTACACACATGATTTTGAACCACCCTTTGCACCAAGAGCAACAAGAGAAGTTGGATGGAATTTGAAGAAAAATAATAAAATTTAAAAGCACTGTAGGTCATGAAGAATTACAGTGCTGAAATATGGGAGAGGACAGACCTCACAGAGGTGATGTGTCCAGCATTTAAGGATATTTTTTATTGTCAGGAAGACATGACTAAGAGGCTGAATTGCACTTTTGGTGGTCTTCTGTATCTGGGTGGAATCTAAGAACATTCATAGAGTTTTCACCATCCTTCGCAGAGGACTGGACTTCTAAAAGCTGCACCTTAGGAGTAAGTTTGTTGAAAGCAAACTAGTCTTTGTGTGGACTTGAAATCCACCTCCATATCATATGGCCAGCCTGGAAAACTGCAAGCTTTGGAACCAAGTTAAGGTGTTTCAGGGTAGCTAGTACCTCGAGTGCCTGGAAGAAGGAAATGAAAAGCCTCTCTGGAGGAAAATGCATCATCCTAGGCTTGAAATGCTTTCACAAATAATTTTTGTATGATACCCAGTATATACATTGTATGATACCCAGTATACATTCAAACCAGACATACAATGACCGAGTGATCAAAATTACCATTGTCAATGAAGGGTAGACAGTCATATGTGCTTCCATATATGATGCCCTGAGAAGAAGACAGTATCATTTATGTAGTGTTATGGTTGAGAAGGTATCATTTGAGTCTAATCATTGGGAAACAACAGATAAACCTTAATGAGGTTATTCTATTTAAAAGAGGAAAAACAATACTAGTATGTTGTTCAAATATGTCAATGTCATAAAAAACAAAGAAAAGATATAGAAATGTTCCAAATTAAAGGAGACAAAAGAGACATGACAACTAAGTGCCATACATGGTCCTAAATTGGATTCTGTATGGGAGGGAAAATATACTAAAAAATAGCATTATTATTTCAATTCACAAAATAGGATATTGAATGGAGAAATACATTAAAGTATTTTTCTTAGTTTGGGATGCTACAACGAAGTACCCTAGACGGGGTGACTTATAAACAATAGAAATGTATTTCTCACTGTTCTGGAGCCTGGGCTTCTGAGATCAGAGTGGCAGCATGGTCAGGGTCTGGTGAGAGCTCTCTTCTAGGTTGTAGACTGACTTTCCACATCATGGAAAGACCTAGCTAGCTCTCTGGCTTCTTTTTATAAGGGTGCTACTCTCATTCATGAGGGCTATACCCTCATAATCTAATTACCTCCCAAAGGCTCCAGTTGCTATCACATTGGGTTTAGGGTTTCAACATATGAATAGACTCAAACATTCAGCCATTGCAGTATTATAACAATGTTAAATTAACTAAAGTTGGTAACTGTCATGTGGTTATATGGGTAATATCTTTATCTTAGAAACTAAATACTAAATATTTTATGAGTAAAGAGTCATATATGCAACTGATTCTGAAATTGGTCAGAGAAAAAGTTTATATTATACATACATAATTACTTCGTATATATATTTACATGGTGATAAACATACACACACACACACACACACACACACACACACACACGGAGCCAAAATATGTATACACATTTTAAGAAAGGAAAACTGTATTAAAATTACTTTGAGCACCTCTTATAATTGCACAAGTCAAATGTGACGTAGTCATCTTTTTTAATCGATGTATATTAAGTATTACAATTTTATTACATATTTTTCCTTTCTTAAAATGTGTGTACATTATTTTGGCACCCTGTGAGTGTGTGTGTGTGTGTGTATGTGAGAGAGAGATTACAAATCAAAGGGGCAAAATTAAAAAATTTTAACAGTATTTGAATTAGGGAAAGCTTGGATGGATGCTCTATGTGCTCCTTTTATTCCTACAAATTACCTTTAATTTTGAAATTATTTCCAAATGAAAAGTTAAAAAGGAAAATTAGGCCCAGCAAGACCTAAGATATTTAAATTATCAAAATTAATACCACTGTAATACCACTAAATTTATGTATATTACATTATATATATGTAATATATATATTTATGATTTTCATTGAGATAGAAAAGCTAAATTTGAAATTTTATATAAAGGTGACATAGCTGATTTGAAAAAGAGTCATATTGAAATTATGAATTGAAAATATAAGAATTGAAACTAAGAATTTTTAAATAAGTTTACAAGTATATTAAACACAAAAGAAGAAGGTTTAGCAAGCTGAAAGATGGGGCAGAAGAAACAATCATGCTTGTAAGATGAAGATGTAAAAGGAGGGTAAGAGAAGAAAAAGAGGGGAAAACATACATGCATCTAATTGGAGTTCTAGAAGGACAGGCAACATAGATGCAGAGTAGTATTTGATGAGATACTGCCTAAAAACTTCCCAGAACTTATTAAAAGTTTTAATCCAAATATTTAAAGAATCCAAGGAGTCCCAAAAAAGTTAATTAATAAATAGGTAAATAAATAAGCAAACAAACCATACTCAGGCACATAACAGAAAGATATGTACCCCCATGAAATTGCAACAACAGAAATACAAGTGGAAAAAGACAGATTTCCTTTAACAGATTAGAACAACATGCAGCACACCAGTGGAAGCCAGAAGACAGTGAAATGTTATATTCAGTGTATTGAATGAAAATAACCTCTTATCTATAAATTTATACTCAGTGGAAATAGTAAAACAAAAAAAAGAATGGAACAAAACTAGTTTTCAGATTTAAAAAATAATGCCAAACAGAAACTGAATTTATCACCAACAAACCTGCATTAAGAGTTATTTGTGTATGAGGCAAATGATCCCACAGGTTCAGGAAACAATAAAGAATAAAGATGATAAATGTGCAAATAAATCAAAATGAAATTTGGCTTTATAAAATATTAATGACATTGAATAAATTGAACTGAAAGAATTAAAATATATAACAAAAAATCATATGAGTTAAGGGGAAATTAAATGAAGTTAAATTGTGGGGGGGGGGGTTGGTCTTTGAATTGTCTGAGGAGAGATATACTGCTTTTTAAGCTGGAGAATCTAAATAAGATGAACTCACAAAAAGTGAAAATAGAATGGTGGTTGCCAAGGGTTTGGGGTATAGGGGAAATGGGAAGATCTTGATCAAAAGGTACAAACTTTCAGTTATAATGTGAAGTTCTGGGGATGTAATGTACAGCATGGTGACTATAGTTAATAATATTTATATAAAATTTATGTAAATTAAAAAAAAATAACCTGTTTACCCATTTCATCCACCCTGCCAACCCCCGGCTCTGGCAACCATTCGTCTGTTCTTATGAGCTTAGCTTTTTTGGTTTTTGTATTTATGAGCTTAGCTTTTTTGTTTTTTGTATTTTACATTACACATACAAGAGCAATTGTATGGTATTTGTCTTTCTCTATTTGACTGATTTAATTTAGCATAATGCCCTTGAGCTCTAGCCATGCAGTTGCAAATGGCAAAATTTCATTTTTTTAATGGCTGAATAATATGAATAATATTCTGTTGTGTAGATAGATGGATGGATGGATAGGTAGATATCACAATTTCTTTATCCATTCATCCACCTATGGATACTTATGTAGCTGGTTTCCATATCTTGGCTATTGTAGGTATTGCTTCAGTGAACATGGGATGCGTATCTTTCTGAGTTAGTATTTTTGTTTTCTTTGGATAAATACCCTAAAGTAGAATTGCTGGATCATATGGTAGTTCTATTTTCATTTTTCTGAGGAACCTCCATACTGGAATCTAGAGTGGCTGCACCAATTTACATTCCCCCCTAATAGTGCACAAGGGTTCCCTTTTCTCCACATCCTCACCAATACTTGTTATTTTTGTTATTTTGGATAATAGCCATTCAAATAGGTGTGAGATGATATCTCATTGTGGTTTTGATTTGCATTTCCCTGATGATTAATGATATTAAGCATCTTTTAATGTACCTGTTGGCCATCTGTATGTCTTCTTTGGGAAAATGTCTATTCAGATCTTTTGTCCATTTTTTAAAATCGGATCGCTCTTTTTTGCTATTGCATTTTATGAGTTATTTATATGTTTTGGATATTAATTCTCAGAAATAATGATTTGCAAGTATTTTCTCCCATTCAGGAGGTTGCCTTTTCGTTTTTTTGTTGATTTCCTTTGCTATGCAGAAGGATTGTTTTCTTTTTAATTAAAGTATAATTGACATACAATATATTATATGTATGAATCTGTTTATTGCTTTGGGTAGTATGGACATTTAAACAATATCATTTCTTCCAATCCATGGCATGAATTTTTTTTTCCATTTATTTGTGTCTTCTTTCAATAATGTCTTACAGTTTTCAATATACAGGTTTTTCACCTTCTTGGTGAAATTTATTCTTAGATATTTTATTATTTTTTTATGTAATTAAAAACGGTGTTTTCTTTTTAAATTTCTCTTTCATAGTTCATTATTAGTGTATAGAAATGCAACAGATTTTTGTGTATTGGTATTGTACCCTGCAACTTTACTGAATTCATTCATTATAATGAATGAGTTCTGGGAATGTAATGTACAGTATAGTGACTATAGTTATCAGTCCTATTTATATACTTGAAAGTTGCTGAGAGAGTATATTTTAATGTTCTCACCATACACATACCAAAAATGATAATTATGTGAGTTGATGGAGGTATTAACTATAACACTAATTATGGTAATTATTTTGCAGTATGTAGATGTGTAAAATCATCTTAAGTTTACACAAGGGTATATGTTAATTATACCCCCAAAAAGCTGGAATAATTTGTTTGTGATAAAACATTAGATTTTATTCACATAATATACCTAAATAGATTAGTTTAAAAATAGTGCAAACAATAGACCTAAAAATGTACCATTTAACTGTAACTACAATTCTACTGTAGTTTTAGTTTGTCTGCGAATTTTATTTTCTTTCTCCCTCACTTCCTCCAAGTATATGCAAATGCATTAAGCAATGTCCCAATATAATGATCTGGTAGAGTAATTAACGTGCTCAACGCTGCAATATCTTGGATTTATCATGGCCTGATTTTCTTCTTCATTCATGGAAAAGCCAGGGCAACATTACTTTTGACATTTCTGTGGCGATCTCACTAAACTAACTCTCCCCTCAGAATAATTTAGAATACATTTTTGCCTACCTGTTTTCTACTTTTTACAGAGAAAGGCATAAGGCATCTCAACCCCTAAACCACCTTTTAGTAAATGACTTACCTTAATTTAAATAATTTTACCTAAAAGATTGACGGACTCTTCCTGACTATGATCAACATGTTAATGGATTTAATTTAACTTTTTAATTTAAACATAAGTAGATGCCTGCATATAGAAAGATTAAGGGTATTTTTAAGATCTGAATCCAGGTTGGATCTTCCAATCCAACAGAACTCTTAAGGACTCTGGTCTTTTGATGACTCTAGTGTAAGAGGCCAGATAAAATTCCCCTCCCATGTTAAGCATTCAGTTTTGTTTGCTCACCTGGTTAAGGCAGAAAGAGAAAACAGTTCTCTGCTTAGCCCATTTGGATTCTGTCATTTGGAATCTTTTGATTTGGGTCTGTCTCTTTGTGGAAGGTGGTTTCTAGTCCTATTTCTGTCAATCAATAATTGAGAAAATAATTGATTTACTGATAATTATCAGATGACAATTGAAATCACTGTGCATCTAATGAATGCACAGAAAGTTAGTCTACCTAGCAAAAAATATCCTTTCTTTGCAGACTTGTCAAAGCCCAGGTCACCTGTAGTCACTTAGACTTTCTTCATCATTATTTCTCTTTGCCAGGGAAAAGTGCCCTTGTGTCTTTCGATTGCATTTCCTAAGACCTGAAGTGTGTTCTCATACACCCATTAAGAGTAACATGGCTTTGTCATTAAGTTCAAGTCCTCAGTGAGATCATTTCCTGTTATGAGTACACTGACTAGGAGATTGGAGGGTCATAATCCTTCACAAAAAATATGTTGTAGACAATATTAGCTAGATGTGATTTTGAACTGAACTTAGCAGTGGACATTTTAAAATACTCCCTACTTATTATATATACATGTTGCTTGGCATTGGTTTCCAGATTTAAAATGTGGAAGAAAAAATCTTATTTGACAAGAAGTTTGGGGAAAATTGGCCTAGATGCTGAGGAATCTAAGAATCTCTTCGGAGGAGAGAGAAAATTGCTCAAACGATGTCTTTGCCCTATAATAATATATCCTGGCTTCCTACCAGCACCAGACTCAGTATGTCACCGTGGCTGAGCAAAAACAATTTTATTTTTAATTGTGTGAACATCATAAGCTAATTGGTATATTGCCAATGTGTTCTTTGATAAGTATGGATGTTCACTGACTCCTTCAATGAAGACAAGATTTGTGCCAAGAGTGGATGTGTCACTTGTGGTTACCAAATTAATTGTTTGTGTGGAATCAAACTATAGATTTACATTGTTGTTTTTTATATGCCAAAATATTTTAATCTAATAGTGATTTACTTGTACTTTTAAATTGTCATTTTTATTAGGAATCCATATTTTGTCTTGGTTTACATGCAAATAGGACACATTTTTATATGGACACGTGTTTTTTTTCTGAGTATGATAATGCTGTTATCTTAGGCTACTGAAATGTTTTGCTACATTTATAATGACTAAATTAATGCTTCTATTTTGTATTTTGTATTTTAAAGCCCTTCAAGATTCTGGACTTCCCTTTTCTCACAAATAAAGGTCATAAGAGATATTTTATATAAATTATATGACTATGTAATCTCGTATCTTAATAAAAGTCTTATATTTGTATAAATAGGTTGTTATTATTGACTGTCCAATTCTAATTAGAGAGCTGTTTCATGACTCAATTCAGTGTGCCCGTTGCATGGCAAAATATCTCCAGGATAGGAATACTTAATAAATTATATCTCTTAAACATTATTAAAATAAATCATGCATATTTAGTAAGAACTGTTATAGTGATGTATATCCATTGATTTCTGAAACTTAATTGAACTATTAGTTGAAGGCTTTACTGTGTTTCCCTGAAAATAAGACCTAGCCGGACCATCAGCTCTAATGCGTCTTTTCGAGCAAAAATTAATATAAGACCGGGAGACCCAGTCTTCAATTATAGTAAAATATGACAGAGTCTTATATTTATTTTTGCTCCAAAAGATGCATTAGAGCTGATGGTCTGGCTAGCTCTTATTTTTGGGAAAAATGCTTGTTCTGTATAATAAAAGCCAGAAATAATAATCCATTATTTTTGTTCCATATGAACCCATATTTAAAATCCCCATTTAATATCATAGAAGTATAAATCCAACTACTATGAAGAGGTTCCTAGAATAATTGCTAATCTAGATACAAAACTAAGTTAGAATTTTTTCTTTGTTATGTTTATATGTCTGCAGGAAACACCAAACTTTTTCAGTCTTGGTGAGATTCTTTCAGAGTGCATTACTCAGTGGCCTATGGCATGATATTTGGTTTTCTGTGACAAAGGGAGAATGAGTAATAGCAGCTACCACTAACTTCATCATCCCCTACCTTCTATTTATTTTTCTTTATGGGCTTGCAGGGAGATCTTGACTGTTTGTCTTATTTTCTACCTGGAAAAATGGAGGGGAAGTAGCACCATACCTAGCTCAGAAAAGTTTTATGAGATTAAAATGAGATTGCTGTATCTTGAAAGCTTACACTGACATCGTACTTTGTGATTACTATGAAATTCAAAATGTTTTTCCTCCCCCCTTTTATCCGTCTGTTGCTAAACATAATCTAATTTTTGTTCAGTAACTTGAGCAGAATTACTTGTCCCTGCAGACCTGATTTCACAGCCTTCCTGTTGACTTCTAAGGCAACAGGTTTGTGCTGAGAGATCTTTTGAAAATGTAATGATAGTTTTGTTTCCACACAGGTAGAGAAGATATACCATTGACTTAACATGATAAAATGTATTTTGATGCTTTTCTATCCATCATATCATATTTAAATATGCTATCTGTTATATCATATTTTAAATATTTTATCTATTAACAAAAAAAATACATGTTTTTCAATACCTAGTCCTTCATATATTTACATAACTCCCCATAGCATGAGAAATATAAAACAATTGACCAGGATGTTCTTTCACATTTAATCAGGCCTTGGAAATAAAAACAATAAAATTCTGCTGAATTTCTAGCACAACTGTGCTTTTACCAAGATTATGAGAACTGACAGAGATAGATGGAAGGGTGGGAGAGCTAGCTATTTAGTCCAAAAGATGCCATACCAACCTCTTTAGAACTTTTTTATTTCCTGGGAGGAAATGGTGGTAAAGAATGCTTTATACACACCTAAAATATGAAAATGCATGTGTAACAAGAATAACAAAAACTAAATGAGGATGGGCATTTTATTCACAAAATCTTTTACCCTAAGATTCTTGTATAGCTCAGTGCTTCCTGACCCATAATAGGCAATGGGAAAATAATTATTGCGTATATAACAGTCCTGCTATTATCACTTACAGTATGACTTAAAATATTTTGGCATCACATTTGCTATGTAAAGAAGAGTAGTATCTGACCTTTATTTTATTTCTGCCTATTAGTCACTCAGCATGACCATACTGGCACGTGTCCTTACTGCAAGTTTTGTCTCTCTCCAACTGATGCTTCCAAATCCCATGCAGGGCAGGTTGGACATGCCCAGAGGTTATTGACCCCAGGAAAACATCCTTGGCTAATAACTTATTAAAGTTGGAGGTAAATATTAATATCTATGCTCGTTGCTCCTTAGGTAGGACAAATCTGAGTTATATTCTATGTTGTCTCCCAGCATTCCCTCGCAAGACAGTTGCCTAAAGCAGTAACCCAGTCAAAGACACACCCTTTATTGGCTTACAGCCTTCTTTATCTCACTTCTGCATTCCCTTATTGGTGCTTTCTGAGTACAGCTGCCAAATAAACTATTTGTTCTCAAAGCCTCCTTACAAGGTCTGATTCTAGGGGAATCCAAATTAACATGAGCACCATCCACAAAATTCTGAGGACACTAATAAAGGAAATATCATAGCACAGATACTAAAGGGATACACTAGTCAGATTTTCTTTTATCGATTTTCATTTGGTGTCAATCCTCTGAGACTTGGTAATGTAACTAGTCCATTTTCCTACACCACAAGGATTGAGTGAGGTGGATATTTTAGGATGAGAGGAATAAACAAATAGAACAGCTCCAATTATTTCACTGTGAAGCGCTATAGACATTTAGAAGGCTACATAAATAGTGTGTGTGTGTGTGTGTGTGTGTGTGAGAAAATGGACTGAAACACCTGGGCTGTTCCATCATTGATCCAAACATAGATGACCATTGCGGACAATGTTACAGTGTCCAGATAATCAGCTCTGCTACCTGGGATGGCAGTCAAACAGACAAAGGAATGGACAAATCAGCTTTAAAGGGAAGGATGTGCTAAATAGGACTCAGCCTGCCTCCACTTTCTCTAGGAGTGAGGGAAAAAGCCAGGGTGATTTGAACTCTTTCAACATGGTACAGTCACATTGTTCCTGGGGGTGATTTGAGAACACATTTAAAAACATGTGAACCTTCTAAGCACCAAACCAAGAGGGTCTGTGCACTTCTTACAACCTTAATTAAGAAGCCTACCCTTGTATTTGAATTTCAAAACAAAGCCTTTTATGTTGTCCTTGAATAACATCATCACAATATTAGGTGTATATATTTCATATTTGCAATCCAGTATGTGTAGGAATTCCTTTAAAACATCAAAAGTCAGAGTGCGTTACTTACCTTGACTCTTAGCTTGTCAGGAAAAGTAACCTGTGTCCGTTGTCTACTTCTGTTACCTGCGCCCGCTAACCCGTAGACATGCGTGAATGCATCTCCATCCACGTTGGCCAGGCTGGTGTCCAGATCAGCAATGCCTGCTGGGAGCTCTACTGCCTGGAACATGGCATCCAGCCCAATGGTTAGATGCCAAGTGGCAAGACCATTGGAGGAGGAGATGACTCCTTCAACACCTTCTTGAGTGAGACAGGCGCTGGCAAGCATGTGCCCAGCTCAGTGTTTGTAGACCTGGAACCGATGGTCATTGATGAAGTTCGCACTGACACCTACCGCCAGCTCTTCTACCCCGAGCAGCTCATCACAGGCAAGGAAGATGCTGCCAATAACTATGCCCGGGGGCACTACACCGTTGGCAAGGAGATCACTGACTTTGTCTTGGACTGAATTCGGAAGCTGGCTGACCAGTGCGTAGGCCTTCAGGGCTTCCTGGTTTTCCACAGCTTTGGTGGGGAAACTGGTTCTGGGTTCACCTCCTTGCTGATGGAATGTCTGTCGATTATGGCAAGAAATCCAAGCTGGAGTTCTCCATTTACCCAGGCCCCAGGTTTCTACAGCTGTAGTTGAGCTTCACAACTCCATCCTTACCACCCACACCACCCTGGAACACTCTGTGCCTTCATGGTTGACAATGAGGCCATCTATGACATCTGTCATAGAAACCTTGATATTGAGTGCCCAACCTACACTAACCTTAACCGCCTTATTAGCCAGATTGTGTCCTCCATCACTCCTTCCCTCAGATTTGATGGAGCCCTGAATGTTGACCTGACCGAATTCCAGATCAACCTGAAATTCGCATCCACTTCCCTCTGGCCACATATGCCCCTGTCATCTCTACTGAGAAAGTTTACCATGAGCAGCTTTCTGTAGCAGAGATCGCCAATGCACGCTTTGAGCCAGCCAACCAGATGGTGAAATGTGACCCTCACCATGGTAAACACATGGCTTGCTGCCTGTTGTATCATCGTGATGTGGTTCCCAACGATGTCAATGCCACCATTGCCACCACCAAGACCAAGCGCAGCATCCCGTTTGTGGACTGGTATCCCACTGGCTTCAAAGTTGACATTAATTACCAACCTCTCATTGTGGTACCTGGTGGAGACCTGGCCAAAATATAGCGAGCTATGTGTGTGCTGAGCAACACAACAGCTATTGATGAGGCCTGGGCATGCTTGGACCACAAGTTTGACCTGATATATGCCAAGCATGCCAAGCGTGCTTTTGTTCACTAATACGTGGGTGAGGGCATGGAAGAAGGAGAGTTTTCTGAAGCCCGTGAGGACATGGCTGCCCTTGAGAAGGATTATAAGGAGGTTGGTGTCGATTCTGTTGAAGGAGAAGGTGAAGAAGAAGGAGAGGAATACTAATTACCATTCCTTTTAGCCCTGCAACAGGTCATACTCGGAACTTCAGCTTCAAGCTGACAGGCGTTAAAGCCTTCTGGATAGATTGTCTTTGCTTTTACCTGTGATCATATCTGTCTTTTTAATGTGTGCCTACTAGATTTTTTCCCCTCATGTCTCAAAGTAAAGGCATTGAGGAAAAAAGAAAGTCAGGTAATTAAGGATAACTTTCGTCACAGCAATTACAGTAAAATGTATCAATGCATCTTATGATGTTTCTGCAAAAGGTTGCTGCTTCTTACACATGAAGAAATGATAGGATTTTTTTTCCCTAAGCAAAGTGCAAGTTAAATCTTGAGATGATTTCATTTGAAAAATGGGAAAATTTATATCAGAATTCCCACAAGATGAGTTTTCACATTGCAAATAGTCTCAATTCCATCATAAAGACCAAAAATTCATTATTGGAAGCAGAATAAAACTGGCTAAAAGTTTTGTGAGCATACTCATCACGAGTTGATTAGTAGTTCTATCTGATACCCAAATTATTATTCTATGTATTTGATTTGTTTGCAACTTTAATATTCCGATACTTACATTAAGAAAAAAATGCAGCTGCAACTCAAATAGTAGGAGACATTTATACAAGTTTCATTCCCTAAGCAAATCTAGATATAAAATAGGATTTTCTTCTTATTGTTTTTGAGACAAATGAATGAGTCATTCACTGTTGGTTCTACTCTCCAAATAGGTCCTTATCCTATTAAGAAATTTGATGTTTAGGAGGGGTGAAAAAAAAAATCCAGCTTATTTTCTGCAGCGATTTTCTATAAAAGATAGGTATTTTTAAAAAATATTCATTAAGATTTCATAATTATTTAAGTTTAATATTTGTTAGTCTTAATTATCCAATTTGGGTTCAGAAATGTAAGCCAACTGTAGTCCTTGGCTAAGGAGAGGAAACAAATTCCTTCTCCAACCTCCTGGATTCCCTGAGGTGCCTGGGCTTTCCGCCAGCCTCCCTGGGAGACATGCTCAGCTGCCCTGGCCTACAGACTCCTGTCTGCATGGAAGCTGAGAAAAGTCTCTCTGACAGGCTGAAAATCAGCCGCAGAAAGCCAGCTGCAAACAGGACAGCGGGGTCCCTGGGAAGCTGGGAGGCTCTAGCATGTTGGAGCCTGCAGGGTGCCATTTCCTGTCAGAAACACCTTTTTTGCTTTCTTTCTTTCTCTTTCTTTTTTTTTTTTTTTTTTTTTTTTTTTTTTTGTCACTTGGCTCTCAAAGGAGCTTGAGCCACTTCTTATAGCTGTGAGGAAGAAGGATGACTTCCAGAGCTGCCTTAGGTGGGTCAAACAGGCATTAGAGAATTCAGCATTAAATACCATTGCCTTGTTCTGTGGTGGGTTTTAGGATTCTTTGTGAGGAATAATAATGGTTAGGGCAAACTGAAGGTTGACCTGACCTTCTTTTGCTCATGTTGTCTGTTTGGAGCATGTTAGAGGGAAGCTGCCATTAATCCCCATATCCTTGATCTCATTTCTACAATAGGCAGGTCTGCATGCAAACATTTCTAAAGTCTTCTGACCTAATGGTCTGGACATGGTACTCATGCAGAAATGCAGCAAAGCTTGAAATGGTTCTCAGTTATTAAATACCCATGCAAAGATACAAGTAATGATAACGTTTCTATAAACAGCGTCCACTGTAATTAAAAAATAGAAGAGCACAGAGAATCTCTATAAGTCATACATTGAACTTTCTAAGAATCCTCTTACAAGAATAATACCACTAGCCTAATAACTTTTTGACATGAAGGACAAAAAAAAAAAAAAAAAAAAAAAAAAGAAGCAGCACATTCTCCTTAGTTGGAACTCAAATGAAGAAACTTATCTCCTTATGATTTGAAGGAGGGGCATAAAGAAACATAATACATACAAGGTTTGTAATCCCTCAGATATAGGTACTTTGTCATACACAAAGAAAAGTCTTTTAATGATTAATAATACTGGCTTATGCCACTGAGTGTTTACTGTGTGCCAAAGCCATACGCTCACCCTTTGTTATAGTTACCATCGGATCACAACAGGCTACACTGTGGATGCATTAGATTCATTTCCAGATGAAAACACTGTGGCTCAGTAGTAAGTGACTTCGTTACTTATATGCCTTAGGTTTCATACTTTGAACCCAGATCTGTTAGAATCCTGTGTTGGCATGATTAATTACTGTCTTATGTTGTTGTCTTTTTTTTTTTTTAAAAAAAAAAGGTGTACAACATGATTGAATATATGTATACGTTGTGAAATGATTACCACTATCAAGTTAATTGACACATCCTTCACTTCACATTGAGACCATGGTTTTTGTGTGTGGTGAGAACATTTAAGATCTATGAAATTTGAGTTATACAATACAGTGTTATTAACTATAGTCACCATGCTGTGCATTAGATCCCCAGAACTTATTCATCTTATAACAAAAAGATTATACCCTTTGGATTGTCTTATTTTTGAAACACAATAATACCTGCCTTATCCAGTTAGGTTGAAGAGTGTTCTGATATTATGAATGGTTTCAGTATTTCTTAATTTATACAGTTCACATCTTGGGCTATTTTTAAAGACAGCCTATGGTCCTCTAGATCTAGGCTTCACACTTTCCACTATTATTTCTTTGTTCTTCCTTTCTTCAAAACATCTTCACCCTAATACATTTGAGCGTAAAAACATTTTCAAAACACTTTAAGTAATGTTTTCTGTATAGATTATAAACTGATATTATTTGGCTATATTTTTAGAAAACAGCATATTTTAAGAAAAATCAGTTGAAAATGGAAAATGAGAATCAAGCAATTCAGGAAGGGGCATTATGTCTGTGTAATGGCTCTTGAAGAATAGCATTCACCTAAGGTTTGCTTTATACATTAAAATGAAGATTTCTAACTTTAGATCCATCAATCACCATGAAACATAATCCTTATTTTCAAATATCTTAAACAAAACATAAAGTCACATCTTTTTAATGAATTTTGTTAATTGGGGCAGAAACTAAATCATTAAAAAGATTGAAAAGAAAAATGAACCCAGGTCGAAAAGCTAGGATGCGTTAAAAATAGAGAAAAAGCTAAAATATAAGAATAAAATTAAGCCAAGACCTTCATATTACTTTTTCTAAGGGGGAAAAAAAAGACTGCTTTTTTAGAGCAGTTTTAGGTTTACAACAAAATTAAGAGGATAGTAAAGAGATGTCCCATATACCCTCTGTCCCTACACATAAGTAGCCTCCCCCATTATCAACATTATTCACCCAAACTACGTATTTTTACCCAGGATGAACATGCACTGACATTATAATCATCCAAAGCCCATACTTTACATTACAGTTCACTCTTGGTGTCGTACATTCTATGGGTTTGGACAAATGTATAATGGCATGTATTTATCATTATAATATCATACCGAATATTTTCACTGCCCTAAAAATCCTCTGTGCTCTGCCTATTCATCTCTTATCACCTCCCACCCCCAACCCCACAACCACTGATCTTTTTACTGTCTTCGTGGGTCTACCTTTCCCAGAATGGCATACAGTTGATGGCATACAGTTGAAACATACAGTACGTAGCTTTTTTCATATGGGCTTCTTTCACTTAGTAACATGCATTTAAGGTTCCTCCATGACTTTTCATGGCTTGACAGCTCATTTCGTTTTAGCGCTGAATAATATTCCATTGTCTGGATATACCACAGTTTATCCATTCGCTTACTAAAGAACTTCTTGGTTTGCTTCAATTTTTTGGCAATTATGAATAAAGTTGCTATATATATCCATGTGCACGTTTTTGTGTGGACATAAGTTTTCAGCTCCTTTCAGTAAATACCAAGGAGTGCGATTGCTGGATCATATGGTAAGAGTATGTTTGGTTTTGTACAAAACTGCCAAGCTGTTTTCCAAAGTGGCTGCACTATTTTGCATTCCTATTAGCAAGGAATGAGAGTTCCTATTGCTCCATATCCATACCAGCATTTGATGTCAGTGTTCTGGATTTGGGCCATACTAATAGGTGTGTAGTGGTATCTCATTTTAATTTGCATTTTCCTGATGGCATATGATGTGGAGCAGCTGTTCATATGCTTATTTGCCATCTGTGTATCTTTGGTGAGATGTCTGTTAAGGATTTTGGCCCAATTTTTTAAGGCATTTGTTTATTTTCTTATTGTTGAGTTATAAGAGTGTTTTTGTATATTTTGGATAACTATCCTTTATTAGATGTGTCTTCTGCAAATATTTCTCCCAGTCTGTGGCTTATCTTCTGATTTACTTGATCATACTTTTTTTTTTCTTTCCAACTTTAATGAGATATAATTGACATATAATATTGTGTAACTTAAAGGTGTTCAACATGTTTATGTGATACTCTTTTTTATTGCAATGATTATCACCAGAATGTTAGCTAACACCTCCATCATATACATAAGTATAACTTTTTTTCTGTGGTGAGAACATTTAAGATCTATTCTTGTAGCAACCCTCAAGTGTATAGCACAGTGTTGTTATCTGTAATCACAATGCTGTGCATCAGAATTTACCTTCTAACCAGAAGTCTATACTCTTTGACTAACATTTCCCCATTTTCCCACCCCCAGCCCCTGGTAACCACCATTCTACCTTCTGTTTTCATGAGTTCGGCTTTTTTGGATCCCACATATAAGTCAGATCATACATATTTGTCTTTCTCTGACTTATGCTACGTAGCATAACATCCTCAGTGACCATCCATACTATCACAAATGCCAAGGTTGTATTCTTCTCATAGCTGAATAATAGTCTATCATATATAAATACCACATCTTTATCCTTTCATCCATTGATGGGCAATTCGGTTGTTTTCATATCTTGACTATTGTGAATAATGCTACAGTAAACATGGAAGTGCAGATACCTCTTTGATATCCTGTTTTTATTCCCTTTGTATATATATCCAGAAATGGAATTGCTGGATCATATGGCAGGCCTACTTTTAATTTTTTGAGGAACCTCCATACTGTTGTCCACAGTGGATATACCAATTTACATTCACATCAATGGTGCACAGGGGTCCCTTTTGTCTACGTTCTTACTAACTATTGTTATCCTTTGTCTTTTTTATGATAGCTATTCTGACAAGTATGAGGGGATATTTCATTGTGGTTTTGATTTGCATTTCCCAGATGATTAGTGATATTAAGCATCTTTTCATGTACCTGTTGGCCATCTGTATGTCTTCTTTGGAAAAATGTATGTTCAGTCCCTCTGCCCATTTTAAAATCAGATTGCTTGTTTTTTGTTATTGATTTGTATGAGTACTTTATGTTTTGGATATTAACCCTTTATCAAATATATAGTTTGCAAATATTTTCTTTCTATAGGTTGCCTTTTCATATTTTTCATATCTTTCATATTTTTGATTGTTTCTTTCACTGTGCAGAAGCTTTTTAGTTGAATGTAGTCCCATCTATTGATTTTTGCCTTTGTTATTTGTGCTTTTGTTGTCATATTCAAAAAATTGTTGCCAAGGCCTATGTCAAAGTGTTTTTTCCCTATTCTTTCTCTTAGGAATTTTATGTGTTTTAGGCTCTGATTTAAATTACTAATCCAGGGCCAGCCCGGTGGCTCAGGCGGTTAGAGCTCCATGCTCCTAGCTCCGAAGGCTGCCAGTTCAATTCCTACATGGGCCAGTGGGCTCTCAACCACAAGGTTACCAGTTCAATTCCTCGAGTCCCACAAGGGATGGTGGGCTCTGCCCCCTGCAACTAAGATTGAACACAGCACCTTGAGCTGAGCTGCCGCTGAGCTCCCTGATGGCTCAGTTGGTTGGAGCGCATCCTCTCAACCACAAGGTTGCTGGTTCACCTTCCACAAGGGATGGTGGGCTGCGCCCCCTGCAACTAGCAACGGCAACTAGACCTGGAGCTGAGCTGTGCCCTTCACAACTAAGACTGAAAGGACAACAACTTGAAGCTGAACAGTACGATCCACAACTAAGATTCAAAGGACAACAACTTGACTCGGAAAAAAGTCCTGGAAGTACACACTGTTCTCCAATAAAGTCCTGTACCCCTTCCCCAATAAAAAAAAAAAAAAAAGAAATCTTTAAAAAAAATTACTAATCCATTTGACTGGTATAAGATAGAGTGAAATTTCATTTTTCTGCATGTGATTATCAAGTTTTCCCAACATCTTTTATGGAAGAGACTATCCATTCCTCATTCAATATTATGGGTTCCTTTGTCAAATATTAGTTGATAGTATATGTGGGGGGTTATATCTGGGTTCTTCATTCTGTTTTATCTGTCTATATGTCTGTGTTTATGACAGTACCAAACTGTTGCGATCACTATAGCTTTATGATGTAGTTTGAAATCAGAAAGTGTGGTAACTCCAACTTTGCTTTTCCTTCTCAAGTTTGCTTTAGCTTTTTAGGGCTGTGGTTCCATACAAATTTTAGGATTTTTTTTTTCTGTTTCTGTGAAAATGCCATTGGGATATGGTAGGGATTACACTGAATCTATAGATGAATTCAGGGAGTGTGGGCATTTTAACAATATTGATTGTTCCAGTCCATGAACACGGGGAATCTTTCCATTTGTATCTACTTCAGTTTCTTTGACTCAGGTATTACAGGTTTCAGTGTACCGATCTTTTGCCTCCTTCATTAAATTTGTTCCTCAGTATTTTATTGTTTTTAATGCATTTTTTAAAATTAGGAATATTTTGTATTAACATATGATAATATGACACTTGAAATCTGTTAAATATATTATAATCACAAAGTTAAAAAAAAAAAAACTAAAGAAGGATGTTTATTGAAGTGAAGTGAATAAATACTGAAAAATTAGTTTTTATAAACCTGTTAGAGAAAATAAATTTCTGGTCATTTCATTAATACAGAGCATAACCTTTGAAAAAAAAAATGTTACAATATATATAAAGTGATTGGTTTTAGCATACCGACTATTAATTATCTTAAACCATCAAACTGAATATTTACTATATATGATATCTGTTTGTCTCTTACAACCCCTCCTTATGCAGCACTGAATTCCACCTTCCCACAATTCTCAGCTTCTAACATCTCCTGTCAATGTGCAGAGAAAATCAAAGTCAGGAATGGAGGAGCCCCTCAATATCCAAAAACCACAACTGACAAAACCCCTGCGTAAAATCCATCGAGCCTTTAACTACGTCAAGGGGGAAGAAGCATCCCTCCACTTTGCTGTCAAGATTTTTCTTTCAGATTTTCTCAGGAAACTTACCTCCCTCTCTATTGGTGCCTCTCAATGTGCATTTGAAGATTTTCTTTCTATCTTGAAAACAATAACAGAAACAAAGTACCTGCCTATCCCATGACTCATTTTAACTACCACCCTTTCTTTCTCCTTTCACTGTTTGAACTTGTCAAAGTCATAATCTAAACTTGGGACTATTTTCCCAACTCCCATTCACTTCTCAACCAGTTTTAATCCAACTTCTATAGTTATCACTCTGTTGAAAACCTTTCAAACCTTTCAACACTGGGATCCAAGGTGCTAAATACACAGGGCACTTGTTGGTCCATTTCTTGCTTGAAATCTTGGAGTCATCCAATATCTTCAGCCACTCGTTTCTCACTCAGAAACTTTTCCTGGGTGTGCAAGACACTACAGCATCCTGTTTTGTTTTGTGTTTTTTCCCCCTAGGATTTGGTTGCTCAACCTCAGTCTCTTTTGTAGCTTATCTTCTACTGTCAATTCATTAATACAGAGCATAACCTTTAAATGACAGAGGTGATATTATCATTAGTTCATTCATTCTTTCATTGTATTAACAGTTAAGTATGTACTTCATAACCAGGCACTTTTCCGTGGCTATGTGGTCTGTGAGTTCCTCAAAGTGTCAGGACAATCTCTCTCTCTCTCTCTCTCTCTCTCTCTCTCTCTCTCTCTCTCTCTCTCTCTCTCTCTCTCTCTCATCATGTCTTACCTAGAGCGTCTGCCTAAAAATCTGACATTCAGAATTATTTAAATGCATCAATGTGCTATATTTTTTCCTATACATGATAGATAATTTTGCAGCTTTTATATACACATTAACATTGACTAGGTGACAGAAGGTTAAAGAAATAACAGACCAAAAGTAGAAAAACTAAAGTTGTATCCTTGTGCTTCTAAGGGCATGGTAATTTTTGTCTACTTTCATATTTTTTATTGCAAGTATTTACGTTGTTAAAGGATGATAAAATGCCATTTTATAGGATTGCATTATCTTCCAGAGCACTGGCATTCAAAGCTATTAAGCTATTTTATTGTAATAGACTTGAAAACAATAAAAGAAACACACTTACAGAGTTAATTTCAAGGTAACTGTTACTTCTATCCTTCTTATTTTTAAAAGTTAAATTGAATAGTTTCAAATTTAATTCTTCTTGTATGTACTGAAAAAAGATCTAAGTATTAACTATCTACTCCACCCATTAGCAGTAGTATACTGCATCTAGAGATGTCTGTTTCTGAAGAGAGATGGTTATGTAAAACAATCCATGAAGAATTGACTGTCTTTCGAAGACTCCAGTGTAAGACCTATAGTTAATTCCATTAGATTGAACCATCTGGGGATAACGTAATGTGCTTACAAGTTCAAAAATATGTGCTATATAATACATATATATATGCTTTTTTAATAAAAAGGACAACACTAATATTGCATGACATATTACAGAAATAGTTCATTTGAGAAATTTGAATAATTATAAAATTAGATTCCCTTGCCTCAGAAATATTTCTGCTGCTCACTTTGATCGCTTCTTATCAACTTCCTTGAAGAATTTATCAAAAGAAGTATGCACTCCCGGTTTTCTCCTCTCAGTAAAGGAACCACTAATTGTGTGGCTACAGCTCTGCGGGACTGCAAAGCCCCTCTGAATCCAAATCACAGGCAAGATCTTAAACCTTCATTTTTAAACTTATAATTTTAAATGCTTATTTATTTTATCTCTCACTAAATGGAGGCTTTCAGACAAAATCTTCACTGATAGAAATCTGGTGGTTCTTTTCTCCTGCTTTGCATTGTGTTCTTTTCCTTCACAAGTGAAAACAAAGCCAATCAGCTTAGGATTCATCACTTTTGGCATGACTAACCACTTCCATTTTGTCTCAATTGTATTATTTCCAAAACAGTAGTTTTATTTTCTGTTTCCTGGTCATTTTTAATGAAATAAAGGCAAAGAGCAATAAAACATTATTACGATTGCTCAAACAATCATGGCTGCATAGACAAAAGTGTAATTTTTGTGAGGACACAAGCAGGCAGGCAGCCCTACGCTCAATAGCTTGAAATATTTGTTCACCAAGTGATGTTACAAAGGTCATAATTTAGCAAAGGAAAGAAAATTTAAGGGTGTGAGTATATAAGTATGTAAAACTGTCTGTGGCATGCATGTTGGAAATACGCGAAAGACTCATTTCTAGTGATAAAATATACCCTAAAAGCAAGTTGGTTTCTATCCTAAAAAATCCTTGGTCAAGGCCTCTGTATTTTTATTTCTGTATGCGACTGCATTTATTCTACCACTTTAAATAGATTGGTGTTCGGAAAATGTTTATTTAATGTATGTTGTATTAAATGAATGAATGAATGAATGGCTATTTTGCTGAAATGCCAGACTATTAGGAAACTCAATAACTGAACAAGATAGTCAGCCACATTAAACTTAGAAAATGCAGAGGGGATGTTAACAGTGAGTACGTATAGACAAAGGAAAAAAGGAGTAATAGAGCTTTATTAGGAGAGAACGTGATGCAGGAGAAAGAGCACGTTGCAGCAGTGCACACCTGTGTGCATATTCTACTCATGGCATTTCAAAGCAGTGAGAATGTCAGCCAGTTACTTACAATCTGTATCTTCTCATTCATACAACTAAGCCTCAGTTTTTACATTCATGAAATGGGAATAATTGTATTTTTCTCATCAGGTTTTGTGCATAAGCACTTAGCTCAGAGCTTTACATTTGGTAGACATTCAAAAACCCTTAGGTTTTTCTTTCATTCATTTGAGAAGTTGTACTTGTCCTTTGACTATAGCATCTGGGATCTGGTCCTCCATAGTTATACTTTAAGTCCAGAATTTAACATTGGCTCAGTTTCCTGATTCCTTTTTGAAATATGGCCGATAATACTGTTTTGCTAGTGGGAGCCTGATAGAAACAATCCTGGCCACCAACATTCTTCATGGTGGCTTATTACTTCGTGGCTCACATGTAACTGTGATTGATGAGTAATGTTTCAGCAGGTGCAAGACTTGGCTACACTATCCGGGCTGGAAATGCTCTAGTACCCTGCTTCAGAGTAAATACTAATGATTCAAAATGCATTTCAAGTTATCGCTATAGGTATTGAAATTCCTATGGATATGGGCCAGAAGTACCACACCTATGATTCTTTTTTCCTGCACATTAGCCTAACAACTGAAATTGACAATAGCAGTTTGGTAAAGCTATCCAGGAATATATGTAGGTGGAAAATCTACATCCTTGGAATTCTTTATTTGTTATGACTGCTGCAGTTCATCACATTCAGTTCACAGTACAAGACACATTATTATATGATAGATGATGTAATGTCAGGATAATAATTATGAGTAACCAATCATTTATAGTTTGTCCACATGGCACCAGAAATATGTGCTTAACTTTTCCGCCTGCTGCTGGCTTGTTTTTGTTATTGTTGCTAAAGTTTCTGGGTGGGTGTGGGGAGGCTGAGATTAAAAATGGCATGTTTTAATTTACTCATACCTAAGGCTTTTATTTTTTAGGACCTGAAGCCAACAAAAATAATTTTTACCTAGTAGATATAACACTGACTTGTGCAAAACATTCTGAAGCAATACTATGAAAATGTAAAATTATGTGGTCATCTATGCAATACTGTATGAAAATGTAAAATTATATGGTCAATCTGTTGCAATAATGGGGCAGTTAAATAGTGTTAGATTGCTAGAGAAGAGTCACAGGATCCAAAAAGGCAACACATGCAAATCTGCAGTTTACTGCATACAAAAATGATGAAATATAGCAACAACATGTAATTAAGTATATGCATCAAATCCAAAGGCTATTTCACAGCAAGGACTCAGCAAAGGGCAAATGCCAGCTCCAATTGCTCTCCTTAATAAAGACCATACTAGATGTACTTTCTCTCTTGTTGGTTCCCAACCCTGAGAGCTCCCTGGGTGAAACCTGAAACTGGCCCCCATACATGGAGGACAAGGAAAAGGTAGACCACTTCAGACTGAGTGGTAGTTTTAATATGGGAACTTACATATGAGGCTTGCCTTGTCTTGGATGCTGCAAGACTAGTAGATCGCCTCACTCATCTGCCAGAATCTTAAAGTTTACATAGAGACCTTAACTGGGTCCAATCACATATACCGTCCAGATGGTCTCAACATCATATAACTCTCTCAAGGTTGGGTCCTTGAAACTAGCTCCTAGTACTATATAGTAGGCTGGATGTAGATTCCAAAGACAAGAAAGAAATGAGGAGCCTCTGATTGCTTGAGTCCAGCTCACAGAACAACTGGCAGTCATGTCCCCTCAATGACCTTCAATATCTCTTAGGTCAAAATACCTTGGAACCCAGGAGCTGAAATGATTCTCAGCTCAGATGACCTTGCTGGTCATGTAGGCAGGTTGTTTTGCTACATAACTAGCCCCAACTGCAGGCCCTGTAAGGGTCTCATGGAGACCAAGTACAAATCATCCATCTCACTGTTACCAACCAACAGTGCTGACCAGCTTCTGCAAACCTCCCCCAAACTCTTTGGAATTAATGTGGATTAAAGCAACATTATTAATTTGTACATTTCATGCCTTAATCAGGTTTCAGTCCTGTGCAGGTACATTTCTTATTTTAGTAACCATGTTTAGGCCAATTTCAGGTCTGCTGGAAGCCCTCATGGCATACCTTTTCTGAAACAAGTGTAAGAAAACTTAATTCTAGTTAGTAATGGTAAATTGGACGTGCATATTTACTTCCACTGTTTTCTGAAATACTGTTAAAATAATAGCAAGGGCAACTTTTTAAAAAGGCATTACAATTTCCAGTCAAGATAGTAGAGTAGGTAAATGCTGTGCTTACCTCCTCTCATGACCACATCAAAATTACAATTAAACTGCAGAACAGCCATCCTGAGAATCACCTGAAATAGAGCTGAACCGAAGCACACAACTAATGACATACAAAAGAAGCCACCTTGAGACAGATTGGCTGGCAGGAGACATGAAATGGGCTGGTCCCACACACATGTGACCTTTAAACATTGGGAGGGATATCTTGGCTGCTGTGAAAGTCCTCCCTCCCTACCCCAGGAGTGACAGATCCCAGCCCTACACCAGGTTCCCCAGCCCAGGGTTCCAGTGCCAGGCGGAGAAGTCTTAACTTCTGGTTGTGAAAACCAACGGAGATTGTGGCTGAGGGATAGGGAGGGCTGCTGCAGTTCCAGGCACTCCTCTTAAAGGGCCTGCACATGGACCAACAGAATCACTGGATCGGAGTGCTAGGGCAGCAGCTCAAAATGTTCCAGGGATATATGGGGAGGAATTGAGTTGTCTGGCTTCAGAGCAAGGTCTGGAGGGGCAGCTGTCTCCTGGACAGAAAGCTCGCACTAGTAATTGTTTCTTTGTTGAGCCCTAACCCCTCCTGGAACACAGAAGCAGGCATCAGCCATATCTGAGTCTTCATCAAACTGACTAATACTGTTAATTCGCCCTGCCCTGGTGATTCTGAGATCCTATGCTATCCAACTTTCAGGCACACCCACGCTGCTTCTGGTGGCTTTTGCATACAAACAGCCTGCCATGGCCCATCCTGCAGTCTTTCCTAAGATCTCTTAAAGGTTCACAAAACAAGCAGCATCTGCCTTTGGCATGTCACAACACCTGACTGAGCAACTCTAAGTGCGGCACTAGTGACAGTTAGTCGGCCTTTGTTCGTGGCTTGTCCTCAGCAGGCACCTCCAAGTGCAACACAGATGGCAGTTATCTGTGGATTGCTTTGTGGTTCATTCCATGTGGCCCTGGGTAGTGCAAAATCTGCAGCTGAACTTGGCCTGCAGCGGGTCTTTTCCCAGGAGGCCTGGGGACTGACACACCCAGTGGCCAGCTTCTGACCAAGTTGGAATATCACCCAGCCGCCAAAGGGGATGAGACATACAAAGAGTACACTGTATAGGCACCAGAGCGCTCCTAAAGTGAATACTATTCTATAGGGTTAGTCCCTGTACCATAGTTTTTCCACTATAGTCATGGCCAGTCCTCACAACCACTGAGCCCAAGGGTCAATCCCTCCCATTAATATGCAAACAGAAACCAAGGCTCAACTACAACATGAGGGCACTCAAACCCCACAAAAGGGACACACTTGCAGCACCTGGCTCAGGTGACCAGGAAGACTGAGCCACTGCCCCCACAGGACACTTACTACATAAGGCCACTCTACTAAGATTGGGAGACATAGCAGCCCTACCTAATACATAGAAACAAACACAGACAGGCAGCCAAAATTGGCAGACAAAGAAACATTTCCCAAATGTTTTCCCAAGAACAGAAAAAAGCTCCAGAAAAAGAACTAAAAAAATGGAGACAAGCAATCAACTGGTTGCAGAGTTCAAAGCACTGGTTAGAAGAATGCTCAAAAATCTCAGGGAGAACTTTAACAAAGAGATAGGAAACATAAAAATGGAGAAAGAAAGCATGAAAATAACCAATCAGAAATAAATTATACAATAACTGAAATGAAGAATACAGGAGTGGGAATCAACAATAGATTAGATAAAGCAGAGAATCAAATCAGCGATTTAGAAGATAAGATAGCAGAAAATACCTAATCAGAACAGCAAAAAGAAAAAAAAATCCAAAAAAATGAGGACAGTTTAAGGGGTCTCAGACAACATCAGACATACCAATATTCACATTGTTGTGGTATCAGATGGAGAGGACAGAGAGCGAGGAATTGAAAACCTATTTGAAGAAATAATGACTGAAAACATCCCTAACCTGATGCAGGAAATAGATACACAAGTCCAGGAAGCACAGAGAGTTCCATACAAGAGGAACCAAAAGAGGCCCAAACCAAGACACATCATAATTAAAATGCCAAGGTTAAAAAAAAAAATGGAATCTTTAAGACAGCAAGAGAGAAAAGCAGTTAGTTATCTATGAGGGAGCTCGCTTAAGACTATCAGCTGATTTCTGAACAGAAAATTTGTAGGCCTGAAGAGATTGGTAAGAAGTATGCAAAGTGATAAAAAACAAGGACCTACAACCAATATTACTCCACCCAGCAATGCTATCATTTAGAATCAAAGGACAGATAAAGAGCTTTCCAGACAAGTAAAAGGAATGTAGGACTTCTTAAGATAAAATATATATATATATATATATATATATATATATATATATATATATATATATCAGTAATAAAATAGCAACAACTACAGGTCTATCAATAATTACTTGAAATGTAAATAGATTAAATGCTCCAATCAAAAGACATAAGGTGGCTGTATAGATAAGAAAACAAGACACATACATATGCTGCCTACAAGACACTCACTTCAGATTGAAAGATACACAGAGACTGAAAGTAATGAGACAGAAAACAATATTTCATGAAAATGGAAACAAACAAGCAAAACAGCTGGAGTAGCAGTAGTCATATCAGACAAAATAGACTTCAAAACAAAGGCTGTAACAAGAGACAAACAAGGACCAAATAACCTTACTTCTGGGTATTTATTCAAAGAAAACCAAAACACTAAATACTTCAAAGGGACATGAGTGCATCCATATTTATTGCAGCATTATTTACAATAACCAAGATATGAAGGCAACCTGGGTGTCCCTAAGTGGATGAATAGATAAAGAAGAGGTTTACATATATACAATGAAATATTACGCAGCCATAAAAAAGAATGAAATTTTGCTTTCTGCAACAACATGAATGGACCTAAAGGTATTGTGTTGAATGTAGTAAGTCAGACATAGAAAGACAAATGTCATATGATTTCACTTATATGTGGACTCTAAAGAAGACAATAAACAAACAAACAAAATAGAAACAAGCACATAGATACATAGAACATTTTGATTGTTGCCAGATGGGAGGGGGATTGGGGTTGGGTTTAAAAGGGGAAGGGATTAAGTATAAATTGGTTGTTACACAATAGTCATGGCAATAGTCATAGGGAATAGCGTAGGGATTATAGTCAATAATATTGTAATAACTATGTATGGTGTCAGATGGGTACTAGGTTTATCAGTGTGATAGATGGAAGGGGTTGGGGGGACAGGGTGAGAAAAGTGAAGGGATTAAGGAATACAAATAAAATAGCCATGGGGATGTAAAGTAAAACACAGGGAATATAGTCAAGTATGCATAATGTGTATAGTGCATGGTGGGTGATATGCTAGTCAGGGAGATCACTAGTTAAATTATATAAATGTCTAACCACTGGGCTGTGCACCTGAAATTAATATAAAATAATATTGAATGTCAAAGAAAATTTAAAAATATAAAAAGGCAGGAAGACAAAAGGACAAATATCAGAAGAGGAGATAACAGTAACATCATTTTGGAAACCAAAATGTAGATGGACAACTGGTAACTAATCTAGCAGTCCTAAAAATGTTAAATCCTAATGTAACTACTTGGAAAGCCAAGACGTACATAGCTTACTTCATAGCTCTCCAAAAATCTTCAGCTGGTGCTCAGAGGTACCTCTGAAAGTAAGTGTAAAACACGGCTAATGCCAGGAGAAATTGGTCCGAGTTCTGTTTAAGAATAAATTAAATCCTCGGATCTCCAGCTGACCACTTTCTGCCTGCCAAAGTGTTATACAGATTCGGAGTTTCATCACCTGGAAGTCAGTTTTAGATTGTATTTGAGGCACGGACCTATGATGCCTTTCTCAAGCTCGGATTGCTAGTTAGTTACTGAGGCTTCAGGAGAACTGGGCTCTGAATTTTCTTCTATGCATATTGAAATGAAACCACTTGAGAATCCAGAATGATTCTGCAAGGGAATGATTTGGAACTATAGGTATAGCCTGTCCATAACAGGATATGCAGTTTAAGATTTGTAGCTGGACCACGTCACGAGAAATAATTGGTTGGTGCAATGCACTAGATGTGACTTAAATAGTAAGGAGGAAAATTATTTAAGTTATTGTAATATTTCTGGGAGGAAGTAAATTATGGTGAAGTTACTGGGAATGGAAGGATAAGGACATGTTTAAAAGGCTTAAAAGCAGCCTCTCAGACTTGTGTTTGGTGGCACTGAGAAACCTTCCTATTTAGGTTTAAGGAGCTTCAAAAAAAAAAAAATCTTTGTAGTGCGAGAGCACTGCACTTTTTGTCTCATCATTTTCTTAATGTTCATGTAATAGCTTACTAAAACTTTTATTTGGGTGCTTATTTTTATTTTATTACTTATGTCAATTAGCATCATTATTATAATTGAATACAACTTAGCACATGACCCTATTTATATTGGATAATAAATATAGTACAATGCAATACAACAAGTATTTTAGCTACTTATGTGATTAGTCTACTAGTGACCCTCAAAATGTCTTTTACACTATGCACAAAAGAATTTAATAATAGTATGGATCATTTGATATTTGACTGCCTTTAAGATTAGTATGGATGGACAGCTAACCATCTGGTATCTCCTCCTAATCTTCCTCAAAGAGGAATAATAAGTTGGAAAGTAAAGGGCCTCTATTCACTTTTAAATAGTCCCTCCAAGGTGATTTAACCATGCCGTTTAATTCACTATGTTAAAAACAGCTGACGAAGCATGAAGCTATCATTTCGGAAGTTAGTTTTAAAGGAGGTCATGAGCCAAATATCATATGATCTTGCTTATATGTGGAATCTAAAGAGCAGAATCAACGAGCAAACAAAACAGAAACAGACTCATAGATACAGAGAAAAAAACTGATGGTTGCTAGATGGGAGAGGGCTTGGGGGATGGGGGAAAGCGAAGGGATTAGGAAGTACAAATTGGTAGTCACAGGGATGTGAAATACAGTCTGGGAAATATAATAAATAATGTTTTAAAGACTATGTATGGTGTCAGATGGGTACTGGACTTATTGGGGGGGATCACTTCATAGATTGTATAAATGCCTTACCACTGCGCTATACATCTGAAACTAATATAAAATAATATTGAATGTCAATTACAATTTTATATATATATTTTTTCCACGCTATGTAAAGTACAGCAATGACATTGTAATAGCTATATACGATGTCAGAGGGGTAGTAGACTTGGGAGGGTTGCCACTTTGTGAGGGGTGTAAATATCTAATCATAAAAAAATAATGAAGAAGGTCATGAGCTGCTTCATTCAGGTTTACAATTCCCTTTGAAACTAGCTTTGAACCAAAGATGTTTTGGGTTGGGCTAATAATGAAACATATTCTCTACTGTTATTTGGATATTTACTGAAGGAAAAGGAGGTGAAATGGGCAATAAAATGTTTTCAGTCCTTACATGAAAGATAATAGCATAACTTCTCTTCCTTAAGGAAAAGGATAGTATTTTAGGGTGCCATTATTTATGAGGAATTTAAATTTTATTTACAAAACCGATGAAATATGACGAGTAAGGTGAATGCAGAGACATTTTAACATTTGAGAATATTTGAACATAATCAAAAGTTTATTTGTACTGAC
>NC_138052.1:44742558-44781300 GCF_964194185.1 Rhinolophus hipposideros
TATGTAATTAATTCTTTCAGACTACTGAAATAGTCTTGAGTATTCATTTGCTAACTGTCATCCTAACAATTTAAAAAATAACAAAGGATGCACCTCCTTTGGTTTCAATTGTCCTTTCTTGGAGAAATTTGTTATTAGAGACAATGTTGTTAGTTGCATAATTGCTGCATAGGATATCTTTATTTAAGTTCTGAACCTTAGGTAAAACTAATATTCCTTTATAGTCAATGACTTTTTAGTACTATGTAAAAAGCATGAAAATTAGTCTGTTAAAAAAGCAATAATTCATATGGATTTGTTTTCTCAAGTTACTACTAATAAAAAATAACCAATGTTGTCACTCTCACTGGACCAATTCTCTGGTTCCCAGAAAACAATTAGAGGGGGCTTTTCATGTTTATAGTACTACCTTCCTTTTACTGTCACATGGGAAAACCTCTGAAACCCTATCAGGCAATTGGTCTAGCAACTCTTGCTGCATTCTTCTGTATGAATAAGGGAAACACTGAATGTTATGGACTGAAAAGGTGATAAAATTTCAAACTTCAAAGATACTTTTGAAAGAAGTGACATAATTTTTTATTTTAAGAAAACTTAATAAAGGCAAAATGGTTACATACAGAAGACAGAATCTATTGTTTCTTAGAACATATGTAAAAGTCTACAGGAATCATCAAAAGTGTTAAGCTAGAGAAAATAGACTTTTAGTGATGTTAGTGTTTGGTCTTGGCACACATAGCTTGGCATATAGTTGATATACTGTCAAAGTTTATGGAGGGAATATAAATATGCAAAATTAAATCATCCCATTCACCCATGTCTCTATAGTTCTGTAGCCAATTCTATTTCTCTATAAGAGTAGGTTTTCTAAAGATAATCTAAATAAATTAGAGAGATATACTAAATTTATAAGCAGAAATATTCAATATTAAAAAATATCATTTATGTCCTCTTTCACCATTACTTTTCAGCATTTTACTGGAAGTTCTACTTAATGCAATAAGACAAGAATAGGAAATAAAATATATTCAGATTGGGAAAGAAGAAATAAAACTATCTTTCTTCACAAATGACAATGGTTATCTATGTAAAAAAATCTAAAAGAGTCAACCAAAAAACTTGAACTAATAAGCAACTATAGCAAGGATGCAAGATACAAAAGTAATATACAAAAGTCTATTGCTTTCCTATATACTAGCAATGAAAAAGTGGAATTTGAAATTAAAAACACAATATAATTTATATTAGTATCCTCAAATGTAAAATACTTAGGTATAAGCTAAAAAATGCACAATATCTACATGAGGAAAACTATAAAACTCTGATGAAATAAATCAAAGAATTACTAAATAAATAGAGCAATTTCATATTCGTGGATAGGAAGACTCAGTATTATGATGATATCAGTATCTTTTTGGATACAACACAAATGTCATGATTCATGAAAAAAACATAATTGATGAGGTAGACTTTATTAAAATTAAAAATATCTGCTCTAAGGAAGACAATGTTGAGAGAATGAGAAGACATGCCACAGACTGGAAGAAAATATTTGCAAGACACAGCTGATGAAGGACAGCTATCCGAGATATACAAAAAAAATAAATAAATAAAAAAATTAAAAATCCCTCTTCCCCAAACTGTATTTGACATATGCAATACAGTTTGGAGAATATAGTATATAATATATAATATGTAATATATAATATATAAGTATGTATATGTTATATATATATAAAACCTTTTGTAGCACATATATATTTATATATAGTAGCATATATATCTACATATATATTGTAGATCTACATGTAGATATGCAAATCTACATATATATGTAGATATGTAGCATATATCTTGTAGCATATATATTTATATATATATGTATTTATATATATATAACCTCTTATAGCTTAACAATAAGAAAACAAAACAACCTGATTAAATAATGGGCCAAATAGACATCTCACCAAAGATATACAGATTGCAAATAAGCCTGTGAAAATATGCTCCACACTGTATGTCATGAGGGCAATGTAAATTAAACAACAATGAAATAGGTACCACTACATATGTATTACAATGGTCAAAATCAAGATCACTGACAACACTAAATTCTGGTAAGAATGTGGAGCAGTAGGAACTCTCATTCGTTACTGGGGGGAATTCAAGTTGGTGAACGACTTTGGAAGAGTTTGGTGGGTACTCATGAAACGAAAAATACCCTTACCATATGATCCAGCAATCATGCTCCTTGGTATTTAGCCAAAGGAGATGAAAACTTATGTCCACACAAAGAACTGCATGTGGATGTTTATAGCAGCTTTATTCATAATTGCCAAAACTTGGAAGCAAACCAAGATGTCTTTCAGTAAATGAATGGGTAAACTGTGGTACATTCAAGACAGTGGAATATTATTCAGCACTACAAAGAAATGAGCTATCAAACCATGAAAATACATGGAAGAACCTTAAATGCATATTACTACCATGTTTCCCCAAAACTAAGACCAGGTCTTACATAAATTTTTGCTACAAAAGATGCATTAGGGCTTATGTTCAGGGGATGTCATCCTGAAAAAAATCATGCTAGGGCTTATTTTCCAGTTAGGTCTTATTTTCAGGGAATAAGTGGAAGAAGCCAGTTTAAAAAGGCTACCTACTATGTGATTCCTACTTTATGATAGCCTTGAAAAGGCAAAACCATGGAGACAGTAAAAAGTTCAGTGGTTTCCAAGGTTTAGGTGGTGGGAGGGATGAATAGGCAGAACACGGAAGATTTTTAGAAGAGTGAATATATCCAGTATGATATTATAATAATAGATATATGTCATTATATGTTTGTCCAAATTCATAAAATGTACAACACCAAGAGTGAACTGTAACTAAGGTAAACTCTGGACTCTGGGTTAATATGTTGTATCAGTGCTGGTTCATTAACTGTAACAAATGCACCACTCCGGTCAGTGATGTTGGTAATGGGGGAGGCTGTGCAAGAGTCAGGGCAGGGCATGTGGGGAAATCCCTGTACCATCCCCTCAAATGTGCTGTGAACCTAAAACTATTCTAAAATATTAGTCTTAATTAAAATAAAATAAAATAAATCAGGGGGTGGCCAGATGGCTTAGTTGGTTAGAGCACGGGCTCTCAACAACAAGGTTGCCTGTTCAATTCCCACATGGGATGGTGGGCTGCGCCCCCTGCAACTGAAGATTGAAAACAGCAACTGGACTTGGAGCTGAGCTGGGCCCTCCACAACTACATTGAAGGACAACGACTTGGAGTCGAGGGGCCCTGGAGAAACACACTCTTCCCCAGTATTCCCCAATTAAAAAAAAAAAAAATCAGTTGTCTTAAAATTAATCTATAAATTCAGTAAAATAGAATTAAAAATCACAGTGGGTTTTGCATGAATGTTTGTATGTTTAGCAGATAGTGTGTACCTTTACATTTCCAAGCTTTCCATACAGTTAGTTTGGCCAGGTGATTAGCACTAGCCAATAGAACATGAGAGGAAATGATATCCATCAAGGCGACTTTGAAGCCCACTGACATGTCCATGAGGCCACAAATGAAGTATCCTAGATCCCTACTTTACCACTGAGAGGTGAGCCACTATTTTTTTGTTTTTTTTTAAGCCACTGAAATTGTATGAGGATTTTTTGCTTATAGAGCGTAGCCTCACCAATTTTGATTAATAAAACTAATACCAAAAATTTATAAAAACTAGCAAAATGCTAAGAATAGGCAGCTAATTTTGAAGACAAATAAATATAAGGTGAGAGACTGAATAGAAGAATGGAATTAAATTGACATTCAAAACAACACATGTATACTTGACAATTTAGTATATGATGTAGGTAGCATTGTGAATCAGTGAAAGAATACTGAGTCCATTGGCTGTACATATGAAAAATAAAATTGGATATTTACCTCATACCTTATTCAGATATTGATTAAAGATGGATTAAAAACCCAAAATAGGATTAAAAACTCATAAAGCAAGCATATGACATTTAGAAGAAAATTTAGAGAAGGAATTTTGTTCTTAAAAAATATATGTGTGTTTTAAAATATATATAAGCCATAAAGAAAAGAAGTGATAAAGATGAATACATTAAAAGACACAATGAACAAAAAGAAAAAGAAAAACTACAGACTGAGCAAAGGTTCTGCAATACATATAATAAAAAAAGCACCAATATGTATTTGGCACATATAAAAATTCCTTCAATAAATAAGAAAATATAAATTGAAAAAAATCAAAATAAGGTAACAGTTTATATAATTAGATTGACAAAATTATAAAGGCTAAATAATCTCAGTATTAGTAAGGATGTAGATGAACAGAAATTCCCATAAATGTGGATGGCATTTAAATAATTATTGTCACCTTGGAGAGCAATTGGCTTAGTTTGAAGGTGTACGTAACCTTTGACCAAGCAATTCTCCTTCTAGTTATATACTCTAGAGTAATTGTTATACATGTGAAAGGAGAAACTGCATAAGGATATTCATAACAGCATTGATTGCAATTGCAAAAAGACAGAAAACATTCAAATACTTTGCAAGTGTATCACAGAAATTGCATGGATCAACACATTAAATTTCAAAATAAGAATGTTGAAATTTTAAAAAGTAAGTTACACAATGTAACACAATATATGATGCCATTTACATAAACTATAGAGACATACAAAAATTACTAAGTAATAAATTAAGAATTTGAATGCCTGTGTGTAGAGGATTGGGGAAGTGTGAATGTGGATTGGGTGGGTGTAAAATACAGGGCATGGCGATGTTATAAGAATAATAAATATTCTATTCAAGATAATAATTGGGAGGGAATTATATGCAGGAAATTTCTATTGCACTTGAAGTGGTTTATTGATTAATTTTGGAAGTGGGTTGATTTTCAAATATTTATTTCTTAAGCTGTGTGGGAGATACACTGACTTTTGATGCATCATTCTCTATATGTCTCGCTAGTCTTAAAATACTTTATAAGCAAATGAGGGTTTCAATTGAGTAATGGAAATTCAAAACAAAGGGAGCCTTCCATTTCCCTTTGTTGGATGAAATATTTTATAGTAGGCTAAGCATCTCACTAAAAACAAATAGAGAAACCAATTCATTACAAAAATTATATATTTGAATGCATTAAAGAGCAATGGAAGCAATGAGAACTACAATTAGTAAAATTCCAGGCTGGGAGGACATTTTAGATGTGAGTTCAGGATGTGCAGTGTTACCTGGGGGGCAATTCCTGAATCTGCCCACAAGCTACAAATTGCAATTAATTATGGGCTATGCTCAGACAGAAGGTCACTTCTAGAAGCAAAGAATCTAGCAGAACTTTTTACAACCTCATAGGGTTGTAGTAACAAAAATGGAACTTGAGGAGTCTCAAATGCATATTTAGTTTCCAACTCTGAATTCTGAAGCTACATAAGCTTTGAGCAAAAACTTTGTAAAACCAGAGTGAGCTCCTTCCATTCATGTGTGTTTGGGGAATGGAGTGGAGGCAAGGAGAGGTGCATGAGAACAAGAGGTGGGAGGTAAAAGTACTTGAGGGAGTGACACATTGACTTTGATGGTCTTCTCAAGCCCTTTTATCCCTATGGTCACTTAAAAATCCTGACATAATGAAAGGCTGATAATCCAGGTGTCACCCTAGAGGGACAGAAAAAAACAAAGAAAAACACAAAAACAAAAAACACAGAGCTTTGGCAATGAACAGGAGGGCGTTACAAAATCAGGGACTTAAGGGACCTCAAAAGAATGTGTAGTCTACCCCTAAGACATTTGTCAAAATCTGATGCTGTGCAAAGAAAGAGCTAAAAAGTAGGATATAAACGTCTTTTTAAAAGGTGAAATTTTGCAGTTTTCCAGTGCTGCGGAGACAGATTCACAAGGATTTCCAAGGAGAGTCATAATGGGCTATCCTGTCCGAAGAAAGGGAACCAGATGTAGCCTGAATTTTACCAAACTAAAATTTCACTTTGACATAACTCTCCTTGACTACATTAAGGTTCTCAGCACCACCTCACACCTACCCACTCTAACTTCTCTAGTTGAAAGCATCATCATGAGAAGCCTGTAGCATTGTTTTGTTTGTTTGTTTGTTTTTTGTTTTAAATAAGCAATGTCTAGCATGCAAACAAAAATTACTGGGCATGGAAAGAAAAGATAGAACCATGAAATTGTTTATGAAAAGCAACAGATAAGAGATGATTTATTTATTTGTGTTGGCAGGTACTCACTTGAAAATAACTGTGTTTAATATGTTTAAGATAATAGAGAAAAATAGGGACAAGATGAAAAAATGGAAAACTGTAACTCAAAATCGAACAGAAACTCTACAACTGAAAATTGAGGTTAAGATTCAAAGGATGAATTTAACAACAAGCAACAGAAGATGGGAACATAGAACTTAAGATAGGATATTAGAAAATGTCCAAACTGAATAACAGGTAAATAACATGGATAAACAGGAGAAACAATTCTGGAAGAAGAAGACAAAAGACCCCCCTCCCTAAAATGATTCAAATGAATCATAGTGTTTTTGTTTGTTTGTTTTGTTGTTGTTGTTGAGTGGCTTATTCCAGGGCTTCACTGAGATGTGAGGGTGTTCTGATCAGACTAATGATTTGAAGTCTGATGCACTCCAAATATTTGTTTACCATTTACTTAGAATAGAGGCTGATATCAGAAAAAAGGCAAAAATGAGGATTACTGCTCAGCCTTTTTTCTCTTGTGAATAATTCACATTCAGCTCTGGTTCCAAATACACATTCTTCACTCAACTCTATAAATGTTTCTCATCAGACTAACTTTCCTTAGAAGGATAATCAGAAGACCCTGCTGTTACTTGAGTATGACTCTTATAACCTCACAGTTTATCCAAGGAGTTTATGAAAATATTCATTCCAATCACATGGAGTATTCTTTCAGAGAGTAGTTCTAGAAAATTAGAATTTTCTTCACCTTATTAAGATTTCTAGCAAATTTGGATGTTGTTTAAACAAATTGATGGATGTTGTTTGCTTGGCGGGATCATCACCTCTCAGTGCAGTTTTTCTTGAACTCAGTTATCAAGCCACATAAAAATTATATTGAGCCTTATCAGAAATAACTAAAATAATCAAAGTCAGCAAGTCTTTGAAAGCATCTGAAAGATATTGCTTTAAGCAATAGAATTGTAAGCCTTTTAAAATCTAGAGTTCCAAGGAGAATTAAAGTGCATAACATGAAATAAATATTAACAACAACAAAAAAAAGACATCTTGAAAATGTCTGAGAAGAGACAAAAGATCTTGGGATCAATATTTCCTAATATGAGGTGGAGTTTATCAACAGGGAATAAGAAACGACTTGTAAAATACTGCTGGAAATGAGTCTGTCACATTTTCTGGTTATTTAGTTCTCTTTTTATTTTTCTCCCCGCATGCCTTTTTTGAGTTTCCTATCCCTTGAAATACAATTCCAATTCTGGCATACATAGCCTGGTATGTATACTGAACATACAGAGTTTGACTGGTCATAGAACACCTCTTTCTGTGGCTGTTGTCACAGTGTTTAACACCTGCTTTTATTGCTTTCTTTTTAATTATCTCAACAATTATGCTGCTGGGCTCCTAAGAACGTGCTCAAAGGAGGAAAAAAATAACAACAACAAAAAAAAGAGCTCTTAAAGTTGTCCAAACTTGTCATCCCATGGGGGCATTCAGGATTTATTCATTTTTCTTTCTTCAGAGAAGTTTCTACCCTTCCCACTGTAATGAGTGGGTATTATAAATTGGGAAATCCTGTAATGGTAAGAAGTAGCTTTATTTTCATGCTAAGTGTGAATCAAGTTGAGTGCAAAATGAAATCAGTATCAAAGGAAGGAGCAAAACAGCAAATTTGTTTTATGACATTAAACTAGTTTTGGTCTAATATACCCATGTTTTTGCAAATATGATATGAATGATTTCCTCTGTCGAAACTCAAATTTTGGGAGGATTTTTATTCCAAAGCTGTAAAGAGATGAAATTAATTTTAAATAAAATAATTCATCAGTTTGAATATCTTTTTCTAAATTTGGCAAGCTGGGGGAAAAAGAAAAGAACCTTGTCCACTTACTCCCCAAACAAATTCACCTTCACTTCCAAAAGTGAAGAATAAGGGACAGGAAAAGCAGCATATTTGATAAACTATTTAATAGTATTTAAATTCATTTGACATTCTGTTGTGCTGATATTTTGATCATGTGCCTTATAATCAACACTTTTTCTCCTCATACTAATCAAATACTCTGAAATTAAATTAAACTTGAGGCTTTGGTTAGATGAACGCAGTGACAAATTACAAACTCTCCTTGGGGATATAAATCTATCAAGGTTTAGAGCAACATGCTAAGTAGAAAAAGAAAAGAGAAATATATTTGATCCTCATGGATATTACGCCAAATCTAAGAAGTGGGCCCTGATATGAAGTGAAAGAAGACTTCTGGGTCAAGGCAAGTGCTTAACATGCTATCTATGTTGGATGGATTTATTTCCTTTTAAGTAGAATCAAATCTTACTGGATTAACCATGATTTTTATAGTGGAAACTCAATAGGAGATGTAGAAATACTATCAAAGTTGATTAAAAAGAATGCATAATTGATTACACCTGAAACTAATATAATATTGCATGTCAACTGTAATTGAAAAATTAAAAAAATGTTTTGAAATAATGCATGAGAAGTTTAAGATTCATTAATTAATTTAGAGAATTACCTCAAAACTTATATTTGAATGATAAGTATGGGTAGAAAAGGAATAAAAACCTCAATTTTTACTTAAGAGGGACCTGAAAAGAATATGCTATAAACTGAAGTTTAACTTCAGTGAAATATTTACATCTACTTCAAAAATAAGGTTGTCAATTTTAATAGGAAAGTAGTAATTTAACATAATTAAAAAAATAACAAAATTCCCATTGCCTTAGGACTTAACCAAAAGACCTTTCCTGAAACACTGAGATAGTTTCAAATCAACCTTCAAAGTTACCTAAAATAAAGTTCTAAATCACTAACCTCTATTGGGAGAAAATATGTTATAGACATAAGTATTGTTAAATATGAATTTTTTGCAGCAAAATATTGGTTGGGGGATAGTTTTAATATTTCAACCACAACCAGGAAGGAGTAAGGCATTATGTCAAAGTCCTTTGGGAATCTCCAGTTATAATTTAAATAATGTAGCCATCCTGATTATGATTTGTCTTACGCACTATTCTGTTCAGGCTTCTATAAACAAAAATACCATAGACAGAATGGCTTATAAACAAAAGAAATTTATTTTTATCTTTGGAGTTTTATGAGAATCTGTTTTTATTATTTTTAAGTTTTTCAAGTATAGTTGTCAGTCAATATTTTATATTAGTTTCAGTGGTACAGTGTAATGGTTAGACATTTATATAATTTATGAAGTGATCCCCTGATAAGTCTAGTACTCACCTGGCACTATACATAATTATTACAATATTATTGACTATATTCCCTATACAGTACTTTACAACCCCATGACTATTTTGTAGCACCAATTTGTACTTTTTACTTACCTTCACGTTTTTCACCCAGACCCTTAACCTCCCCCCTGCCATCTAGTAAACATCAGTTTGTTCTCTATCTATGAGTCCGTTTCTGTTTTTCTTCTTTATTTTGATCTTCAGATTCCACGTATAAGTGAGATCATATAGTATTTGTCTCTCTGACATATTTCACTTAACATAATACTCCCTAGGTTCATCCAATGTGTCACCAATAAATAGTGAGATTTCATTTTTTATGAGTAATATTCCATTGTGTGTATGTACCACATCTTCTTTATCCAATAGTCTATTGATGGGCATTTCGGCTGGTTCCATAGCTTGGCTACTGTAAATAACACTGCAGTGAACATAGGGATGTATATATCTTTTCGACTTGGTTAAACAGAAATTTATTTCTCACATTTCTGGAGGCTGGGAATTCCAAGATCAAAGTGTTGACAGATTCAGTGTCTGGTGAGGGTCTTCTTCCTCATTTACAGAGAGCTGTCCTCTAACTGTGTCCTCACAAGGTGCTAGGGAGCTCTCTGGGGTCTCATGAGGGATTCTTTTCCATTCATGAAGGACCCACCCTCATAATCAACTCCCAAAGGCCTCACCTCCAAATGCCATCACTAATAGCTGTAGAAGCCTAGAGATGAAAAGGATGAGCCTGACTGAATGAAACTACATGAAGCTCTTTTACCTTAATGACCAGTAGGAATCCCTAAAGCAGATTCAGTTCTGCAAGAAATGCCCTTTGCTGTGGGTGCTTCTGACCAGGTCATTTCTCTGATTATCAGATCATCTTCCCAACTGGTTTCTGGAATCGTATTAGACGTTCTGGATTAGCAGGTTTTGTTGTGTTTTGTTTTGTTGTTTAACACAGGAAAATTAAACTTCACTTGTACTATATCACTCTTCAAACTGTGTGACTGGGGATTCACAAAAACTAATTATACTTGAAGTTGGCTTGCCATTTTCCAACATCAGTATCAGTGCCAGTAGAGTTCTTATAAAAGTATGGATACAATGGATTCCTGCAGAATCTGTAATTCCATCTTGTCTTTGCTTTGGTATCCATGGGCTTTCTGCTCTTTCTTAAAGTTGTCACTTGTGTCTGTTATCAGTTAAAAAAATAAAATAGAAAACAATCCACTTTTATTTTTTCCCTGGAAGAGCTGCATTAGTATCTGGAAAAGCCAAATGTATCCTTATCTCCAGAAATCAGCTTTACCTTTAGAGACACTAGTGTGGTGTTTAGGCTTGTAAAAAGAAGTGACAATAGTTTTGTAGATTGGCTGACCTGGATAATCATCTCATCCCCAGTACTTACTTTACTGTGTTGTGTTGGGTATTTCCTATTCTTAATTTCTTCCTCTGTAAAATAGTATTAGTCACTCCCGAATTACAGAGCTGCTGTGATGATTGAAGATAGTTTGGGCAAAAGAAAATTTTACATAGCACCTGGCATGTAATATATATATTCAGAAAATCTTAACTCTTGTGAAATTGTTATTAGACACAGTAATAATTTTTAAGACAAAAAACTCAGTACATTTAATACAAGTTTTAAGTCATGTTGGCATACATACATATATTTACCCAGTTCCCCCCCCCAGGTGCCTTTTCAATAATTTTACTTTGTTTCTTCTATATTATGTGACACATGAGATTGCATTGAGGCAATGTTTTGGCAATAAATTCATTTCTTTATATTCTTAATGGGCACTATTACCTTTAATTTTATAGAATATCTTCATGCATAGATAGAGCTCAACAAGATGTGTTTTATTGATGAAGATCTCAGGGATTAAGATTTGCCAAAAAATTGAAGCAATTGATAGGACTTGGCATGCTGAACCATGTTAATTGACCCAAACCCAAACTTCTTAGTCTGTTGTTGAAAGCCTTCTATGAACTGTTTCCTTCTGCCCCAAACTTATCTTCTAATTTACTTCTTCTTATGTGGGCTGAACTTCAGTTTCTGGCATCATAAATTATTTTTTATTCACTCAGCATATAAAGTATTTCCTTCCATCCCACTCAATATGTTTACATTTCCTTCATTTTCAAGGTCACCTATTCCAGGAAACCTTTCCAGATTCCCTTAGTAAAAGCAATTACTCTACTTCTGACTCCCATTGTTATTTTTCAATAGAGGTTTTGTAGTATCTATGTTTCTGCTTTGCAATATAATAATATTCCCCATGTCTCATCTTCCCTATTATATTAACAGCTCCTTGAAAGTGGGATCTATGCTTGGTTAATCTTTGTGTCCCTGCAGTAGTGAGCAAAGGGCCTTACACCTAGTAGGCACACCATATTTATTTGTTGAACTGGTCATAATTTAAAAATTTCAGTTCAGGATTGAACTGAAATAGCTGTTGAAATACACTAAATGACAAGTGATGAGATGGATAACTCAGTATTCTACAAAGACACAGCCTGTAACTTCTTCTTATGTGAATGTTTAATGGAGCATACTATACCCATATCTGTAACAGTTTATCTTTAAAACTAACTCTTTTCATTTTCCTCTATTAATAATATTGAAGAACTGAAGTATACAATTAAACCTTAATTCCAATCAATGTATTCCATAAACGGAATACAAAAAAGAACTCCATTTATAAAATGCTTTTTATAAAATGTCTAATATCAATGCAAAGAACTGTAAATGTATCTTCATACTAGTAATTGCCAGTAAGGACTAATCAGCATTTTCACATGGATAGCCAAACATTATTATTTCCAGTGTTTTAAACCTTAAGTAGACCATGGTAGTTAAAAAAGATGTTAAATGCCTGTCAAAGTGACCAGAATCATAACACTAATTCGACCACTAATTTCCAGTGGGGTTTTTGGTAGATTTCCTAAATCTCTTTAAATTACAGTTTATTTTTCATTTTAAAATGAGGATAATAGCACATGCCCTGCCAATCCTGTGGGTCGTTGAGAAGATCAACTATGATTACATAACCAAAGGAACTTTAATCTTTGAATTACTTATAAAATATAAATATTATAATTGATTATAATACTTGTTTACAGATTTTTAAAAAGTTGTATCAGTGTGGGAAGAGTTCAACCTCCCTTTGTTACCGAGAAGAACCTTGTGCTGGTTAAAGAAAATACTGGCAGGCTCATAAATTGCAATGAATGCATAAAGCTCTGAGCACAGATAGTACATCCGGGGGTGCCAAAAAACATATACACATGACTTGTATTCATCTTTTGTAATAGGTATATATTGAGTATTGTCTTTCTTAAAATGTGTATACATTTTTTTGGCACCCTATGTATACCCTTGTTCCCTCCGTATTCAGCATGTGCGAACTGTTCTTGGAATTCGCTAGCTATGTGCTCCTCTGGCCCTCGGGTATGCCCCCAGTTTTCCGTATTTCAGACCCGCCAGGGCAAGTGTCAAGGTGCTTCTACTGCAGTATGAAGCAGGATGTGTGCAGTTCCACTGCCCACCTCCGCTGCAGAGTGGATCCGCCAGTCATGGCAGACCCATGCATTGCAAGTGACTGGATGTTGTACTCTCTCGGTCTTCTTGCTATAAATAAACACTGTACCACTGGAGCCAGGTGGTATGTGTGTTTTGTGTTCTCAGTGACCTTGATGCATGCACTGATCTCTTCCCCGAGTGGTATTTACCTGCCTTTCAACCTTGGCCATACTCATGTTATATTCTATACTGGGGTACAGTCCGACCACTTAGTGAACCAATATCATTTTAAGTTTTATTGTTGTACTGGAGGTGTGTTATAATTTCTCCATGTTTTTGCAAATAAAGGTGCTATTCATGTAGTTTCTTTTATAGCAAAACAAGATATGTCTCACGACCATAACAATCATCCTTTGTAATTTTGCATTAATTCCTATTTATGGAATGAAAAGTAAAAAGCAATTCTGCTTTGGAAAGCACACTTACTTTGTGAAAAGGGATTTGGTCTGGCAAATCAAATAAAGTATACAAGTATGTGTGGAGGAATGGTCAACAAGGAAGGTTTGTTTCGAGTTCAGGAATATTTTTATATTTCTGAAGTTTGTATATATAATGAGCAACATACTGGTAACAGAAAATAAGATGGAGGTCAAGGGGACTGAAAAGTTTGAGGAATATGAAATGATCCACTTTTCTTTCTCCTTTACTTTCCATGCCTCCCTCCATTGTTTTAAAGTATTATCTGTGTTCACTAACATGGGTACAAAGACATACACAACCACCACTCTACTTGATTTTCATTTTTGACACAGCTAATAAACTGATGTGGTTATGGATTAATAGCATTGACTAGAAGTGACTGGCAGAATCTCCCAATTCTGTGAAATGAGGAAGTTCTTTTTGTATTAAGTCCATTGCTATTTGCTTCTCTATATTATCAATTTATTAAGCAATATGTGAGTAGTTTGCTTCTCTAGTATAAACACGTCTATAGAGTTTGTTTTTGTAAGTAGATCAGGAGTATGTGAGATAGTTCAGGAAATGTAGAAACTGTACTGAAAGGAGGAAGGACTAATGGAATAATAAACATTAGTGGCCATACTCGTAACCTGTTATAGAAAATCCAAAAAAAGGTTTGAAAGTGATGGATTACCCAACAGTCTCAAAAGGACAACTATTGAGGAGACATCTCCCATCCTCTGGGAGGATGAATCTTATGACAGTAATTATAATATTCTGATAATGACACATAATACTGTAAATTGTAAATTCAGTGTGATTTTGGGTGCCAAGGGATTATTGATAATGGAGATTTAAAAAGAAGCCGTCTGGGGAAAAGTTAAGGGTGAGGACGCAGGAGTAACAAAGATTATATCTCTGTATTTTAAGTATGTAAGGTTTTTACTGGTTTATCATTTTTTTTAATTAAATTTATTGGGGTGACAATTGTTAGTAAATTTACATAGATTTCAGCTGTACAATTCTGTATTACATCGTCTATAAATCCCATTGCGTGTTCACCACCCAGAGTCAGTTCTCCTTCCATCCCCATATATTTGACCCCCCTTACCCTCATCTCCCTCCCCCCACCCCCTTACCCTCTGGTAACCACTAAATTATTGTCTGTGTCTATGAGTTTTTGTTTCTCATTTGTTTGTCTTGTTCTTTTTGGTTTATATAACACATATCAGTGAAATCATAGGATAACCCTCATACACTGTTGGTGGGAATGCAGACTGGTGCAGCCGCTATGGAAGGCAGTGTGGAGGTTCCTCAAGAAATTACGAATAGAATTACCATATGACCCAGCAATCCCTCTCCTGGGTATCTACCCAAAAAATGTGAAAGCATTTCTCTATAGAGACACGTGTGCTCCAATGTTCATTGCAGCTTTGTTTACGGTGGCCAAGACATGGAAACAACCAAAATGTCCTTCGATAGATGAATGGATAAAGAAGTTGTGGTACATATACACAATGGAATACTATTCGGTGTTAAGGAAAGATGATATAGGAACATTTGTGACAACATGGATGGATCTTGAGAGTATAATGCTAAGTGAAATAAGTCAGACAGAAAAAGTGGTTTATCATTCTTGATCAAACTGCGAGAATAAATGAGTTACCTTCAGAGGCTAAGGTTTCACTCAAATGGTATTAAGGTAAAAGTAGTTCTGCCTCCTTTATTTTCTCCCTCAGTTGGGAAAGAAAAAACTCATAATGGTATATGAAATGAGTGGGAAACAGTGATTTTTCTAGAATTTTATTTGGGGTGAGTGATTTGAGGTCTTGACATGGTATATTTTAGGTGCAAGATTATTGGCCAGGGTTCCACGGGTAGACTCAATAATTTGTTCAGTAGTGTCCATTAAAACTCAAGCCATTCTGAAAGTTAGGTGACCTGTGACTTACTCTTTTACAGTTTTCTCAAATATTGCTTGAAGTTGAAATCCAGTGGCAATTCCTGCAGTGGTTACTTTATTTCAGGTAGACAAATGGCTGTTTTGTGTTGTTCAGCTATTTTTATATAAGTATTGCTCAAATGTTGCTAGGTCGGGTATTTTCTAAAGTCTTGGGGTATCTTATCCATTCATTGTACATATATACCTCGACTAAGAGGGCAAATTCAAGTATCATAAATGGTAATATTTTTATTACTGTAGCATGTATCATTGTAAAATCGAATACATCAGATAAATAATTAATAAGATAAATATATATTAAATTCTGAAATTATTTTGAAATGTATCAATTTTGGAGATTTGCATGGGTTTTGTGTTTCACTGTATTGTACCTGGCTGAGTTGCTTGGAATACCTAATATATGCTAATAAGTTCTGTGTTTGTTGTTTATTTGCTATTCCCTAGAGTTTAGGGGAAATAATTGAGTATTGAAGTTTTGAATGATAGAATGCCAAGCCTACTTTTGTTTCTTGTAATAACAAAGGATGATATAGTCATAAATATAGTTCATCAATGATAATAGTGAAATCTTACAGAGCTAGTTCCATTTATAAAAGCATGAAATGTTGATACCGATACAGTTTTCTAGTATTTTTCTTGTTCTGACAGACACTACTAGCATTCTGGCACCCGGTTTCAGGATGCAGTAAGTCATGAGGAAGCTTCTACCACCTGTGTGTCATCTTCTTTGTCTGATAGGCACGTTCCATAACAATGCCCTGCCCAAGTTGCATAATAGCTCTTAGTTTTATATACATCTTTTTCTGACTTATCAAGCCACAGTACGAACCTGTCTTTAAAATAGCTAAAACCTCTTCAGGTTATTTCCAACTTTCCTTATATACTCTTTCTTATAGTGTAGTTGTTTCTTTCTTTGTTAATTTTTTTTGTGTGTGTCTGTCCTTTTCTTACTACTTTCTTTGCCCTTGTTCTGGCTAATGACCTTATAACTTAGTACTCAGTTTTCAGGAGCCCATTAATAGGCCTGTGTGCTTCAACGTATCACAGTATTTCATGCAAGTTATTCCCTGCTTCACAATCCTTCAGTTGTCTCCCATCGCCTGGGCCACATTAACTGTCTGCCTGTGCGGTCTAAATTTAACCTCTTTTTTCATCTTTACTTCTCATAATGTCATTATACCAGCCATTGATTCCCAGCAAATTGATTCACTAGAACATGCCATGCAGAAGCTAGACTGTCACCATGTTTTTGCTCATTCACTACTTCCTTTTTTCCTCTTCCTAAAATATCTTAATTATTTCCCCTCCTTCGTGGCTAACTTCAAGTCTTATCTCCTCCACAGAGTCTTCTAAATCCATCAATGCTGGCCCCAAAATAGCTGCAATCACAATAGGCTTTAAACTGTATACTGTAGGAGACTAGCTTAATTTGTTATGTAGAAAGTGGTCATTAAATATGAATTTCTTTACTTCCACTCTTTTCAACATATGTCTCAGGCTGATAACACATTTCCAGTTCAACCTTGTAGGTAACTATCTCAAGGACTTTTTAAGGCTCTCAGAGACCAATGAGTAATTTGCAAATCACAGGTAGTCTAAAAGTGGAAACTGGATTGATTAAAATTATATTACATGCGTGAGGAAGTAAGGGCTGAGTGGACTCAGTGCTCTCACGAGGTGTGCTAACTTACAAAGTTGAATTTGGTGAGTAACTATACCTATGTATTATGTTTAACAATTTTACAAGGACAATAATATGATATATTGCCTGGAAATAGCAGCCTTTTGCTTTCAAGCAATCTGAGCTAAGTATGATATTTAAACATTTTATATATGATAAATGGTACAAGGGTACAAGGCTAATACTGAACAATAAATCTAGGAATACATGTAATATAGTATAATACATATACTACATGTATTACATGTTTACAAATATGTATACAAATACTATATTTACATGTATTTCTAGATTTACTGTTCAGTATTAGCCTTGTACCCTTGTACCATTTATCTTTCATGAAATATATTTATTGAAATATTAGTTATTAATAAGCTATTTATTAAAACTAGTCCTTGTCCTTGTTTTTATTGTATTATTGTTTTTGTTATATATATTTCTGAAATTCAGAATGCCTTTTCTTCATAATGATTTTTTTTTGTCTTGTGATTTTTAGTCCAAATTATTTTTCTCAGCAACTAAGTTTAAAAAGTGTGCAATTAGTTTTAACATTTGTACTGAATATCAGAATTCAATGATGCCGATTTTTAGTGTAATAAAATGTAGAAATATTAGCATTCACTTTTCCTTTTCTAAAAAGCATGATTCATGGTAAATGTACATGCAGTTGGGGTGGTAAGAGTGGGAGAGCATTTTTATTTCTGATGTGGAAGGAAGAGATCAAACCCTAGCACTAAGGGACATTCATACAGTATAGTGTTTTCAAGTGCGCCACATCAATGTTCATAGCAACTGAGTGTATCAAGTTTTCAAGGGAAAATGAGAAACTAAGCACAACTGGTGGAGTGTGAAACCCAAGATTGGTTAAATCTCCTCCAGGAGGGTAGTTACTACCCTAATTGCTGTCCCCTGTTCACTGAAGAAATTGCTCTGGATTTGGTGGTAAGGTCGATAGTTCATTTATAATACATTATGAATAGTGGTGTCTGAAGTGGTCATATTGTACACATATCTATAGTTACCTTGCTTTTATACTGACTACACCAACTAATGAAGTAGACCCTCAGTACACATATATGCCCTTGGCCAAAATGTGGGGAAATGAAGGATGGATGAGGATGTAAACTAGAGGGATGTATTTGACTTTTTAAAGTATCATTGTCTTAAAACTGTAGCATAAGGTATACGATTTTTCATATATAAATGTGTTAATATAATTGTGCTAAATAACATTTCTTTTATTCTAATTTTAAATTTCTTTGTTTGCAACACTGCAAATAGGTAGGATATATAAACAAACATTACATATTATTGGGAGTCATATTTAAAGAAAACTAGTTTTGAATCCTTTTGTAAAGTGAAATTTTTGTTAATCTGAAAAATATAATTTTATTTAATATACTCTAGAATTAGAACATAGTGGTCTTCATTTTATATGTGTTCTAGAATTTTCTAATAGATTTGAGTAAGGTAATTGCTAAAGATTGGTTTTAATAAAATGTACATAGTCATATATTCATTCAGGATAGATGATAGATAGATAGATAGATAGACAGATAGACGGACAGAGACAGGGTATTGCTAGTTTCCAAATAATTACTTATATGAGTCAAGCATCATTAGGGTAGCATTGCAATTCACTGATAGTCACACAACATATAACTCTCAAATGGATTCATATTTAAAATTAAGTAAGAAAAACCATAAAAATACTAAGCAAAAAATATAGATACACAATTAACCTTATGCTTTGCATGATTATTGCAAATAATTTCTCTAGTTTAAGTTGTGTGCATACATACATATGTATGACCATTAACGTATACCTGTGAATATAAATGTATGCAGAATTACCTTTTTAGTGCTCTAGAACTTTGATTTGCATATGTTATATAAAAAGTGTATAATAAATACACAATCATATTTGTATTTAATACCATTTAAAATATGTATTTTAATGCTTATCTTGGCATTTCTTTGTATTTTCAAAGTTTCTTAATAGACTTGCATTTCTTTTGTGATTTTTTTTTAATAAGTACAATAGGTGCAGAATGTTTAATTAATTAATGTTGCAAATCCAGGAAAAAAAATTGTGATTAAAAAAGAAAGCCAGATATTTAATTAACTTAAAATTTGTTTTCTTTTGGAAATTCATTTCAATGTTACTATCCCTATTATTATTATTACTATTATAATTGATTATTATTACTATTATTTTAAATACCAAAATATAACAGTGCTGGTGTTAATCTTAGCTTCACTCTAAAATAGAACATCTGGTGTATTGAATTACTTTTGGATACAGTTTGTCACTCCTGTAGTTTTGTTAAAGAGGAATTTTCTTCTTCTTTTTTAAATCTCTGCTACTACAACTTTGTGTCAAAAAGCCAATCAATTTTGTCAGAGACCAGGATGGTGCTTAAGAAATTGAAAACATTTCTGCTGGCAGGTTCACTATTTATTTCTGACACCCAGCTGGTACAATATTGAGCACTTTAATTTATTGAAGTTGCTATTCGGAAAATAAAAGTCATACGTTTCCCTCATGGAACCTATTTTAACATTTCTTTATATCTGTTTGGATACAGTTCATAGCTTTTTAATAAAGCATTGAACATTCATCTTTTAAAATTGCAATTTAAATGACAGGTAAAAGTATTAACTAATTTGAATCCAAGATTCATTTTTAACATTTGCAGAAATCATGGAGTATCAAAACTAAGAGCATTTTTAATGTGTCATCAAGTGAATTTTGTTTGGTTTGGTTATATCTTCAAACTGTGGGTATTCGGCACAGGATTTAAAGTAGAAATGCCTGTTTTTTTAAAAGGCCACTTATTTCATATCAAAATTACTATTGACTTCTTTTTGCAAGGGACAGGGCAAAACCTCTAGATAATGCTGATTACTTGGATAAATGCTGGAAACCAGAGCTAAGATGATCAGAAATTGAGTTTGTGCCAAATGCCTTAGGAAGCCAAGATCAAGACAGGGGAACCGAGATAAATTCATAAACCCAGAGTCCTAGAATTGAAGCACATGTGAGGAGCAAGTACAATTTAAAAAAGGAGTGAAGGATAAAAGATTCTGCGTGATTTTAATGAACAGCATTGAAGTTTAGGATTTACCTTTATGAGCTATTCCTTAGAAGTTCAGGGGCAGATTAAGCTGGCATAATGACAAAACCTCAGGTACATTCTGCTTGGTGGTTTTGTTTGGTTTTGTTGGAGACAGTACATGTAAAGGGTTTTTTTAATTACAGTTTTCTAATTATGAATAAAGGTAAGAAAATCTATCCAATGTTGTAGAACATCTTGAACTTATTTTTCAGTAATAACTTGAGTTTAACAAGAGGCTCAATTTGAAATTGTCAAACCTTATACTCGTTAAATCATACATTAACCCTTTATTTTGATGTGATACCTGAATCACATACACTAATTATGTAACACCACACTCTATTATGTGACAGGATTTTAATAAATGTTACCTATACAGATTGCTAATTTCTAGTAAACTAGACACTACAATTGTTATTAACTATGTAAAGTAACAAAAAAATTTTTAGCAACATTCATATAATTTCAATTCTTCATATTTTGCAATTCTTGCATAGATCATTCTTATAAATTAATGTAGCTCCGAAAGTTCTGTTGTTATTGCCGTTAGTGTCATCTCTTTAGTTGCACACGGGGTCTACATAATAGATTTTAGAATATGTGAAGGCAAAAACTCAATCTGTTGAATTTATATGTAACACCCTCTCCAAATACAAAATATAGCTGCATACTGCTTCCTTCTGTGGTACCCACAGTAAATCTCCTCAGCCATTACCCATAAATGAAAGGATTCTGAACATTTGGGGTGCAAACTTTCAGGTACAGTTTAAAAATATTCATTCTTGACACTGTATGCCTTATAAATACACATTGTTTACACACATCCTGGGTAATTCTGACACAAGAGATCCACGGACCACATTTTGAAAACATCACAGTAGTGGCTGCAGAGGGCAGCAACGCTGTTGGGTGCCAAAAGTGCCTCCCTGTGACTGCCAATGGGAAAGATTTAACCTAAGCTTGAATGCTTAGCACCTTTTTCTTTTTTCCATTCAGGAATGTACCCCATTTGTACACACTTGCAAAAGATTTTAGGTAAATCCATCTTTTTTTTTTTTAAATCCATCTTAAGAAATACGTTTAGTGGTTTATACATCTCTGTCTTTCATCTCTTTCTATTACAACATTTGCCTTGTTAAACCAAGAAAACATTATGTTCTCCTAATTTCAGTGGTTAAACAAATAAAGCAATCTTCACAACTGGAAAACACTTGCTGTTATTCTAGATACAGGACAAAGTGTTTTGAGCAAATCTACTTAGTAGGATCGATCTACTTCAGTGATTCCCAAAGTGTGCTCCCTGACAGCGGCATCTGCATAACCTTGGAACTTCCTAGAACTGCAAATTCTTGGGCCTCACTTCAGACCTGCTGAATCAGAAACTGCAGGTGAGGCCTCATGTTCTTGAAGCATTTTTAAATGTGATAAACACTGATCTGCATACATGGCAATATCGTTTATCGTGGGGAGTATATGACCAGTCGTACCACAAGAAAGCAAGAAAATTCTCTATGAATCATCTCTCCTGAATGATACAGAGAAAATTCTTCATTAAAGGGGAAAAAATCAAGTGATCCAGCAAAAACTGACAATGCATGGTAGTGTGGAAACCCCACGAGACAAATGAACAGAGATTCAAGTCAGGTGCTAGTCAGGGTACCAGCAGTTGCTGAGCTTCTGTACATACAGCAGATTGTGATCCCTGAACAAAAATCCAAAAGGACAAATCAGCTGCTTATCCTTTGTCAGAGCGTCTTACTGCTTAGCATTCTTGGTGACTATTCATCTGTTTCCTTCTTGTCAACATGCTGACAACCAGCACCAATCAACACTTATTCCTGTTTCCTTCTGTTTCTCTCTCCTTTGTTTTTCATTCTAAAACCTCCTTTGTCCCAAATCAGAGTTTCAGATTCTAAGAAAATTACCTGTCACTTAACAGAGATTTTTAAAAAATAAACACATATTTCACAGTTCAAGCCATATGATTTGTTGTAAATCTTTCTTTTGCATATAAGTATGCACATTTATAAATAAATCCCCCTTTATGTATAATAAACTGTCTCAATTTTGACTTTAAAAACTCTTTAGGTATTGCCTGACAAAGATATAGTGACACATAAGAATATAAAGAAAATATAAATAGTGCCATGAGATACATCTATATTTCCCCCTCTTCTTCTATATTATCGTATTCTCTTTTCTCGCTTTCCTTATTTCTGCTTATCTGCATATACCTTTGTCTGTCCCTGCTGTGATCTGTCCTTCTCTTTCTGCTGGGCCATACTTCACTGTCTGTTAGTCTTATCCTTTTGAGCACCTTCTATATCAAATTATTTTCTTTCTTTACTTTCTTCTCCTTTTTTCTTTTTTAAAAATAAAATTGTTAATACATTGAGAAAAATACATCCTGTATGCAAAGTTCTAAGTGTATCCTCATTGTAGCAAGGTGAATAAGGCATGGCTCTTGCCCACAGAAAAGGAAGCATTCACAATGACTTGCCTTGTTCCTCTGAAATGTATCCTGTCTATTAGCAACTGAGTCCTGAATACTTGGTGATAATGATTTACTCATTGTGACTGATAACACTTTCACACTTGCCTCAATTTTCCTTCTTCCTTCAAGCGCTGTCTTCGTGTTCTCTATTGTTAGAAGATGGCTTTGCCTCTATATTCACAAACAAATAGATGTCATTGGTCATACAATTTCTCAATTTTTCTAATCCCCCCCTTCGCTCACCTCAGTCCCCATACTTCTCCTGGTAAACCTTGAAGTCCATATAAAGTGGGATGCGTTCCTCCTCCAGTTTCTGTTGTTTTGCAAAGAGTGGCCTGCCTCCTTTGCAGGTCATACTTGCTTTTGCCTGGCTCACAAGAGGAACTTAATACATATTGGTGGAACCAAATTAAAGTAGATTTTCCCCAACCATAGTCTAGATACCATTTCCTCCCATTCTCTGTGGCCCACACACTTATTATTGCTAAATTGTTGTTTATTTGACTTTTACTTTCCTTAGTTTTTAATAGCAAAATTCCCACCTCTGACTCCCAACATGCTAGTGTCTAATACATATCAGAAGTTCTCAAATAGTTTTACTAAATGTGAGAGTAAACATTGAATGAATCCATCATTTTGCCTGCTGTGAAAACCGAAGGCATTATCTATCCAACTCCACTTCGTGCACTTCTGCCATTCTGCACATTGTTATCCAGGTGACTGGGAGTGATGCTGAGGTAGGTGCACTCTGCATACACCTAAAGACTGGAATCCATTTATAAATCGGTGTCCTCTTACTGTTTCATGCCCATATGTGTACTTGGACAGCTCTTGTATTTTGTATTTAGTATAAGTGTTGATACTAGCCTATTTCTTCATTTCATTTGCTTTGTCCTTTCCAGTGTGCACACCACGTAAACTGCTAGACTAGGTGGAATCAAAATATGCATGGTATCCTCTTAAACCCCCCTGCTATTTTTGGGAGCACTGGGTATTATTTTGATGAACAATCTAGATGTCTTTAAATTACTTCTTAAGAATGCCTCATTCATAGGTGGAAATTTTTCCTTGGACTTTAAATATCTGAAATATAACAGCAACAACAACAAAATGTGAGCTATAAGAATTCCTTTTTCTGATGGACATTGCACTATGTATGATTTTTGATAATAGCTCAATACAGACTCTGAAACAAGTTTTGGAATTTCTTGATGCAGTTCATTTCTGGGACTTTTTGAGATTGAATTACAGTTTAGGAGTTAGAAATAGAGACTTACATTAGGATCTTTGCCCACCTCCCTTCATAGTTCAGGAGCTGAAGTCTAAGAACAGTCTCGGAGTAGTAAGAGATCAAAAAGAGTTATTATATATTCTTCCTGCCCTTTCACATTGGAGCATTTGGTAAAGCTGCCTGGAAACCTGGCTTCAAAAACTAGTATAACTCTTTAGACTGTGTGTCATTTATTCTCACTAAAATATGAAGAGCTTATTTCACTATGAAAGAATCAAAGATACTGGCTCTTGCATATCTGTTCTTGTTGCTTTTGCTGCTGCTGCTGTCACGATGATGTTTTTCTTAATCACCCCTAGTTTACAAGCTGCTGAACATAAGACACAAGATGGTCATATCTCTTTCCTTAGGGAGTTCTATTCATAATATGATATAAGCGTGCACACAAACACACACACACACACACACATTCACACAAAGTGCCTTTTGCCACATTTTCAGGGAGAAAGAAGTTTGCCTTGTTTTTTGCTGTCTTTGAATCTCTTGTTTTCTTTCATTTTATTTCTTCTTCATGGAACTATAAAACCACTTTGCCCTAAAAATCTCTGAACTATAGCAATGAAGACATGCCTACTAATATGGCATACAAAAGAAATCAGGGTGGTAATAGTGACAATAACTATCGACGACCATTTATTGACTGCCTCTAACAATGAGTACTTACACAAAACAGCAAGGCAGGAATAGTTATCCCTAATTTCTGTAGAAGGAAACTGAATCTCAGAATGATTGAGTGACTGGCCAAAGGCTACACATATGTAAGATTCCTGTGTTCCTTTTGTCTAGCAATTTGGAAAGCATCAGAAGAAAGAGCAAAATTGCTTGCAGAGAACAAATTGGGAAATATATTATCAAAGACACATGTAAAGTTTGCGAAAAGTTTTTGAAAGATTAGTTAATTCTGAAATACTTGGTAATTGCTTCTCGGAAATGACAGTTGTACACAAGTATAGCAGGAACTTGTTTATGAAGTGTTCAAACCGCTGGCAACTGTGGCTCACCAACTTGAAATCAAGTACAAAATCAAGTATAATGATTCAAAAAATTTAAGCTACCTCTTTGGCTCCAGTTACTTTTATATAGGTAGTACTAGAAAAGAAATTGGACTTGGGAATTAAAGATAATCTGCTAACAATTGAGTAGGTTCAGATTTATAGAATAGTTTTGAAACTACTGTGTTTTATGGCTCTCAAACTGTTCAACAATCTTGTGGGATAGTCAAGATTTATACACATGGAAATTGAGAATATGAATAACCAGGGAGCCATGGTAATACATGGTGGACCTGGAACAAGAATCCAGATATTCTTATGTCTACTGTTGTGCTCTTCAAAAAAATAATCATGATCATTATCCGTTAAGAAAAGATCAAGTACAATGTTTCAATTGACTATTTTCTTAAAACAAAGTGACTTAGAATAGCAACCATTTATTTGATGATATGCCTGTAATTTGGGCATGACAGTAGGAAGTAGCTCATCTCTGTTCTATGGGATGTCAGCTGGCTTGGCTCATACGGGGCTGGAAGATTCCCTCAGAAGGTGGTTCACTCATATGTCTGCCAACTTGGTTTTATCTGTTGGCTGGAAGGTCATCTGAGGTTATCAGCCAGGGATTTCAGACCTCTTCATTGTGGGTTCTTCATGAAGCACAGGATAATTGGACTTCTTATTGGGTATCTGGCTTCCTCTAGAGCACAAACGCTGAAGCTACCAGGCTGTCTTAAGTCTTTGGCCTTGACTGGCATAGGGTGATGTTCGCCACATTTTATTGGTTAAAACCAGTCACAAGGTTAGTCCAGACTCGAGGGGAAGAGACCACACCTTGCATAAATAATGACAGGTGTGGTCCCTTGGGAGCCACTGATGTAACTGAGTATTATATCACATAGAGTTTAGAGTATTCTGATTAAGGACAGATGTTGTATACAGTTTTGAAAGATTTCCAACAAGTCAGGTTTTTATAAAAATAAATTTCAGTTAATGGGAAATATCTTTTACTTCCTCCAATGAGCCAGGTAAAAGAATCTACTGTAATTTGAAAAGGATGCTAAAATAACAATCATAATGATTTTTTTTTCCTTTTAGCAATTTGGTAATCTGACTTCAATTAGATCTTTGCAGCAACGATGTGATGGGTTACACATTGCATAGTTTTGGATCTTCTTTGGGAAATTGGCCAACATTTTCCAGCATTATATACTGGATATAGAGCCAAGAGAATAGTCTCTTATTCATATTACTGTGTTACCTTGGAGAAATCACTTATCATTTATAGAGGACACATTTTTGAAGAATAAGCTAATAAGATATGTTAGAAATGAGATGTAGGGTTGCGTGCTACGTATTGAGTTCTTTCCAGCAAGAGGAACCTGCAATTCGATTAAGAATTGAAAAATCAACTATTTTCACCAACTTTACATTTGGGAAAGGCAATGAAGTTCTTTCCAGTTAAGTATATAGACTGGCCCTGGAGGAGTTTGATCAAGAATTTGAACATTTATTTGTCAACTAAATAAAAAATCACACAACTCTCCCCTAAGACTAGCTTCCTTTGTGAGATGTTTATCAAATACTATGTCTCCCTTGCTGACATCCCCTTACACTAGTCTAGTCATTCTTCAAATCATAAATAAGAATCTCCAGAGTATATCAAGGGATAGTAAATCAAATATAACAGGACTTCAAAAGCAAGAATTTTCCCATTTATTCTTCTACCAATCTCATGAGCATGAAAATGAATTTTCTGTTGGCGAACACTAAACTGTAGCCCTCTACTGTGAATGCTTCTTCATTTAGCAGCGAGGCTAAAAAGCAAGAGGACCAAATAGCTATACGGAACACTTTTTTTCTAAGAATGAGAAAAGTATGACACCTTCATTTCAAGTAATCTATAGACCAGAAAATGTGAAGATTCTGGAAGCAGTTAAATGGGAGCCAAGAAAAAAATAATTTGAGGGGAAAAATTGTCCTCTGGAGTATGTGACCAGAGTGTTCAAGTTCACACAAGTTTTATCGATAGGTTCCTTGAAGTTTTGTTCCATTTTTTTTCCTTTATTACTTTTAACAATATATGAGATGTGTAGTTTAAGTCCAGAAGCTATTAAGAAAAATGAAATTCTGTTGTGTTTGCACTGAAACATAAATCCTGAGGATAGTATTTAAATTTTAGAAGCCTTAAATTCCACTGTCCTCACCCATGCTTTCCATTGTCCCTATGCCCTTCATCTGTTTCCCTAGTTGGCAGAAGTAGCTAAGACTGCTATGATCACTTCATGGATATATAGAAATTATGTAAATAAAGTAAAATTCTCAGCCAGAATTTGCCACATATGATTCAGACAACCCTCTTTTTCTGTTCTGTGAAAGTCTGGCACTTCTGTTGCTCCTAGTTAAGTGGTTTGCAGAGAGGAATCATGCTTGCCTGAAATGTCTGATGAGGACGTGTTGATTAAGATTTTATGTGATTCACAATTAACTCTGTAAATATAACCTTGTCTATGTCTAAATAAATGTTATCCTTACCTTCTTCCTTACTACTGATAAGCCTGCTATGGATTCATGCTCTTTTGAATCTTAGGATCCCTGCACCTCTTCAGCTCCACTGCAAAATACTGCAGTGTTGTTTTTTTTCGTTACTTGTTTTTTTTTTTTTTTTTTAGTATGCTCACTAGTTGTTGCTTCTCTTCCCCACCACAACCCCATCAGGAGCGTTAAGATAGCAAATGGCATGTAAAGCAGCCAGTTTAAAATGAGGAATTTAATCAGTAAGTCAGTTATTCACAAGGAATTAGTTTGACTGTTTTTTAAGTATTTTTTATTTTTCAATTACAGTTGACTTACAATATTAAATTAGTTTCAGGTGTATGACCTAGTGTTTAGACATTTACATACCTCACAAAGTGATCACCTTTAGCTTGACTGTTTTTTATGACAAAATTTACTTTTTCAACCCAAAGTAAAAAGATCTTTTTTTTTCTTTTGTATTGGCTAGATACAATTCATGTACGTGTGTGTGTGTGTGTGTGTGTGTGTGTGTGTGTGTGTAACTCCGTATCTTTGAATAGGACAAAGATCAGTTTGTTTTTGTACATGCATAGCTTTGTACAGTGAGACCTCTGGGTGCTGATATGTACATGGCTGAATATAGTGAAGTTGTTTTGCAGGTTTTGCCTTTTACTATCTCTGTGTTCAGATAGTGGGAAAGAGTGAGGGGTACAGTATTCTATGACTTCGAACCACAGTGTGGGAAAATCAAATGAAAAGTTGCTAAAAATGATAGTGTTTATAATATTCTGTATTTACTTGTTTTATGAAAGATGGGAGAGTTTTTCAGGGAATGGTTGTAGCATGGAGGTTTTATTTTGAATGATAGCAGACAAGATTATAGTTTGAAGTATTACATTGAGTAAACTAGGGATTGGAAAATTTGGAAAATATTTGACATCGACTCACTACCAAATCAACTGAGCCGTGAAACAGTTGAGTAAAAATATATACCTTACAAAGGTAGTGGTAGTAATACTCAATTTTCTTGTAACCGTCCAAGCATAGATTAGAGTACATTAAGTGAAGGAAATGAGGCTAGGGGAATTTTATAGGTCTGGAACAGGATTGCTTTTAGCTTCAATACAGCATATATAGCGCCAACAAGGAATATGTGATATTAAGTATAACAGTCGTTATGATTAAATAAAAACCAATTTTAGAGGATATCATAGCAGGATCACATTGGACCAACAAGCAAAGTGAAGTTAAAACATAGTGCAGGAGAAAATATTGTTCTTTATGGCTGTCCTTTTTATTTATTTTTGGAAGGTGCTACAGATTTTTTGTTTTAATTGTGTCAGTTAAATTAACAAAATAAACCAGCAGACTAGTTTCATTACTGAGACTTTGTAATCCTCTATGTTTTTATTTTGTTTCTTGGTGTGTTTTTTTTTTAAATAATGGAAGCAGTGATGGTTGAAATTAACTGTAATTAAATGCAAAGCACGTTAGTGCTCTTTTTTTAAGCCAAAGTTTCTATTGCTATACAAATGTTAGTGCATTCCCATTGCTTGTATTATGAGATTTTAATATACTTTACAATGATTAGCCAAATACCTCGTTACCATATGTATGTAGGAGTTTAGGTTCCATTTTCGGAAAAGGCCAAGATTGTATCCATTTAACTGCTGAGCCTGTGGAATGACAGAACCTGGAATTCCTATAATGCTTTCATTCAACAAACAGTAACTAAACACATAATCTGTGCGAGCCCAGTGCTAGGCCTTGTGGGAAGAGAATGAAGAAGATACAGCCCAAAATCCAGTAGAGCATATATACACTCAGGCTCCATTTTGATGATCCTAAGATGGGAAGATTAGTCTACTGGAAGAATTAGAGAAAGAATGGCTACTTTGGTGGAAGGGCATTGAAGAGGGTACGGGGGTGGAAAACATGTAGATATAATTAATTGGTAGTATTCTAATTATTTGTCTGGGCTCTATCTCCATGGTGTTCATTATTTTTTTTAAATAAAAATACTTTGTTCATCAATTTTGTGGAAAAATAATGAAATTTTATCATTAACCATGAATTACAAAAATTCAATTTTGTGTACCTAATATCCTCATCAGGGGGTGGGACAGCAGTGATATAGTAGAGATAGAAGAAATCAATGGAAAGAGCTATTGTGAAATTTCAACTGTGAGTCAGGAATGTCCAAGCTAATTCACTGGTCTTCTTCTTCTTATTTGCATTCATAAGAATATTTGTTCTGTGAGGGCAGAGTATTTTTGTGTGTGTATTTTTGCTCATTGCTATATCATTGGGGCCTTGTATATAGTATGTGCTTCGAAACATGTCTTAATGTTAACATAGTACAAGGTCTGACAATGAAGTTCGTGAACTGATCCTAGAAAAAGTGCTATATACCTCATTGCTGAATATCAAAGTACTCCCCTTGGGAAGCTATGTACCGACACTAGTTCCTAGTTCACCCTTCAAAGCAATTTTGGAACTCTTTTTCTGGAATGGCCATCAGAGCTGTGATCATATTACCCTTGATGTCCTGAATGTCATCAAAATGTCTTTCTTTCAACATTTCCTTTCTCTTTGGGTAAAGAAAGAAGTCATTGGGGGCCAGATCAGGTGAGTAGGGAGGATATTCAAATACAGTTATTTTTTCACTGGCTAAAATCTCCGTTTGCTTTTGTTCATTGATGAGCTCCTTTGGGACCATTTTTGCACACACCTTTCTCATGCCAAGATTTTCAGTTAAGATTTTCCTAACTGTTTCTCTATCGATGTTTACTTGGCCTGCTATGCCTCTCATAGTCAGCTGACAATTTTAACACACAATTAGATGTATTTTTTGAATATTTTCATCAGTTGTGCTTATTACTGGTCGCCCTGACCTCTCTTCATCAGTGACATGTTCTCTCCCCTCAGAAAAAACATTTAATCCATTTGTACACTGCTGTTTTCTTCATGGCATTATCCCCATAACCTTGTACTAATATGTCCCTGATTTCACTTCCACTCTTGCCAAGTTTAACAAGAAATTTAATATTTGTTCATTGCTCTAATTCAAGCTCAGACATTCTCACGATGACACACAAATACATGCAACAGCAATAATGAACGCCACTCAGCAAGACACCGCCACACGTCGACACAAACACAGCTGTGAGACACTGAAATACCAAGGTTATGAAACCTTACGTAGTAGTTGTTTGTACAGTGCTGCAAATGTAAGCGCATGGTGACAAGTTCACAAACTTAATTGTCAGACCTTATTATGTCATATACTTCTAATGTTTTTATAAGTCACACGTCTTTTAATTTCTTTCAAAATTTAATAACAGTGTTTCTGTACTAAAGAGTACACATTACAAAAAGGGCAACGTTTAAATCTTAAAGATCTTGCTTGGCTATTTAACAGCAATGTGATTAAATAGATAATACTATCGCATCTTCACTCCATATATAAGGAGAAAGTCCAAAATTGCCAAATATGTTCTTGTGAAGTACTAAAAAAAATCCCCAAATAGACATAATTAATATTATTGGCAGGCTAAATTTATGCAAACTTTAGGTAAAACATTTAATACCTTTTCTGAAGAAACTAATAGCATAACTTTGAATTAATAGGCTGTTGTAGCTGGGTAAATTTGTAGACATTATCTCGCTCTCTCTTTTTTTTTTTTTTAACTTTGCCAGCTTTCAATTTACTAAATACCAGAAAATATGAAGGAAGAAAATGGCTCCTACTTTCTACTGTGTCTCTTCTTTTTAATATGTGATCGTTAAACTCTATGGAATATGGATGAATTATAATGTATTCAAGAAAACTTGAAGGTAAAACATGTCACTGTGAGTACATTTCAAACCATGCAGTTAAACTGTATCATAATACATGAATGAAGTCACCAATAGACATTATCTCTTTATTTCACAAATTAGGAAAGTGAAAAGAAGCGTACAAATTACGAATTGCCAAACTGTATATGTTTTTAAAGGGAAATAAAATAATTGCTTTGGACAAGTTGTTACAGCTTAATTCTGAATCCAATAAGAAGAAATATTTAAATAGTATTTTTGCTATCAATTCTAAAATTTCAAATACAAGATGAAATTTTTGGAAATCAGAAATTTAAAAACATTTGTTAACATAAAATAAAGTGGATTTGATCATCTAACTTTAAGAAATAAATATATTTGCCCTATTTTTTTCAAAATTGGTAATGTATAAAAATGTAGGTAAAACATAATTGAAATAATAAATTACAATTAAAAATATATTAGATAGAACTATATCTATTAAAGAAATTAAATTTATAATAAAAATATCCCCACAAAGTCTGGATAGTGTCATTGGTGAATTCTCTTGTACATTTAAAGAAGAAATAATACCAATTTTACACAAACTATTTTACACTTTTATGAAGACCACATAAGTTTCATAACCATGACCAAATCATTAAAAGAATGGAAAATTATAAACCATATTTCTCATGAATATAGGTGCAAAATCATAACAAAATGGTAGCACATTGAATCCAGCAATGCATGAAAAGGTAAAACCTCATGACCAAGTGGGATTTATCTCAGAAATGAAAGGCTAATTTAACATCCAATCATCACTTCCTGTAATTTACTGTATTTACAGAATAAAGGAGTAAAAAAGATGATCAATAGGTGCAAAAAGAAGCAAATTAAACACCCATTTATGGTTTAAAAAAAAAAAAACCCAGGAAACTGAGACTAGATGGAAATACACTCAAGCTTATAAAGGAAATCTGTGAAAAGCCTATAACTAACATCATATTGTGGTAAAATATTAAATGATTTTTGTGGGACTGTGGACAAAACAAAGAAACTTACTATTACCACTTCTACCTTTGGTGAAGGCTCAAGTCATTAAAATAAGAGAAGAAATAATAATGAAATTCCTACAAATTGGAAATGAAGAAGTAATGAAAACCTGACTGTTTATTTAGAAAATCTTACGAGTCCAAAGAATAACTTCTAAATGAATAAATAAATCAATATCATCGTTTAACAAGTAAATATATAAAAAGCAATTTTATTTCTATATATCAAAAACACACAATTAGAAAATGAAAATTTAAAAGTGCTTTACAATAATATCAAAGTAAAACAATACTTAGAAAAATTTAACAAAAGATGGGAAAGTCCTGTAAACTAAAAACTTTAAAACGTTGCTGAAAGGAATTAAGGAAGACCTAAATAAATGGAGAGATATGTCATGTCCAAATATTTAAAAAGTCAGCATTGTTAAGATGTCAATTCTCAAACTGATTTACATACTTAACATAATTTTAATCATAATCTCACGGCAGCCTTTTTTTGTGGAAATGTAGGAGGTTAAAATTTATGTGGAAATACAAATCACCTGACCTAGAATAGCCAAAACAATTGCAAAAGAAGAACTGCAAAAGAAGAAAGTTACAGGACTCATACTCCCTGATTATAAAGGTATGATAATAAAGAGAGAGTGGTGTTAGCATAATGATATACAAATACATCAATGGGATGTAATACAAAACCCAGAAATAGACCTACACATTATGGCTGATTGATATTTGAATTAGGTTCTAAGGTAATTCCATTGTGAAAAGAACATCTTTTCAAGAAATAATTTTGAAACAATTGGATATGTTTATGGGGAAAAATAGGAGCCCTAACTCTTCTACAAATCATAATGTAAAAACTAATTAAAGATGGATCATAAACCTAAATTTAAAAGCTGACTGATTTGAAGCTTCTAGAAGAAAATAAAGAATATATATTTAAAACTTTTGGGGGTAGACAGGACACAAAGCACAAACCGTACAAGAACATAATTTATAAATTGGGCTTCATCTAAATTTAAAACATCTGCTCTTTGAAGGAAAAAAATGAAAAAGTAAGCCACAGGCTAGGAGAAAGTATTCTCAGTACGTACAACAAAGAACTCAATATATACCTCAAAGAAAGAACTGGTATCCAGACTACATAAATAATTTCTATAAATCACTAAGAAAAACAAAGACAAAAAGGGAGAAAATGATTTAAGCAGATTCTTCATAAAAGAAGGAGTTTAATATCATCATGGCTTGAAGAAGAAAAATTGATAAAATTAGCATTCAGGTGTTGACTTGTAAATGCTTTCATAATTTTTCCAAATTATATTCTGATTCATCAGGAATATCTAAACCAGTGATTTTCAATATTGGCTGCCTATTGGAATCACTTTGGCACCCTTTAGAAACAGTAATGCCCAGGGTCCATCCCTGACCAGAATAACTGGAGTGAGGGTCCCGAGATATCAGTAATAGATGAAAGCTTTTTGGTGATTGTAATGTGCTGTCAGAGTTGAGAACCAATGCTTTGATATTTACATGATGTTACGCTTGTGCCTCTAGGTGTGAGGGAAGCTTACATAAACTGTGCTGAATTTGTACCATGAAAATCTGATATACCATCACCAACATGAAGATGTATGAGTCGTTATACAACAGAAACCTATGGGGAACAAGTAATATCAACTGTTAACCAGAGAGGAACTGTTGTTTTAAGGATCACATAAAAAGCCTTTCTGGTATTGAGGCTGCAAAATTGGCAGCCAACGTCTCATTTAATGGTTTATTTGCCTACAATTTTGATCAATTTATCCTTCTTACTCTGATGACAAAGACAGCAGGATCCTTTAAATTTGGATCAAGTATGTTGGGCATAGCCTATTACCTCAGTAACCAGTGCTGCCAACTGTGTTTTATTGGAGGTTGATGTTGTGAGCCAAAGGTGGCTGGTTGTAACAACAGTAGCAAGAATAAGTTACTGGGCTTAAGTTGAGGCTATTCATTTTACAGTTGCAGGTAGTCATTTTCCCATATCTCCATTTACAGACTTAGCAAGTCACCTTTAAGTTCCATTTACATAATGTCAGTGATTTCATCATTAAATAATTTTCTCTCATGTGGCGAAACTCTGTTGCTGTTATTTAGAATTGGTGTCCCAATCATGGTTTTGGCATTAAAGCTCTTCTCATTCTCATTCCACCCTGCTGCATGAGTATTTTTCTCCCTTCTTTGTTTTTTCTTCCCTAATTATTTGTTTGTTTGCTTGTTTTCCCTTCCCCTCCTGCCCCCCACAACTTCGACTCAAGCCATGGTTCTCAGTCTAGTTGTGTAGGAGACACAGCTCCCTGACCCATGCTGGTATTATGAGACTTGTGCTCCTCCCGCCCCCCACCCCCAACTGTCAGTCGGTTGCAGGCCTTTGGTCCACTGCTCACGGCAGCCCAGCTGTAGAGGGTGCAGCTCACTGGCCCATGTGGGAATCAAACCAGCGACCTAGAGTTAGGAGCACGGTGCTCCAACCACCTGAGTCAACGAGCTGCCCCCCATAATGTTTTTTTTGTTGTTGTTGTTGAACACTTTCTGACCTTCTTCTGAAACTGCAAACTATATACCTAGAAATTAAACTTGGTGAGTATAGTATATGGAAACCTAGCCAACTGTCTCTGCAAGTGAAGTGAGGAAGAGTGAGGGGTGGGAAGTGGAGGATGGGGGAACAAGTCATGTCTTAATTTTCATGTGTGTTAAATACATTACTTTTAATAAATCATCAGGGAGGGTTGCACCTATCTCCTTAACCTTAGATGCTGTACTTTATACCTTAGTTGTAAACACCTTCTACATTCCCAGGTTCCCTATATATACACACTAAAAGGGTTGGATTCAGTTCCCTTCCAGCTCTAGCATTTTGTGATTGTATGTGTAGTGCCTTATTTTCATTGAAATTAATTTGATAACCCCTGGAATTCATTTGGTAAGCCCTTTATCGAAGTTTGCCACCAGAGGACAGGGGCAACTCTGGTTTAATTCTGAGTAATTTCTAATCACAGCTGTTCAAGATAGGAGCTCCAAAGTAAGTCAATTTGAGGATTCAAATCAGAGTAGGAAGTTTCCAAACAATGGGAAGCGGGCCTTGACTGTTCCCACGATTTAACCATAAGCTTGCCCAGCTTTTATCTTTGTTAACTACTACACACCCTTCACACTCAGGTCACCTCCCCTGCAGACCTGCCTCAGTTCTAGAGCCTAGGTTAGGGTCCACTCCTCTGAATTTCCTCCATCATAACATGTAACATGTGGTATTACAATAATAACTTCTGTTCCTTTTTGACTCCTCTACTAAACTGGGATAGGGGATCATATTTTTTAGCTCTGAAACACCAGGTGTAGATAGATGCACAGTCTTGTTTTTTGGTGGGTTTTTTTTTCTGTTTTTGTTTTGTTTTGTTTTGTTTTGTTTGTTTGTTTGTTTGTTTTAAGCCAATGCTTAGTATTCTGTCTGAGTGGTAAAACTATCCACAGTTCCATTCTGCTGGTGACCACTTCAGTACTGGTGAGCCAAGCACTTCATGGTCATTTGTAGTATAAACCTTTAGTCATTGCTGTTGGCGAAGTTTTTCTCAGCATTTTTTTAATGCAACTTTTCTCAAATTTCAACTTTTATGATTAAAGTTTTACATTTTATGGCTAAAGTTTTTATTTGTGCAGTTTGAAATGTAAGTGTAACATTACTATGAAACTTCTAAAAAGAGATGTCATACTTTTAAAATGCAAAATATTTTATATACATACCTACACTTTTATACTTTTACACGTTAAATATACAGCTGTGGTTAGAAAGAGTATGGATTAGAATAAAAAGCACCAGGTGATTCAGTAAACCAGCTATTTGTACTTGAGCAAATCTTTCTATTTTAGTTTTGAAGTAGTGGCAAAATCCGATCCCTTTAATGTATAGGAGATGGTGCAGCAGAATGAGATAATGAATTTGGAAGAGTTTGAAGACCATAAAGACCACACGCCATGATAGCAAAATGGTGTTATCTAATAGTCTTTTCTGAATCCTTTAAGATTCAGAACAGTACTGGAAATTATCTCCCTCTGTGGACAGTGCAGATACATACTGAATAAACCTTGTTAACCGACACACAGCATTTTCCTTGAAGAAACTAACATATAATGTGAACGCATGTGCTTTCTCAGGAGAACGCTAGGGCATCGTGTAGGAAGCTTGGGTAGTTTAAATTCTAAATTCTTATTTTTGAAACCATCTCTTGACTGCCATCCACTCATTCCCTCACACATACTCTTATATTCCCTGATTAACTTGTCAGAAATCATTATGCAGTCAGGTGCCCCAACCTAGCAACCTCTGATTTGCCTCCCCTTCCTCCTGCATGCTGCCACTCACCTGGCTTCTCCAAAACGTCTGTCATAGTATCTCACCCTCACTGTGTGTACGGCCGCTGCTCTCGAGTCAGCCTTCTACATCTCTCTCCTGAACCAATGACTGCCATAGCCCCTGCTCCTTCCTCTTAGCAACTGGTCCCGCTTTTCTTTCTCCCATCAAAACCATCATCCATACTTCACACCTCTCAGCCACGTATAAAACCTCCATTTCCCAGTTTTTGGGGGCTAAAAGCCCAGTCTTCCCTAGCTGGACCAGACGTTCCCAAAGGACCACTGGTCTCCTTTATACTTTTTCATCCCCATCTTCCTTTAAGTCATCCTCTGTATCATCACCATCATCCCCCCCTCACGCCCCCACACAGAACCACAGCAGCAACTTAACCATCTGCCAAGCACTGTGCAGAGAACAAGAGTATTTCACTTAATCTTTACCACAGTCAAGCACAGTGGTGATAGGGAGAAGGAAATTGAGGTTTGGGGAAACTCAATAAAAGCTGGGAAGCAGAACCGCAACTCACGACCACTGAGACCCCAGAACCAGAGCTTTTTATCCACTGTTTCCTTGCCAGTCTTCCCTAAGAGCAGGCAGTCTTAGCCCCACTCTGTTCACCCAGGCTGTCCTTTCTGACCCAACTGCTCTCTCCTCTCCTCTGCCTGCCAATTCCATATTCATCCCTGTAAGATACTGCCCTGATTCTTCATGCCAGAAGGGTTGTGAAGATTCCAAAGGCCACTCTGTTAGGAAATAACATAATTGGGATTAAAAATGAGATGGCATCACTACCACACTCCTTTCATCAAAATTGTTGCTTTAATGGACATCACTAGCGTACATTTGGAAATCTATCCAAGACCACTCGTTGACTATCACAGAATTCCAATTTGCAGCCTAATCTCAAGTTTCTTGGAGGATGGCTACAAGGGTTCTGTTAACCCATCTCCCAAATTTTCCTTTCTGCAAATACAGTGATCATTGAAAGGAGGACTGTTTACAAACTTGCATTTATATTCTTGGGGAACATATTACACGGAAAGCAAATAACACTCAGTTTCTTAGGTCTCTCCTTCCTTATTTGTCTTGCAGGCTGCAGCTGTTAAGTCAAAGCAGGTTAGTTTCCTACACGAGATTCTAAGCCTTTAGTGGCTTTTACTAATTGATATAGACTAGAATTGAAATAGATGCACAGTGTAAAATCCAGTTATTTTTTCTTCAGCAGAAACCTAGCACTATTACTCCTTAAAAGATGCTAATAAAGATCAGCTAGGTGTTAAGAGCACTCTGAGTGCCTTGGCAGGCCATTTTGTATAAGATTGTACTGCTCACTTTTATTATTATTATTATTATTTTTAATTTTTTCAATTACTGTTGACATATGATATTATATTAGTTTCAAGAGCAAAACAGTGATTAGACATGTATATAACTTACGAGGTGATCATCCCGATAAATCTAGTACCCATCTTTCACCACACAGTTATTACAATATTATGAACTATCTTCCTTATGCTATACACTTTATCCCCATGACTACTGTATAACAACCAATTTGTACTTCTTAATTCCTTCTGAATTTTCCCCTTCGCCCAACTCCTCTCCCATTTGGCAACCATCAAAATGTTGTCTGTATCTGTAACATTGTTTCTGTTTTGTTTGTTATTTTATTTTGTTCTTACATTCCACATATAAGTGAAATCACATTGCATTTGTCTGTCTGTCTGACATCCTCCACTCAGCACAATACCCTCCAGGTCCATCCATGCTGCTGCAAATGGCAAGAACCCATTCACTTCCCTGGAAGAGGCAATATTCATTGTATATATGTACCACCTACTCTGTTTCCACTCATCCATTGAAGGACACCCAAGCTGCCTCCACATCTTGGCCATTGTAAGCAGTGTCTCAATGAATACATGGATGCATATTTTCTCGAAGTAGTATTTTGGGTTTCTTTGGATAAGTGCCCTAAAGT